>NW_026652278.1:65135191-65432391 GCF_009828535.3 Hylobates moloch | reverse complement strand
ATGATTCCTAACCTTATGCATTTCAAGTGCCCCTTCCGGCTTTACTCAGAAAACTAATATGAGGAACACATGCTCAGGTTTTTTGGCAGGTAAGCATGAGTACACCAAAAAGTTATTAGAAATTAGTGTGGGCTTGGAATGCATTTTAAAGAACCCCCTTTGCTGAAAGCACTTAAGACATTTAATGTAACTGAAATAGGCTACCCTTAGGTAATAGGACAAAGAATCCTGTCCAATCCAATTGGTTGATGGGCAAGCCGTTTAGTCTGAGAACTTCTGGTAGAGAAGAGGCTCTAACCAAAGATTATTAACTTTCCTTGATTAATAAGCCAAAAAATGACTTTTTTTTTTCCTAAATAGAAAAAGCCTTAGATGGAATTGGGCAGGGTGGGGAGGAGCATTAATTAAGTGTGAAATTCCTGATACTAGCTAAAATATATTTGCGACATTCGAAGTTCAGTCTACCTTGGTATTGAAATTAAGGTCTTACGCTCATTTTAAGCTTTTACGAAAACCATCATCTTCTAATTTCTTTGGTGTCTTATTTTTGTGTATAGGATCTCTACTTGAATGCTGGAGGAGTGACAGTATCTTACTTTGAGTGGCTGAAGAATCTAAATCATGTCAGCTATGGCCATTTGACCTTCAAATATGAAAGGGATTCTAACTACCACTTGCTCAGTGAGTATCGATAATCTTGTTTGCCAAAACTAATCTTTTGAGCCAGCTAAAAGGCTGTAAAAATGTCCACTTAAGAGAACTGATCCCTTTGGGAAAGAATTGAGTCTCAGAAAAGAAAATAATATTTTGTCTCATGAAACTTAGACCAAAAATGCACAATGTCTTTCTGGATATTAACTTTCCCATGTACTTAGATCCAGATTTTTATTCTGTGATGTATTGTTCACAGGATATAATCTACATTTTTTTTTCTTTTTTTGAGACAGAGTCTGGCTCTGTCGCCCAGGCTGGAGTGCAGTGGCACGAACTCAGCTTACTGCAGCCTCCGCCTCCCAGGTTCAAGCAATTCTTCTGCCTCACCCTCCTAAGTAGCTGGGGCTACAGGCACTCACTGCCACACCCGGCTAATTTTTGCATTTTTAGTAGAGACGGGGTTTTACCATGTTGGCCAGGATAGCCTTGATCTCCTGTCCTCATGATCCGCCTGCCTCAGCCTCCCAAAGTGCTGGGATTACAGGCGTGAGCCACTGTGCCCAGCCAATAATATTTTTTTAAGTGTGATTTTAAAACCCCACTGTCGATAATAATTTCTGTCTCTGGTTGCTCTTAGTAAAGGCCTATCTAGTGTCAAGAATTGTTTTTGAGACTCCTGATGAGAATACTTATTTTTCTTTGACTAGAGTAAGCTCCACAGTTAAGAGTAGAATTTCTCATCAAGCTGAAATAAGACCAAGACCTCCTACTGAGCTTCTGTACTCGGCCCACTGTGAGAATCTGGGTGAAGTGTTCCATCTATTTCCTTTTCTTTTTCCCCCAGCTTTTTCTTTTTAATAGAACCAAGGAAAAACCCTGGTAATGCATGTTATGGAAACAGAGCAGTGACCTACATTCACATTTATATAGGTAATTGGCAATGTGTTTTATTCCTTCCTGAGTTTTTTTTTTTTCTTTTTTCTTTTTTCTTTTTTTTGGGACAGAGTTTCGTTCTTGTTGTCCAGGCTGGAGTGCAATGGCACAATCTCAGCTCACTACAACCTCTGCCTCCCTGGTTCAAGTGATTCTCCTGCCTCAGCCTCCCAAGTAGCTGGGATTACATGCATGCACCACCATGCCCAGCTAATTTTGTATTTTTACTAGAGGCGGCATTTCACCATGTTGGTCAGGCTGGTCTTGAACTCCTGACCTCAAGTGATCCACCCACCTCTGCCTCCCAAAGTGCTGGGATTACAGGTGTCAGCCACCTCGCCCAGCCCTTCTTGACTGAGTTTTAAATGATTAACCCCTTTATATCATTAAAACTCTCTGTAAGTTTTTGGGTTACAGTTATAGTTTGGGACTACTTTTGATTCTAGTTCATTTTTCTTTTCTGTTAGCAATATCTTGATCTCTCTCTTTTTTTTTTTACTATAGTGTCTGTTCAAGAGAGTTTAGAAAGAAAATTTGGACAGCATGGCCGGGTGCAGTGGCTTCCGCCTGTAATTCCAGCACTTTGGGAGGCCGAGGCAGGTGGATCACAATGTCAGGAGATCGAGACCATCCTGGCTAACACCGTGAAACCCCGTCTCTACTAAAAATACAAAAAAAATTAGCCAGATGTGGTGGTGGGTGCCGGTAGTCCCAGCTACTCAGGAGGCTGAGGCAGGAGAATGGCATGAACCCGGGAGGTGGAGCTTGCAGTGAACTGAGATCGCGCCACTGCACTCCAGCCTGGGCGAGACAGCCAGACTCCATCTCAAAAAAAAAAAAGAAACGCTGGAAAGCATGGTGGAACTGTTGCTATTGTACCCATGGCAGAGTTCCAAGACAGGATATTGGTGAGTGTGGTGACCCCACAGTTGTACTTCACACATGCTCCCTGCTCTTTCCTTCAGACAGAGCTGGTTAGGCTGATTTCATTTACTGGGTAGTCTTTGTAATTAGCTTGACAGTAAGTGCGTGACATGTGTGTTTTTTACCTTCTCTTTTCATTATATTCTAAAACTGGAGTAAGAATCCTAGTGACTACTAACAAATTTAAAATAAATAAATTTGGTACTTTTCACACTCATGTTTTAACAGTGAAGGATTATTATGTATTTTAATTATTTTAAGCTTCAGAGAAATAGGAAGAATTGAAAAGTAGATTGAACTATATGGGAGTCCAGGAGTTTGAGACCAACCTGGGGAACATAGCAAGTCCCCGTCTCTACAGAAAGAAAGAAAGAGGCCGGGCGTGGTGGCTCATGCCTGTAATCCCAGCACTTTGGGAGGCCAAGGTGGGTGGATCACTAGGTCAGGAGATCAAGACCATCCTGGCCAACATGGTGAAACCCCATCTCTACTAAAATACAAAAATTAGCCAGGCGTGGTGGCAGCCACCTGTAATCCCAGCTACTCGGGAGGCTGAGGCAGGAGAATCACTTGAACCTGGGAGGCGGAGTTTGCAGTAAGCCAAGATCGCACCATTACGTTGCAGGAAGTCAGGGACCCTGAACAGAGGGACCGGCTGAAGCCATGGCAGAAGAACATAAATTGTGAAGATTTCATGGACATTTATTAGTTCCCCAAGTTAATACTTTTATAATTTTTTACGCCTGTCTTTACTGCAGTCTCTGAACATAAATTGTGAAGATTTCATGGACATTTATCACTTCCCCAATCAATACTCTTATAATTTCCTATGCCTGTCTTTACTTTAATCTCTTAATCCCATCATCTTCGTAAACTGAGGATGTATGTTGCCTCATGATCCTGTGATGATTGCGTTATCTGCACAGATTGTTTGTAGAGCATGTGTGTTTGAACAATATGAAATTTGGGCATCCAAAAGGAACAGGATGGCTGCGATTTTCAGGGAACAAGGGAGATAACCATTCGGCCTGACTGCCTGTGGGGCCGGACAGAACAGAGTCATATTTCTCTTCTTACAAAAGCGAATAGGAGAAATATCGCTGAATTCTTTTTCTCAGCAAGGAACAGCCCTTAGAAATAGAATGCATTCCCAGGGGTAGGTCTCTAAAATGGCCACTCTGGGAGTGTCTGTCTTATATGGTTGTAGATAAGGGATGATATAAGCCAGGTCTCCTGTAGCGCCCCCAGGCTTATTAGGGTTAGGAAATTCCTGCCTAGTAAATTTTAGTCAGACAGGTTGTCTGCTCTCAAACCCTGTCTCCTGATAAGATGTTATCAATGACAATGCATGCCCAGTGGGACATGAAACTTCATCAGCAATTCTAATTTCACCCTGGTCCTGTGATCTCGCTCTGCCCCCATTTGCCTTGTGATATTTTATTGCCCTTAAGGCATGTGATCTCTGTGACCCACACCCTATTCGTACACCCCTCCCCTTTTGAAATCCATGATAAAAACTTGCTGGTTTTGCGGCTCAGGGGGCATCACGGAACCTGCCTATATGTGATGTCTCCCCCAGATACCCAGCTTTAAAATTTCTCTCTTTTGTACTCTTTCCCTTTATCTATCTTACCGGCCAACACTTAGGGAAAATAGAAAAGAACCTACGTTAAAATATTGGGGACTGGTTCCCCTGATACCATTGCACTCCAGCCTAGGCAACAAGAGCTAAACTCTATCTCAAAAAAAAAAAAAAAAGAAAGAAAGAAAGAAAAAGAAAACAAAACTACACACACACCGATATCCTTTATGAATATAGACACAAAAATACTGAATGAAATACTAGCAAACCAAAGCCAGCAGCTGACTAAAAGTGGTATACTCCATGACCAGGTGGGACTTATCCCAGGAATGCAAGAGGAGTTCAACGTAAGAGATCAATCAATGTAATGCACTACATTAGTGAAACAAAGGGGGAAAACATATTATCATCTCAATAGATGCAGAGAAAGTAGTTGACAAAATTCAACACCCTTTCATAATAAAAACATTCAGCTAGGAATAGAAGGAACTTCTCAAAAATAATAAAGAGCATTTATGAAAAAATCCATAGCTAACATATTCATTGGTGAAAAATGGAAAGCATTCCCCTTACGTATGGAAACAGAACAAGGATTCTCACTTTCACCACTACCAGTCAACATTGTACTGGAAGTCCTAGCCAAGAAAATTGGACAAGAAAAAGATACAAAAGCATCCAAATTGTAAAGGAAGAAGTGAAACTCTATTGTCAGATGACAGGATTCTATATTTAGAAAATTCCATAGAATACATACACACACATATACACATACATAAACCTACTAGCCAGGCATGGTGGCTCACACCTGTAATCCCAACACTTTGGGATGTTAATGCAGGCAGGTTGCTTGAGCCCAAGAATTTGAGACCAGCCTGGGAAACATGGCAAAACCCCATCTCTACAAAAAGTACAAAAACTAGCAGAGTGTGGTGGCTCACACCTGTAGTCCCAGCTACTCAGAAGGCTGAAGTGGGAAGATCACTTGAGCCAGGAGGTGGAGGTTATAGTGAACCAAAGATTGCACCACTGTACTCCAGCCTGGGTGACAGAGCCAGACCCTGTCTCAAAAAAACAAATAAATGAAACTACTAGAGCTAATTTTAATTCAACAAAATTTCAGGGTACAAAATCAACACACAAAAATCAGTTATGGAAATATACATGTTAAGATGGCCAACTAGATGCAGCCAGGTGCAACAGCTGCCACCGAGGGACTGATTTGACTGGTGCACTCCTAACGGATCTTCAGGGGGAAGGCACTGAGAGTGGATGGAGGGAAGACACAGAAGCTCAGCTAAAGGGAGAGGAAGATGGGAGGCAAACTTTCATACAGATGAAATAAAATCACTTAAAATAATCAATTAGATTTCAAGCAGGAATTTGAAAAGTACTATCATCATTTTCTTTATAATAAAGAATGTGACATGATATCTAAAGAAAATTATTTTTAGAAGTGTTCAATTCCACTTGCAACACTATCAGGCAAACACCCTAAATTTTCCTTTGTTCAGGTTGTAAAATGTGAGTATTTCCTAAATTTGCTGTGAACCCTTGGGAAGAAAACAGAACACAATTTTCAAAATAAAAATGAACAATTTAATACATTTAAATAAGTTTCCTAAAAATGATATATTAATAAAATTCAGCACTAGAATATATAAATCCTAAATAAATTTCCATTTCAATACTTCCTTTTGATAGTTCTGTTTTCTCTCTCTTGATATAGAAACAACCTGCATGTATGCAGTTCAATTCCTTAGGCATTTATGATTCGTTCATCTTAATTTAGAAAATATCAAGGCCATGCCTGGGAGCAGAATTAGGGCATTATTTGTCTCTCGGCAGTGTGTTTTTAAAATTGTTATGAATAAATAAATTGACAATGTCCTTTCTAAGGTGTACAGACATTTTCAATCAATAATGCACTCTATCAGGACATAAAATCTTCCCTACCTTTTTGGGAAATCCTAGTTTTCTTCAGGGAATAGATTTACACTTAGGCTTTATCATCTATCCTACACTGACATTTGGGGGCTGAATTTGTTGAGGTGATGGGTGCCTCTATACAGCCGCAACCCAGACTGATCCTTTCACTACTATGACTTGAGCAAAAGTCTTAAGTTACAGGAGTGAATTAGTGCTTTCTCGTTTCCTGCACCCTTTATTTCATGACCTAATCCCATGTAAGGACAAGTAAAAGTAGTCAGTTCATACTGATCTCAGCGGTTAGCAATATAAACAGATACTTGGCTCACAGGGCATAACTTACATTTACTAAGAAAATGCTCAAAACAATTCATTGAAGTTTTTCTATACACACTTTCAGGGATTTTAATGAGTACTTGCTTATAAAATATTGACAACCTTAATCATAATTTTAAAGTGGTAAAAACTAATATGCAATATATCAAGGGAACAATACCTCAAACTGTTTTCCCAGAATATACTTTACAAATTACCAAAGCGGATAACCGACCACGACCACATTTCCTTTTTACTTTACCTCGCTAGTTCTTTGAAATTCTATTCACCAGTAGCTCTGTGAATAACTATTTTAAAACAGATGGGATGAGCATCTGGATAACACAACATATATATTTTTTTCTATCAATAGCCTCACTGATGTGAGGAACATCTCCTCCCACACACACTGACCTGTACCTCATCTAATGTGTTAACACTTTGGATAATGAGAACAACAGAAGTGGATACTAAATATCTTACTCAAATTAACTCAAATCTGAGTGCAAATGTGGAAGTATCCACGCAATTCACGAACTGCTGCCTGAGCCTGTGTTTTTAACAGCAGTGTTTGATGATGTTGGCACTCTTGATCATTTCTCATTTTGAAGTTACTGAGTTCAGTGATCCATCCTTTGTGTTTATTTATCAGAACTGTGAACATCACAAACAATTTAAGATGTTTAGAATTAAATGTTGATTTATATCTCTCAGCCCATAGTGCAATCAAATTAGAAATCAAGACTAATAAATTCACTCAAAATCCTACAATTACATGGAAATCGAATATCAACTAGCGATAACAACATATATATATGTTGTTATCGCTAGTTGATATATATGGTATATATATATACACACACACACCAAGAGCATTATGTGGAATCCAGCCAGAAACCCCTTACCAGTCTAACTGATTTCAAGTTCAGTGTCAGATTTGCTATGTTGGAAAAGTAAAACACAACATTCATTCAGTATGCATCAATAGCAACATGCCTACTTAAAGAGAGAATTTACCATTATGAGAGAGATCATATAACTGTTGATTCTTCTTGTCTATTTTTTGTAATACTTCTGATTAGATCACTTTCATTTTCATGTTTTTTTCTGCGTGTATATTAAAGGATTTGGTTTTCATTTAATCTTTTCTCTGAATAGTTCCAAAATCTCCTCATAAATGCAGTTTCCAAAAGAACAAAATTATGCAAATAAACATTACACCTGCAGTTTTGTTTTGTCAAATTTGGAAATGAGACGTTTCTGGTGAAAAGAAATAAAAGGTTAGCCATTTTTAATTTCCAAAATGATCAGTCCTTCACTATTCATATCTCACGTGAACTACATAACGTCAATGCTGTCACAAAAGCAGGGTAGAAAAAAGAGATCCTCTCAGCTTTCATTCAGTAGGGGGAAAAGTTCCTGGAATATGTTTTTCCTCCCTCTGGAGCACTTCAGTTTTGCAAAACATGTATTTTATAATTATTAATTTACATTCAACAAGAATGCTCTCTCTGACTTTCAGAGTTTTTCTAGTTTCTCTGATACTTCAAAAAGTTTTGGTGTTGTCATTTTATAGTTTAAAATAAGTGGTTCTCACTTCATTCAAAAGAAACAGGATGCCTTGAAAATGATGTGGCCAACCTCTAGAAATGAAATTATTATTGCTTAATAATAGTAATACTTAATATATGTGGGGGCAGAAGCCTGGCTGAGCATGTATATACATCAATCATTTAATTCTCATAGCCCTTAAATGGCCAAACTAAGTCTTGGAGGTATTAAGAATTTTTTCTAGAGTAATATAAAACTAAATTTCTGAAAATCTGGCACATTTTGTCAATCCTGAAGAATACAGAATAACCATTTATTTATTCACCTATTCAATTATTCAACAAATGTTTCCTGGCAGACTAGGAAGTAGTAGGCTTAGAGTTAGACTTGGGAATACAAACTGAAATAAATTTTGATTCCTGCCCTCAAGGACCTTACATTCTAGTTTGGAAGAGAGACTATTAAATAAACATGCAGTGTTAAGATAGGTACTTACAGCCCCAGGTAGTGGCATAGGATCCCTGAAGAATATGAAATCAAAACTATTCTCTTCTAATTAATAAACATTTATAACAGTAACAGAGTAGAAAGCACTTGGCAAGCCTAGCTGAATAATACTTATTCTGTTTTTATGGTACCAACATAAAATAAGGTTAAAATCAAGATTAATATTTTTAAAAATAATTATGTAATATAGTAATTTCAAAAATTTTCCTGGAATTGAACTTTTATTTAGGATTCATGCAGGTGCAGCCAAATTGCAACTATGCTCATTTAAGGGCCCCAATTTGTAGCAATGATTCAAAAGCTCAATTCTGATCACAGCGATATCAAAAGATTATTGGTGTTTAAAGAAGCAAAACTGAGTCTGATAAATATATACTCAATAACTGAAATAAATAGAGTCAGTATTTCAATTGAATGACTGGCATCCACTTTCTATCTAATGAAAGGCCAACATCAATTATTAAATGCTAAAAATTACTACTGGGAATACAAAATGAAAACCTCTTCCAAAGAAATACGAAATTTAAATCTGGCAAATTTATTTAAAAGAGCTTCAAAGTGTAAAAACAGAGCTTTCTCTCTAGATAAATACTTTTGATAAGTAATTTATCTTCTTTATAGAACAGACAACCAAGGCAACTTTTCACACATTGGTGGATGTGCTCTGAATGCCAAGCCAGGCACCACAGACATTAGTACCAAAAGGGGAAGTAAGAAATTTACTGTCTATACAAAGACTTTGAGGAATGTCCCATGTAGGTGAACAATAGTGCTACTTTTAGTTTCTCATCATTAATGCTGTTAACTCTATATTAAATTCTGTGCTGATGAAAAATTTAAAAAAAAGTATATTAGTATTTTTTGCTTACACTCATTTATTACAGAGTGCTATAGTTTCTATTTGCAATTCTGTCTTTTCTATAAAATTATCAGTTTCTTGAGAGCAAAAACTGGTTACTACAATCACCAGTATATAGTTGGTGCTAAAAACACATACGTTGAATAAAATTGAATACATATTCCTAATTTCAAAGTATATTGTATGTGTTATGATTTACTTAAAAAACAGACAAATTGCCAGTTTCATATTCACTATCTTTACTGATGGGTTCAAGTCTATGAAATTTTGCCTATCATATATCCCAAAACACAATAAAGCAGCTTCAAGGACATTTTAACACACTTAAGAAAAATACAAAAAATTAGCCGGGTGTGGTGGCGGGTGCCTGTAGTCCCAGCTACTCGGGAGGCTGAGGCAGGAGAATGGGGTGAACCCAGGAGGTGGAGCTTGCAGTGAGCCGAGATCACGCCACTACACTCCAGCCTGGGCGACAGAGAGAGACTCGTCTCAAAAAAAAAAAAAAATTATGCTGATGTCGAGGATGACGATGATGATAAGCATCAATCTCCATTTACTGAAATATACCTTGGTTTGATGTCCTGTGCTTGGGTGCTTTATGTATTTGAATTACATCCTTTTATCACCCTTTACAGACAGAAACCAAGGCTCAGAGAAATTAAACAACTTGATCCTTGCTGGTAAGGGAGTGGAATAGAATTAAAGCTCAATTCCATCTGGTTCTGTATTCTTTTCTTTACCATCAATTCTCTATAGCAACAGTTATTGAAACTAGAAGACCAACCTCCTAAATGACGAGTTAATGGGTGCAGCAAAACAACATGGAACGTGGATACATATGTAACAAACCTGCACATTGTGCACATGTACCCTAAAACCTAAAGTGTAATAATAAAAAAAAAAAGAAGACCAACCTCACAGCCTCTCTCTTACATACACACATTTGATTTCATTCTCCATGCTTAAATCACAGACTCTCTCCACCGTCTTTTTACATTATCTATCTATCTATCTATCTATCTATCTATCTATCTATCTATCTATATCATCTAGGTATCTATATATCTATATATCAACCTTCCTATTATCTGTATGTATGCCTATCTCAGTCTCCCTTTCTGTCTCAATCTCTCAGACTTTCTATCACTATATCCCTTTCCCTATCTCTTTACGTTTTTTTGTTTCATTTTGTTTATTATTTGTCTTTTCTGGCAATCTGTCTATTTCTGTCTTTCTTGACCCTGTGTTTTCCCTGCCTGTCTGTCTCTCTGCTTCTACCTTTCTCTCTCTCTGAACCTATGTCCACTTCTCTCTCTTTCTGTTCTTTCCTAACTGCATATCACAGTTTCTCTTTCTGTTCCCTTTCTCTTTGTCTTATCTTTGACTGTCTCTAACTTTCATTATATTTTTTCCTTGTGAGTCTCTCGTTTTCTTTGTGTGACTATCCCTGTATCTCTCTTTGAGTTTCTATCTCTGTGAATATCTCTCTGTGACTTGTCTGTGTCTGTCTCTGTCTCTCAGACAGAGATGTGTGGTTCTAAAGTAATAAAAACCTCTCATCCAGTTTTAATGACCCTTCTCTGGATTCCAGTGGTGTGCTGCAAAGTTAAAGAAGTAAGTCCCTTAAATGATAAAGCAAAAAGAAAAGTCACTGTTCTTGGATAAACAATTTGCATTTCCATAAGGATTCAGTGATGCAGAATCAGAAAAAGCTCATTCTGACACCTCCATGAAAACAACAAGGAGAGCATTCATTAGCTGGGCTTCCTTTTGAATGATGCACTTCATCGCACACACTGCTGGGAGGTCAGGAAACACTGCTTAATTCTATCTGAAACTCGCTCTTTCACTAGGCATGAGAATGAATGACTTTTCAAAGTAATAGGAACTAGGCTGGGTGCGGTGGCTCACGCCTGTAATCCCAGCACTTTGGGAGGCTGAGGATGGCGGATCACAAGATCAGGAGATCGAGACCATCCTGGCTAACATGGTGAAACCCCATCTCTACTAAAAATACAAAAAACTAGCCGAGTGTGGTGGTGGGCGCCTGTAGTCCCAGCTACTTGGGAGGCTGAAGCAGGAGAATGGCGTGAACCCAGGAGGTGGAGCTTGCAGTGAGCTGAGATTGCACCACTGCACTCCAGCCTGGGCCACAGAGCGAGACTCCATCTCAAAAAAAAAACAAAAAACAAAAAACAAAACAAAACAAAAAAACAACTAATAGGAACTACACATCTGCCATGGCCTGAGAACGTTTACACTCAAAAGCCATACAGAAAGTTACACTCCTATCAATTTCTTATCCATCAAGGAGCACAATAAACAAGCTTTGAACTTTTCCATTTACCAACTTGAAGGAAAGAGATGCTTCATTTTCTTTAGTTCCTTGAAATAATGACTGCTTTTGCCTCTTACATTTATAGCTCCAATCGCCATGATCTGATATTTAAGGGTGAGTACAACCTTTAAACAACTTATGATATAAAAGGAAATTTGTCCATTACAGTGCTCAGAAACTTTTACTCTTTAGGTGGAAATTATTTTGTTGCTGTTATTGTTGACACACACACACACACACGCGATCATCTTAGGAAGTAATTGGTACAAGATTAAAAAATTAATTGTATTTTAAATTATTTAGCAATTTACAGGTTTCTTATTCATTTTCCTGGCTTCATTTATAAGTTGTGTATTTTAAATGTGGACACTGAGGAACAAAGGTTTAGGGGGTGTGCTGAGGTTCTCAAGGAAAATAATTGTTGTCCTTGGGCCAGAATATGATGTTTTTATGCTCCTTATGTTAATAAATAGCGCACACATGTGTGGGGGCAGGGCGAGGGTAGGGGGTGGTCCATCTTACTCAATGCGACTGACTTTTAGGCTGAGACTAAGTCACATTCGTCTGCATATTTTTCCAAGTCTCTCACTTCAGTTTATACATCACAGTTGGAAATTGTACTTTAAGGTCAAGCTACTCACCCTCACATTCAAAATTACCTCCTACCTGCCCCTGCCGTCCATACATGCAACGAATTAATATGTGCATTTGGAATTTCTGTGTATATTCTCGGTTCTTGTTACCATTTCAATCTAAGTGGTTCCAGTATTCAATTTAAATAAATGTTACAGTTTCTGAGTGCTTTACACCACTGGAATTTGTATAGTGACTCTATCAAGAGAACATAATCTGGCCATAAATTACTCACATTAGCTTTTTTTTCCTTACTCAGAATTGACTAAGAGCACTAATGAGCTGCCAGGCTTCCTTCCAATACCCTTGGATGCAATTGAGTGATATTTGAGTCTGAAACTAATAAATGAAGCCCACAGGTCATTGTTAGTTTTGAATCCACATTCTGTCATACTATGGCGTTAACAACAACAACAACAAAATCCCACTACAAAAGAAAATATATCAAACTTCAAACAAAGTTTTAGTTGAGAGTAACAAAAATAGCTTTTGGATGCCATCCCTGACAAGTAAAACTATCTTTTCAATGTTATAATTGTATAGTCTTATTTTGCATGTGAAAACCACAGATACACAGAATGACAAAATGATTCTAGTTCACAAGTGATCCCGACACTAAGAACTATTTTTAAAAATGGAAAAATACAAACAAAATGACTATGACTAAAACCCACTCTTAAAATAGAGTCCAAAGTAAAATTAAACTTTTAGATAATAAACATGATCATTTTATGAAGTAGTGTGGTCTCTTTGTTTAGATTATTATTTCTGCTAACTTTTCCATGGGTTGAGATCCTGAGTGAAACTTAAAACCATGTATTTCTCCCAGCATTAGGGCTGCAATAAAATGTAAATGTATATGGGGGGCTTCTGTGTTAGGAAAAAGTTGATATAACAGCTGGTTTATGAAAAGCTATTGTTTTACACCATTTAAGTAGCAAAAAAATTCTTATAGTCTGAAATTGTATCTGCACATTTAAAGAAAGGGGGAGTACACTCATCTACCCAATAAAGTGGTCACATTTAGGGAATTACTTTATAATTTTTGGTTTTACATGTTACTATTATTGAAAAGGCTCATAATTTGTCTAGGGAGTAAAAGTCCTCTTGATAAAGTGATAACACAAAGGAATCATTAATTCCTCAACATGCATTTGCTTGACATACATTTTGTGATCAAATAATAATAGTGATTTCCTTCAATAAAAAATAATAATTACCTTTTGCCTTTAATTTCAAACATAAGCTGTGGACCAAATACTGGAGAATTTTTGCAAGTGGCATAAACAATTTATGTCTGCTTATCTGCTGTGAAAGTTGTATGATAAAAAGATACAACACATACTATGCAAAATTTAAATGTGAACAAATTAAGAACAAAGTTGTAATGGATATTTATCTTTCACTGAGGTATTTTTTAAAGCATAATTGTTAGTGTTTTTTAAAAACTATAGTTCAGATACTTATCAAATATTAGTGGGTATACTATATTTTTTAAAATTTCCTAGAAAATGAAATGTTTTATTTAAATCCTTTTGTGAATAATATTCAAAACTTCATACCATAATTTTCCAGAGAAGTTGCTGACACTTAGGTAGCACAAACTCTAACCTGTTCAGGTTCTTTAATGATTATGTTTAGGGGTAATTTTTGGGGCAAAGTTGTAGGGATTCACATTCCCTGTTCAGCACATAATTGCAACAGCTGAGGGGTTAGGAAGTCGCCACTTAGTGGAATTTGGCACCCATTAGCACTTTTATTTCATGGAAGAATGAGTTCACATTCAAGGGGATCAAGTTGCTGAAACTTGAAAACACATATGTACAGATATATGCACTCACTCACACTTGGCCACAACTTAAGCAAACTAAAGAAACTAATAGTAAAGCCAATTTTCCGTGAAAAAAACAAGTTCACATGAGTATATGCAAAAAAAGCTTAATACCTGCTGTGCAAACCACAGAAAGCATTTTGTGCTCAAAATATGCCACTTTTACAGATTATTTGTTTCTCTAATGTTAAGCAACATAATAACTTAAGTATTTGGTTACTAGATTTGACAATTGGCTCTTTTGTGAAAGCAAATGAGTATGACTTGGAGTTAACCTTACAGGAGGCCATCATATTATACTCTAGTTAACAATGGCTTTCTGCATATGTGCTACAAGTCCATCAAATCGGTGGCCATCTGTGCGTACTAGAGACACAGAGTACCAACAGACTGAACCTGAAACTTGTTATTCAGGGCCCACCTACTCTACAGCTACCAAAGTATATTTTTTAAAGTAAAGGCCACAGCACAAAGTGGGAAACCTGTTAATACTATCTAACATTAATTCTGTATTAGAAGGATAAAGTCGACCCAGATTCAAATTCTAAATGGTTAATGTTCCCAGATACTTACAATAAGAAGTCGATATTCTAATAAACTAAAACATCTGTAGTAAAAATATCAGTATACTCACAAAATTAAAAATACTGTTCATTGTGTTGCAGAATTAGCTACTTTAACTCAACTGCCAACTATTACCTCCAGCAACAACCACTCATAAAACAAATTATCAATATTTGCACACACAAAAACAAAACGTCAATTCTGATGCCATTTTTCTATATTTTGTCAGGGAGAAGGGAATAGAAAAAGTGGTTGAGGACTAAAAATTTTTTTAAATAACAAACCAGAGTTGTAATTCAAAAGTTGTGTCTTTGTAAAGATTACATTGTCATCCAAACAAAATTATACTACCAGACAGTAATCAGGAAGAATCGAAGGACAGGCAGTTGTGTTCACTCCTCCAGCAAATAATCACTTGCACATCATTACTACTCTATTCTTTCAACAAGCATGACAGAAAGTAGCATCATGACAGAGGTCATTGTACTGAAAGAACGTCTTAACTTTCTCTGTGGTTCACTGCTGCCTTAAATTTGAAAAAAATAAGAGAAGGGCTGGGGAAGAACTTACTTGTGATTTGAAGTTTCATCTTTAGTCCATGTGAGATTATGCAGCAAGTTTTCTTGCTAAGGCTGCCTCTTGCACATCCCTTTAAAAAGAACCAGTGCTCATAATCCAGTTCCAAGATGACTCATTCACATGTTCCACCTCTTGTTTCTGTGAGGCATTGATATCCACTCTCATATCATCAAGAAAATGTTACTAGGAAAATTTTTTAAAAAGCAAAACACTTCAATATGTTAACTCAGGAAGCATACCATCATTCTCCACGTTCTGAGATGTATGCCACCTGCCTTAGTTATCACAAGCAACTAACTCTAAGCTGCTAGCAGGAATCTGTCTGCCCTCTATCTGTCGCTATTAGCTCAGCACGTTGATTCAGTGGCACTGAAGCAACAGCAATTAGCTATCTTGCCTCTCGCAGCACATACAGGAGACAGCTGAGTGCGCTAAACCACACACTGACAGGGCCATATTCCCTCTGAAGGGACTGGGGAAGGGTCTGTTCCAGGCCTCTCCTACCTTCTGGTGGTTCCTGGATTGTGGCAGCAGAACTCCATTCTTCACATGGTATTTCACTGTGTGCCTGTTTGTGTCTAAATTTCCCTTTTTTCTAAGGACACCAGAAATACTGGATTAGGGGTCCATCCTACTCCAGCATGACCTTATCTATTTTATTTTATTTTTAAAAATTTATTTATTTATTTATTTATTTATTTATTGAGACAGCGTCTTACTCTGTGGCCCAGGCTGGTGTGCAGTGGTGCAATCTCGGCTCACTGCAATCTCCGCCTCCCGGATTCAAGTGATTCTCTGTCTCAGCCTCCCAAGTAGCTGGGATTACAGACACCCGCCACCATGCCCTGCTAATTTTTTAATTTTTAGTAGATACGGGGTTTCACCATATTGGCCAGGCTGGTCTTGAATTCCTGGGCTCAGGTGATCCACCCACCTTGGCCTCCCAAAGTGCTGGGATTACAGGGGTGAGCTTATCTTAACTAATTACATCTGCAATGACACTGTTTCCAAACAAGGGTCACATTCTTATTCCTTTTATAAGTGCTTCTATTTTTAAACAATGCCTCAGTCATTGTAATGTGTAGTATCTAAGTGATTTGTTTTTGTTGGGGTAAGAAATTTGTTTTCCAAACCAAACATTGTATGTTCTCACTCGTAAGTGGGAGCTAAGCTATGAGGATGCAAAAGCATAAGAATGACACAATGGACTTTGGGAACTCAGGGAATAAAGAGTGGGAGGGGGTCGAGGGATAAAAGACAATAAATTGGGTGCAGTGTACACTGCTCGGGTGATGGGTGCACCAAAATCTCACAAATTACCACTTAAGAACTTACTCATGTAACCAAATACCACCTGTTCCCCAATAACCTATGGAAATAAAAAAATTTTTTAAAAAAGAATTTCATAATACAATTGCAAGTATTAATAGCAGAATAGACCAAGCCGAGGAAAGAATCTCAGAGCCTGAAGACCGGTTCTCCAAATGTACTCAGTCAGACAAAAATGAAAAAAATAAAAAAGAATGAACAGCCAGGCATGGTGGCTCACGCCTGTAATCCCAACACTTTGGGAGGCTGAGGTGGGCAGATCACAAGGTCAAGAGATCAAGACCATCCTGGCCAACATGGTGAAACCCCGTCTCTACTAAAAATACAAAAATTAGATGGATGTGGTGGTGCGCTCCTGTAGTCCCAGCTACTCGGGAGGTTGAAGCAGGAGAATCACTTGACCCCGGGAGGCAGAGGTTGCAGTGAGCCGAGATCACACCACTGTACTCCAGCCTGGGCGACAGAGCGAGACTCTGTCTCAAAAAAAAAAAAAAAAAAGGAATGAACAAAACCTCTGAGAAATATGGGACTTTGTAAAGAGACCAAATCTATGACTCATTGGCATCCCTGAAAGAGAAGGTGAGAAAGGAAGCAACTTGGAAAACATTCGAGGATATCGTCTACAAAAATTTCCCCACCCTCCCTAGAGAAGCCAACATTCAAACTCAGGAAATGCAAAGAATCCTTGTGAGATACTATACAAGACCATCCCCAAAACACGTAGTCCTCAGATTCTCCAAGTTCTCAGATTCTCCAAGGTTGACATGAAAGAAAAAATATTAAAGGCAGCTAGAGAGAAGGGGAAGGTTGCCTATAAAGGGAACCTCATCAGGCTAACAGTGAACTTTTCAGCAGAAACCCTACAAGGCAGAAGAGATTGGGGGCCTATATTCAGCATCCTTAAAGACAAGAAATTCGTTTTCCAAAAGAGGGTCACAGGCCGGGTGCGGTGGCTCACTCCTGTCATCCCAGCACTTTGGGAGGATGAGACGGGCAGATCACCTGAGGTCAGGAGTTCGAGACCACCCTGACCAACATGGTGAAACCCTGTTTCTACTAAAAATACAAAAAAATTAGCCGGGCATGTGGCAGGCACCAGTAATCCCAGCTACTTGGGAGACTGAGGCAAGAGAATCGCTTGAACCCGGGAGGTGGAGGTTGCAGTGAGCCGAGATTTCGCCATTGCACTCCAGCCTGGGTGACAACAGCGAGACTCTGTTTCAAAAAAAAAAAAAAAAAAGAGGGTCACAAACACCTCACATTCTGAGGTGCTGGGGATTAGGACTTCAACATGAATTTTTGTGGGACACAACACATAACTCTCAAAGAGAAGCTTTGGGTGTTTGGAAAGTTCTCTTTTTCATCATCCATGCTAGATAAAAGTTATCTGGGTATTAAAGCCAAAAGGAATCTTAATTCCTGGAACAGCCCTCTTAGGAACACTTCTTGAGATTTGAGTTTGCCAGGCACTGTTTTAGACACTGGGGATATAGTGTTGAGCAAGACAGATGAGGTCACCCTGGCAGTAGGATGGGCTTGGTTATGCACAGCGATCTCCCCAAATCTCAATGGCTTAAGGAAACAAAAGTTGATTCCTCACTCACATAAAGTCGTCTCTGCTTGTGGGCAGCTGTTCTCCTATAATAGCTTAGCATCACGCCTCCATGTTAACACATGCTTTCTCATGTTGATCAGCCTCTCAGAGGAAGAAAGTGGTGGAGTCTTGCACTGGTAATTAGGTGCTTCTGCCCAGAAGTGACGCACATCACAGACATTTCATTGGCTAGAGCAAGCCGAATGACCATGCCTGACCTCAAGGTGGTAAGGAAGTGCAGTCTTACCATGGAGTAAAGGAAATAACCGTGAGAGTGCCAGGTATTTTGACACATCTCATCTAACACAGAGAGAAATAAGCTCTTCTTATTTATTTATTAGTTAGGGTTTTGCTCTGTTGCCCAGGCTGGAGTGCAGTGGTATAATCATAGCTCATTGCAGCCTTGAACTCCTGAGCTCAAGCGATCCTCCCATCTCAGCCTCCTGAATAGCTAGGACTACAGGCATGTGCCACTATGTCTGGCTAAATTTTAAATTGTTTTGTAGAGATGGGGTCTTACTATATTGGCCAGGCTGGTCTCAAACCTCAAACTCCTGGACTCCAGTGATCCTCCCACCACAGCCTCTCAAAGTGCTGGGTTTACAGGGTTTATAGGTGTGAGCTACCACACCCAGCCTCTTTTTTTTTTTTTTAATAAGAAAAAGATGCAGAGAACCTAAGTAATTTAGCCAAAGTCACTTAAATTTATCCAAAGTCAGTAAGTGTCTGAAGCAGGACTTAGGCCCAGGTCATCTGACCTTGAGACCAGGGATTTTCCTACTAGCTTTATGTTATTTGTCTGCCTTCACAATCATTATTAGTGGGTACTTAACATGTCTGGGCTTTAGTTTTCCCATCTGCGTCACAGGATTGGCAAGAACATATGTGAAGGAGCTTGCCCACTGTCCATGTCATAGTGGGTGTTCGGTGAAGCCTGGTTGTTTATAGTTGTGATCTCAACAACTCTTAGTGTGATCAATGCATTTTTTTTTCCCAGATAAGGAAACTTGATGCCTTGGCCTGGTTATTATGTAAAGGGTCTGAATGAGAACCCAAATCACTCACCACGGAGCCCAGGCCTACACGTGCTGCTGCTCTGATGGCAATTATGTTCAATCTGATAAGCATATTTGCTCTACAAGGGCCTAACTTGTGCTTTTGCACACAACGTTCTTTACATTTAGAAAAAGCTGCTCCTACTTTTTCTCAAGGCAGAAAGGAATTTACTTTTGCATTAATAAGAATGTTGTGCAAATTGCCATGGTGGAAAAGTTTTATGAGTTATAAATTTGAATCAATTGCTATATAGTTCATTGCTACCTCTGTCGGTCTTTGAGATCTTTCTCTGATTATTACAAAACCTTTAAATTAAGGAAATACTTCCCAGGAATAAGGTTAAGCAAGAGGATTACAAGGTTATGTGGCAATCTGAACTTAAAAAGAAATCTGAGAGCAATTTGGCAATATCTATCAAAAATTTAAATTCATACTTAACCTTTGACTCAGCAATTCTAAGAATTCATTCCGCAGAACAGTCAACCAAACACATAGTATACAGCAGCTTTGTTTGTAATAGCAAAATCTGGAAAAGTACCTAACTGCCGCACAGAGGAATGGCTGAATCTGTTACCCATACCCACAGCACTTAAAGAGTGAAATCACTGCATGGACTGATATGGAAAAGATGTTCAAAATATATAAGTGAGGAGAGAAAATTGTAGTACTCCATAGTGGTAAACCATGACTTGTCGGCCAAATCCAGCCTGCTGTCTGTTTTGTAAATAAAATTTTATTGGAACATAGCCAACATCTTTTCATTTGCAAATTGTCTGTGGCTGCCTTCCATCTATAATGGAGTGTTCAATAGTTAGGACAGTGACCATATGGCCCCAAAAGCCAAAAATGTTTACTATTTGTCTGTTTACAGAAAACAATCTCTGCTCTATCATATGATCCTATTTGTGTTTTTTACAAAGGGAGCCTTTGGAGGAAAGACGTGTATCAATAGATATGCTTCTATAAGCACAGACAATGAAAATCCAAATCCAAACCACAGTTAAGAAAATCTAAAACCACAGTTAACAATGATTACCTCTGGTAATGGGACTGTGGAGTAAGCAAGGAATAGATAAGGTCAGAGAGTTTCCTTCTTCTTTAAAAGCTTCTGTACTCTCGGAATTATTTTTCTAAAAACATATGCAGTATGCCTTATTTTATTAAAAAAAAATCAAATGAAGTAGGAGGAGAACACTGATGAATGGTGTTCAGCACACCCAGTGATATAAGGGCTGCCAGCTCTCTAAGGCAGACTTTCTCCAAGTGGTCCCTGAACCACCAGAGCTATCTGTTTAAAAAAAAAAAAAAGCCGAATGAATCAGAACTGGGAGGTGCTGGGCCCTAAAATCCACTTTTTTTTTTTTTTTTTTTTTTGAGACAATCTCACTCTGTTGCCCAGGCTGGAGTGCAATGGCACGATATCAGCTCACTGCGACCTCCACCTCCCTGGTTCAAGTGATTCTCCCACCTCAGGCTCCCAAGTAGCTGAGCCTACATGCGCACGCCACCATGCCCGGCTAATTTTTTGTATTTTTAGTAGAGATGGGGTTTCACCATGTTGGCCAGGCTGGTCTTAAACTACTGACCTTAAGTGATCCTCCCGCCTCGGGCTCCCAAAGTGCTGGGATTACAGGCATGAGCCACTGTGCCCGGCCTAAAATCCACTTTTCAACCAGGACCCTGATGTTTGAAACCGCTGCTCTTGTAATAAACGCCAGAGATCAGCAAAAGATTTCTCAGTGGGGTTTAATATAATCAGTGTGAGATAATCCAGCAAACATCTACTCACAGCAAAAGCAACAACAATAATAGCTCCCAATTATGAGAACTTCCTAAATGCAGGCCCTGTGCTATAGGCTTTACCCACTTGGACCTGTTGAATTCACTTAGCAACCCTGAGCCGAGTGTTACTATGATGAACGTGGCTTCGGGAAGGTTGCGTGGTGACCCGAGGTCTCTGAGCTCCTTATTTGGGTCCAGCACAAGGCTAGGGGCTGGAAATGCAGATCCTAGCCCCATGGCACTTGCACAGAGACGAGTTCGTCGTCTTCTTCTTTCTGTTGTTCGCCCAGCAAGCCATGTGATGCTGGTTTAATAGCTGGATCACCTTCAGCACATGACTTCCACACCTGCAAAAGAAGAGGTCGACCCAAGTGCCCTGGAAGGCCTGTTCCAGCTCCAACATTTCTCTGGCTTAAAGCAGCCTTGTCACCGTAGTGTGAATGTTCAAATGTGACATGTGGCTCCTTGTCACTTCCCCCATGCACCGGAACCCTCCTCCTAGGGCCTGGCCTCCTGTCCTTTCCTGTTGAGACAGGCAGAAGTGCTGTGCCCCGTTCCTGCACATTCAAGTCTATTTCCTTGCTTCTCTGTCTCTCCTCATGAAAGTGGATCGTGACTTCAGAACTTGGATCCCTGACTAGTCTGCCAGCTCCTCATAAGCAGGGGCCATGTCACTGTCATGTTTATGCCCCTGTCGTCCCGCACTGCCCATAGCAGGAACTCGGTTAATAACCTTCTGATTGCTTCTCGAATGACTTTTCAAACAGGACTGCCTTTTTGTGCTCCTCAAGATGACAAAGTCAGCAGCCTAGTGACTGCCTGATTCCACAGAGAGGTTCTGCGTGGGCATTTCACGTGGCACTGTGCATGGCTTTCCACACTGGGGTTTCTACACCCCACAGGAACACAGAGTGTGTGCCAAAGGAGACTGAAGCCACAGGGTAGACACCATGCAAAGCCCTGGGGCTTCCATTTTATTGGGGAGTGAATAATGACAAGGTTCTTCATAGGCTACAATTTTATTATTTAAAAAAATTAAAAAATTTTTTTTTCAGATGGAGTCTCACTATGTTGCCCAGGCTGCAGTGCAGTGGCATGATCTCCACTCACTGCAACCTCTGCCTCCCAAGTTCAAGCAATTCTCCTGCCTCAGCCTCCCAAGTAGCTGGGACTACAGGTGCCTGCCACCATGCCTGGCTACTTTTTTGTATTTTTGGTAGAGATGGGGTTTCACTATGTTGGCCAGGCTGGTCTCCAACTCCTGACCTCAGGTGATCCACCTGCCTTAGCCTTCTAAAATGCTGGGATTACAGGCATGAGCCACTGTGCCCGTACATAGGCTACAATTTTAAATGCCAGTTTTCCATGAATTTTGAAGGAAAAATGTGCTATTTCAGGGCAAGTTGCTATTGGTGGCTTCCATGTCATGACTATGCCACTAGACTCCTGGAGTCAAAGTTGAGAACACTCTGGGGAAGAACTCTGTGCTGGAAGTCCTAAGACCTACATGCTGGCCCTGGCTCCTTTGTGACATCAGGCAGGTCTTTTCACTTCTCTGGGACTCAGTTTCCTTATTTTGGATAACAAGGTAGTGGGCTCCTACCTTGTGCATATGTTTTACTGTGGAAGATGTCACATCCCCACGATTTTGATATAGTCCAGTGGGGCAGGATGCAGTGGGGGAAAAAAAAACCCTCTCTACCACTGAACTGGACAAGGTGGGTGATTGGGAAACTGATATTAAAGTTCAAAGCCGTATTTGCATGATTCTGAAACTGCAGACCACAAAGACTGGTCATGACCCTTCGCCATGTCAGGATGTGTTCATAGCTTCCGTCAGAGGATGTGACAGGGCAAGGTGGGACCTCACAATATCCTGCTGTGTCCTGCTGTAGCTTTATCTCCACAGTTCCTGCCATGGGGATAGTGTGCAGGGTTAGAAAGTTAAGGTCATTGTTCCAGAAAGTAGAACAAGTCCTCAGGCACCCTCAGGGTCCTAGTCTAGTGCTCAGTCACAGGTGTGCAACCTCTTTTTTTTTTTTTTTTTTTTTTTTTTGAGATGGAGTCTCGCTCTGTCACCCAGGCTGGAGTGCAATGGTGCGATCTCAGCTCAGTGCAACCTCCACCTCCTGGTTTCAGGCGATTCTCCTGCCTCTACCTCCCGAGTAGCTGGGATTACAGGCATGTGCCACCATGCCCGGCTAATTTTTTGTATTTTTAGTAGAGATGGGGTTTCACCATGTTGGCCAGGCTGGTCTTGAACTCCTGACTTCAGGTGATCTGCCCACCTCGGCCTCCCAAAGTGCTGGAATTACAGGCGTGAGCCACCGTGCCTAGCCTTTTTTTTTTGTTTTTTTTGAGACAGTCTTGGTCTATCACCCAGGCTGGAGTGCAGTGGAGTGATCATGGCTCACTGCAGCCTCAGCCTCCCATGCTCAAGTGATCCTCCCACTTCAGCCTCCTGCATAGCTTGGACCACAGGCATGCACGACCATGCCTGGCTAATTCATTTATTTATGTTTTGTAGAGATGGGGTCTCTCTATATTGCTCAGAGTGGTCTCAAACTCCTGGGCTCAAGGGATCCTCCTGCCTTGGCATTCCAAAGTGCTGGGATTACAGGCTTGAGCCACCACGCCTGGCTGCAATCTCTGCCAGTAGGAACCACAAAGAAATCTGCTGGAAGAATTTGAGGGGGAAAGTGTATGCAGAATTGGGCTCCCTTCTTTTTGAACAAATTCTCTTTCCTAAGGAACAGCAGAGGGAAGCAGACTCAATGTTTGGGGTGACTTTATAGAACGTAACTATTGCAAATAGCAAGAATCAATTGTAGATAGAGACACATGTCTTTGTGTGCGCATATATATGTATATTTCTAAAACAGGCCAGGCACAGTGACTCACGCCTGTAATCCCAGCAATTGTGGGAGGCCGAGGCAGGCAGATCACCTGAGGTCAGTAGTTCTAGACCAACCTGACCAACGTGGTGAAACCCCGTCTCTACTAAAAATACAAAAATGAGCCAGATATGGTGGTGTGCACCTGTAATCCCAGCTACTCGGGAGGCTGAAGTTGCAGTGAGCCAAGATCACGCCACTGCACTCCAGCCTGGGTGATGGAGCAAGACTGTGTCTCAAATAAAATAAAAATGTGGCACGTATGCACCATGGAATACTATGCAGCCATAAAAAATGATGAGTTGATGTCCTTTGTAGGGACATGGATGAAGCTGGAAACCATCATTCTCAGCAAACTATCACAAGGACAAAAAACCAAACACCGCATGTTCTCACTCATAGGTGGGAACTGAACAATGAGAATACATGGACACAGGAAGCGGAACATCACACACCGGGGCCTGTTGTGGGGTGGGGGGAGGGGGGAGGGATAGCATTAGGAGATATACCTAATGTTAAATAACGAATTAATGGGTGCAGCACACCAACATGGCACATGTATACATATGTAACTAACCTGCACGTTGTGCACATGTACCCTAAAACTTAAACTATAATTTAAAAAAAAAAAAGAAAAAAAAATAGCTGGCCAGGCGCGGTGGCTTACGCCTGTAATCTCAGCACTTTGGGAGGCCGAGGCGGGCGGATCACGAGGTCAGGAGATTGAGACCATCCTGGCTAACATAGTGAAACCCCGTTTCTACTAAAAATACAAAAAATTAGCCAGGCGTGGTGGCGGGTGCCTGTAGTCCCAGCTACTCGGGAGGCTGAGGCAGGAGAATGGCATGAACCTGGGAGGCGGAGCTTGCGGTGAGCCAAGATAGCGCCACTGAACTCCAGCCTGGGCGACACAGCGAGACTCCGTCTCAAAATAAAAAAAAATAAAATAAAATTTTAAAATGGGGAAATTGATTTACATCTTTGTAACCTTTTATTTTAACTTAAATGTGAACTCTTCTTCATTTATAAAGATATTCAATACTATACAAAATGACTGAATTAATTATGTAGTGAAGATAACAGTTCACATATTCAGTCTCCCGTGATTCACCTCTTGGTTTATTTCCAATTTCTTCTGATTTTAAATAATGCTGCAATAAGAGAATATCATTATAAATAAACCTCAGAGAATATCTCTGGCTTTTTTCCTGAGGATAAATTTCTAGAAGTGGAAGTGCGGGGTCAACAAGTGTGCACATTGACAAAGATCTGGACATGTGTTAAATTGCCCTGCAGAAAGGTCTTACCGGCTTGCCGGCCTGTTTATGAGAGTGCCTCAAATCTCAGGGTTTTGAACATAATAAAAAATTTTTAAAACCTCTTGGCTTATTAAAGACACTTTCCCCCTCCTCCTAACAATGCCTAATTAAGCCGTAAAAGAATACTGTAACACTGTGCTTCTCAAACTCCAGCAAACATCAGAATTACCTGGAGGGCTGTTAAAGCCAATTGCTAGGCCGCCTGCCCAGAGATTCTGATCTCCTAGATATGGGGTGGCACCTGAGAATGTGCTTTTCTAATAAGATCTCGGGTGGGGCTGGGGTGTGGACTGCATGTGGCGAGCACAACTCCAAGAAGAGACTTTCTTGGTTTCATGGTGAAGACTAAACTTTTCCTGTGGACCTTGCATTTCTCTGTATTGTGAATTTCTCTGAGTCATGTGTCTTACTCTGTACTCTGAATATTGCTTCTTAGTGGCTCCCAGCTAGCAGCGGAATGTGGTCCTGATAGGCTTTCTGCTATCTGGTGAGCATGTGTTGCAAGTTGACCCTATGCTGGCACTGGGCTAATAAGAGCTGGGGTGGCTGAATACCACAATTACACTCTCTTTGCCTTCAAGGGGTTCACTAGTAAGGCGCTACTCATAGTAAAAATCTATCATTGAGCATGGTGGCTCACACCTGTAATCCCAGCACTTTGGGAGGCCAAGGTCGGGGGGCCACTTGAGCCCATGAGTTTGAGACCAGCCTGGGCAAAATGATGAGACCTCATCTCTACAAAAAATGTAAAAATTAGCTGGGCGTGGTGGCACCAGCCTGTAGTCCCAGCTACTTGGGTGGCTGGGGTGGGAGGATTGCTTAAGCCCAGCAGGACAAAGCTGCAAAGAGCCATGATCGTGCCCTGCACTCCAACCTGGGCAACAGAGCAAGACCCTGTCTCAAAAAAAAAAAACAAACAAACAACAGAACAAGACCCTGTCTCAAAAAAACAAACAAACAAAAAGCACGTATTGTAGATGTGAAGAAACTGGACCTCTCATACACTGCTGGTGGGAATGTAAAATAGTGCAGCCACTTTGGAAAAGTTAGTTCCTCGAAAAGCTAAACATAGGTGGGGCACAGTGACTAACACCTGTAATCTCAGTAGTTTGGGAGACTGAGGGGGGAGGATCGCCTAAGTCTGGGAGTTTGAGGCCAGCCTGGGTAACATAGCGAGATACTATCTCTACAAAAAATGTTTAAAATTAGCCAGGCATGGGCCAGGCATGGTGGCTCACACCTGTAAACCTGGCACTTTGGGAGGCCAAGGCAGGCGGATCATTTGAGGTCAGGAGTTTGAAACCAGGCTGGCCAACATAGTGAAATCCCATCTCTTCTAAAAATACAAAAATTAGCTGGGTGTTGTGGTGGGCACCTGTAATCCCAGCTACTTGGGAGGCTGAGGCAGGAGAATTGCTTGAGCCCAAGGAGGCAGAGGTTGCAGTGAGCAGAGATCCCACCACTGCACCGCAGCCTGGGCAACAGAGCATGATTCCGTCTCAAAAAAAATTAGCGAAGCATGGTGGTAGTCCTAGCTACTTGGGAGGCTGAAGCTGGAGTCTCACTTGAGCTTAGGAGTTCAATGTCACAGTGAGCTGTGATTGCACTACTGCACTCCAGCCTGGGTGACAGAAAGAGACCCTATGTCTTAAAAAGAAAAAACAAATATATATGTGTGTATATATATATATATATTTTTAAAGTTAAACAGAGTTACCATATGACCCAGCAATTTCACTCCTAGATATATAGCCAGGAGAACATACATTCACAGAAAAACTTGTACACAAATATTCATAGGAGTATTATCCATAATAGCCAAAAAGTGTAAACACCCCAAATATCCATCGGTTAATGAATGGACGAACAAA
Organism: Hylobates moloch; assembly: GCF_009828535.3. Classification (NCBI taxonomy): domain Eukaryota; kingdom Metazoa; phylum Chordata; class Mammalia; order Primates; family Hylobatidae; genus Hylobates; species Hylobates moloch. The sequence goes on along the minus strand of NW_026652278.1, from coordinate 65,405,350 downwards.
ATTTGGTGTACACATACCACAGAATATTATTCAGTTATAAAAAGGAGTGAAGCACTGATAATGCTGCAGCACAGACAAGCCTTGAAAGCATTATGCTAAGTGAAAGAAGCCAGACACAAAAGGACAGTGTATGATTCTATTTACGTGAAAGTCTAGAATAGGCAAATCTATAGTGACAAAAAGTAGACTCGTGATTTCCAGAGGCTGGGTTGAGGTGAGAGAAGATGCAGAGTGACTGCTAACAGATTTCCCTTCTGAAATGGTGAAAATATTCAATTTTTGTTTGTTTTTTTAGAGAAGGTTGGAGTGCGGTGGTGTGATCACAGCTCACTGCAGCCTTGACATCCCAGTCTCAAGCCATCCTCCCGCCTCATTCTCCCGAATAGCTAGGATCACAGGCGTGAGCCACTGCACCTGGCTAATTGTTTGATTTTTTTGTAGCGATGGGGTCTCACTATGTTGCCCAAGCTGGTCTTGAACTCTGGAGCTCAAGTGATCCTCCTGCCTCAGCCTCCCAAAGTGCTGGGATTATAGATGTGAGCCGTTGTAGCTGGCTGAAAATATTCTATATTAATTGTGGTGATGGTTGCACAACTCTGTGAATATGTACTAAAAACCACTGAATTGTATACCTTAAATGGGTGAATTTTATGGTATATGAATTATATATCAACAAAGCCATTACACACCCCTCGTCATTAGGTATGAACATTAGATGTATTACAGTGATAGGAAGGAAGCAGGCAGGCAATGTGGGGAAGGACTACCTGGGAAAGGCTGACTATATAGGCTTGCTTGACCTGGGTCTTGAGAAATAAGATGGAGAAGTAGAAGGTGCTCCAGGCAGAGTGGTAGCCTGTTCACAGGTACAGAGGCAGGAAGGAGTCCCAAGGCTGAAGAGGATGTGGATGGTAATACTCAACATCTATTGAACGTTTGCGCTAGCAAACTAAAATTATATAATCTTATTTAATCTCCAAAAAAATTATGTATTAATTCATTGATTCACTCAGCCAATTATTGAACAAATTTCTTTTTCCTTCCTTCCTTCCTTTCTTCCTTCCTTCCTTCCTTCCTTCTCCCTTTCTCTCTTTTCTCCCTTCCTTCTTTTCTTCCTCCCTCCCTCCCTCCCTCCTTTCCTTCCTTCCTTCCTTCCTTCCTTCCTTCCTTCCTTCCTTCCTTCCTTCCTTCCTCCCTTCCTTCCTTCTATCTCTGAGACAGGATCTCCTTCCGTCCCCTAGGCTAGAGTGCAGTGGTGTGATCAGGGCTCACTGAAGCGTAAACCTCCAAGGCTTAAGCCATCCTCCAGCCTCAGCTTCCCAAATAGCTGGGAGTACGGGCATGTGCTACCATTCACAGCTAATTTTATTTTTTGTAGAGACAAGTTCTCACTGTGTTGCCCAGGCTAGTCTTGACCTCCTGGGCTCAAGTGATCCTCTTGCCTTGGCCTCCCAAAACGCTGGGACTACAGGTGTAAACCACCGCACCAGGTCTGAACAAATTTCATTAGGCACCCACCACATACGAGGAACTGTCCTAACGACTGGAGCCACTATAATGAAGTAGACACTATTATTATCCTTTTTATACAGAGAAAGGTTAAATAAGTTATTGAAATTTACAGAGCTAGTTAGTGGAAAAACTGAGACTCAAATGCAGTTTGTCTGATTCCAGAATCCATTTTTCAAAAAAAGTTATAATCTTATACCTCCCCACAGATAGTTATAATTTAACATAAACGTATACACACAATCACATACTCCTCTTTCTCTATTATTCTCTCTCTCTTTCAATCTTTTTCTTTTGTGCTTGCCTATGCTCCTCTGCCTCTATCCTTCCCCCTTGACAGTTGCTGTCCCCAACAAAGGTTCTTTGTGGGGGAGAGGTGAGACTGAAGTAGTTTTATTAATTTATGTTTAAATAAAATTTTAATTTTAAAACATTTTTAGATTTACAGAAAAATTGTGAAGACAGTAGGACAGAAAGTTGCTGTGTGCCCCACCCCATTTCCCTGTTATTCACTTCTCACATTACTATGGTACACTTGTTACAATTAATGAATCAATATTGATACATTTAAAATATATATTTTTTTAATTTTTAAAATTTTTATTATTTTTCTTGAGACAAGGTCTTTTTCTGTTGCCCAGGCTGGAGTGCAATGGTGCGATCTTGGTTCACTGCAGCCTTAACCTCTCAGGCTTAAGCAGCCCTCCCACCTCAGCCTCCCAAGTAGCTGGGACCACAGGTGCATGCCATCACACCCGGCTTTTTTTTGTAGAGATAGAGTGTCACTGTGCTGCCCAAGCTGATCGTGAACTCTTGGGCTCAAGTGATCCTCCCGTCTTGGTCTCCCAAAGTGTTAGGATTACTGGTGTGAGCACCACTCCTAGCCTGAGGTATGTCAACATTATTAATTAAGGCCCATACTTTATTCAGATTTCCTTAGGTTTTTTTTTTTTTTTGAGACAAAGTTTCACTCTTGTTGCCCAGGCTGGAGTGCAATGGTGCGGTCTTGGCTCACCACAACCTCTGCCTCCTGGGTTCAAGTGATTCTCCTGCCTCAGCCTCCTGAGTAGCTGGGATTACAGGCATGCGCCACCACACCTGGCTAATTTTGTATTTTTTTAGTAGAAACGGGGTTTCTCCATGTTGGTCAGGCTGGTCTCAAACTCCTGACCTCAGGTGATCCACCCGCCTTGGTCTCCCAAAGTGCTGGGATTACAGGTGTGAGCCACTGCACCCGACCCAGATTTCTTTAGTTTTTTACCTAATGTCTTTTAATGTGTTGAGATACCATACTTTATTTATTTATTTATTTATTTATTTATTTATTTATTTGAGATGGAGTCTTGCTGTGTCGCCCAGGCTCTAGTGCAATGGCATGATCTTTGGCTCACTGCAACCTCCGCCTCCTGGGTTCAAGTGATTATTTTGCCTCAGCCTCCCAAGTAGCTGGGATTATAGGTGTATGCCACCATGCCTGGCTAATTTTGTATTTTTAGTAGAGATGGAGTTTCACCATGTTGGTCAGGTTGGTCTCGAACTCCTGACCTTAGGTGATCTGCTCGCCTCAGCCACCCAAACTGCTGGGATTATAGGCATGAGCTACTGTGCCAGGCCGAGATACCATACTATATTTAGTTGAACTATCTCCTATTTTCTTCTTAGTGGTTACAATTTCTTAGACTTTCCTTTTTTTTTTTTTTTTTTTTTTTGAGACAGAGTTTCACTCTTGTTGCCCAGGCTGGAGTGTGCAATGGCAGAATCTTGGCTCACTGCAACCTCCACTCCTGGGTTCAAGCGATTCTCCTGCCTCAGCCTCCCAAGTAGCTGGGATTACAGTCATGTGCCACCATGCCCGGCTAATTTTTTGTACTTAGTAAAGAGAGGGTTTCACTATGTTGGCCAGGCTGGTCTCGAAATCCTGACCTCAGGTGATCCACCCGCCTTGGTCTCCCAAAGTGCTGAGATTACAGGTGTGAGTCACCACACCTGGCCACTTTCCTCATTTTTGATGACTATCTTTGAGGAGTATGGTCAGGTATTTTATAGAACATCTCTCAGTTGAGATTTGTCTGATATTTTTTTCATGATTAGACTGGGGATGTGTGTTGGGAAGACGAAGATCATAGGGCTAAAGTGACATTCTCATCATATCATATGAAGGGCACGTAATATCAACATGACATATCACTGGAGGTGTTAAACTTCATCACCTGGCTGAGATAGTGATTGTCATGTTTCTCTGCTGTAATGATATTCTCCCCCTCATCCCCTTTCCACACTGTTCTCTTTAGAAGGAAGTCACTGCGTGTAGCCCATACATGAGGGGGAGTTACACTCCACCTCCTTGAGGGTAGACTATTTACCTTAATTATTTGGAATTCTTCTCCATGGAAGATATGTCTGTTCTTTTCCATTTATCTATTTATTTTTTCTTTTTGTTTTTGAGACAGGGTCTTGCTTTGTCACCCAGGCTGGAGTGCAGTGCCCTGATTATAGCTAACTGCAGCCTGGACCTCTTGGGCTCAACCAATCCTCTCAACTCAGCCTCTGGACTAGCTAGGACTACAGGTTCACACCATCATGCCTGGCTAATTTTTTAAATTTTTTGTAGTCATGGGGGTCTTGCTATGTTGGCCAGGCTTTCTCAAACTCCTGGCCTCAAGCAATCCTCCTACCTTGGCCTCCCAAAATGCTGGGATTACACATGTGAGCCACCATGCCCAGCTATCTATTCAGTCAATTATTTATTTATGTCCATATGGACTCATGCATGTCTATCTTATACTTTAGGTTCTAATCCAAAGCTATTTTAAAATTTATTTTGTTGCTGAAATTATGCCAGCTTTGGCCACTGGGAGCTCTTTCAGTTGCTTGTCTCATTGATCCCCTCATTCTGGGTGTTTTTTGGATATGGGGATACTTCTATACTTTTTGGCACAAGGTGTTCCAGGCTCATCTTGTATATTCTCTGCCCCAGCCCTAGAATCAGTCATTTTCCCAAGAAGCCCTGGTTCCTTTCATTGGAGAATGGTATTAGAAACCAAGATCTGGGCACTAGGGTGCTCACTGCTACTGAGTTGTTGTTGCTTCTATGCCTTTTCAGCTGACATAGCAAGGAAATATATATGTGTATATTGACATATATATAAACATATCTATAAATGCATTTCTATCTATATCACACTAAGCATGAGTTCATACTTATATCTCCAACTCTAATCCATTACTACATGGATCATTCTAGCCTCTTCTCTCCTTGCTTATCTATAACCTCACACTCCAAGAGTGAGACACCTGCTCCTATCATCCACCATCCATTTGCTTAATTGGTAAATTCCAGTATACATAGTGGTTTCCAAATTTTATAATGGTTTCCAAATTGTTGGCCTTTACAAACCCTGTGGGAAACTACCTGATCAACTAGAATACAGTGTTTATGTGTATTTCTTTTGCCTTTACAGACTGCAGTCATTTCCAAAGTGACTTAGTTCAGCACCTTTTCTGCCTACCTGCTTCAGTAAGGTTGTTCATACATTTATAATGTAGTTTTTTTTTTCTCAGATTCTGCATCTTTTCTAGGATCCCCTGATCTCTAAAGGATTTTTTAAAATTTGCATATGCTAAAGTTCAATCTTTGTCCTGTAATGGACTATGGCTTTTGACAAATGCATCGTGTCATGTATTCACCATTGTTTTATTTATTTATTTATTTAGACAGAGTCTTGCTCTGTCATCAGGCTGGAGTGCAGTGACGCAATCTCGGCTCACTGCAACCTCCGCCTCCTGGGTTCAAGCGATTCTCCTGCCTCAGACTCCCAAGTAGCTGGGAATACAGGCGCGTGCCACCACGCCCAGCTAATTTTTGTATTTTAGTAGAGACACAGTTTCACCATGTTGGCCAGGATGGTCTGTATCTTTTGACCTCAGGATCCACCTGCCTCGGCCTCCCAAAGTGCTGGGATTACAGGCGTGAGCCACCTTGTCCGGCCTGTTTATTTTTTAAATTACACAAATACTAGTACGTTAAAAAATTTCAGCCAGGTATAGTGGCTCATGCTTGTAATCCCAGCAGTTTTGGAGGCTGAGATGGGAGGATCCCCTGAGCCCAGGAGTTCAAGACCATCCTGTGCAATATAGTGAGAACTCACCTCTACAAAAGATTAAAATACATTTTTTAAAATTTCAAAAATACAGATAAAAAATTCCATCTTGGTTGCTGTTAATCCCACTCCCTTCTTATAAACACTGTTATCAGTTTGATAAGAATCTTTCTAGATTTTTCTCTATGTCTTTATACACATATTTGAACATATGTAAATGTATAATTTTGTGTGTGTTTTTTAAAGAGGCATAAGATTATACTTTATATACATTTTGAAATCTCATGTTATTACTTTGTCAGTGTACTTAATTCTTTTAAACTGGTGTAAAGATAATAGAGATGTACTGTTGAACACAAATGCTTAATCCACTCCATGTGATGTGTTCCAGAACCCTAGTGTATTCGAGAAAGCTGGGACATTGGGTACAATTTGGAGAATGGAAGAAGGGCAGGTAAGAAAGGAAGCAGTAGCCTCATGCTTAACAAAGGCTCTGTGCTCCCCTGCTAAGGAGATCCTGGACTTTAAAGAGGCCCTGAAGAGGCACCAAGAGTTTTTAAAGTTAGAAAAGAATATGGTTTTATTTCTGTAATGGGTACAGAAGAATTTTAAGGAATGTTAGTTATGTGGAATGCTGTTTGATAACATATCCACTTTTTACCCTTAAACTCTTCTCATTAGAAAATATTCAAGTGTATTTCTTGAGTGTATGACTGCTCTATAAATACTGGAGTAGCCATGGTATGGCACGCCATTTGGACACCTTCATCTTCTCAGCTATTTACTGGGTGGCACCATAGGAACAGTAAAGGAGACTACAAAGCAGTGTAGTTATTTATTTATTTTAAGATGGCATCTGGCTCTGTCGCCCAGGCTGGAGTGCAGTGGAGTGATCCCAGCTCACTGCAACCTCCACCTCCCGGGCTCAAGCCATCCTCCTACTTCAGCTTCCTGAGTGGCTGGTACTACAAGGTGCACACCACCACACCCAGCTAATTTTTGTGTGATGTCATGTTGTCCAGGCTAGTCTTGAACTTCTGGGCTCAAGTGAGCTGCCTGCCTCAACCTCCCAAAGTGCTGGGATTACAGACGTGAGCCACTGCACCTGGCCCAGTGTGGTGATTCTTAAAGCAGGGTCCAAAACCCTCTGAGGGGTAAGAAAGTCTTCCAGTTGGGCCATTAAAACTAGGGGCCAGCTAGGTGAGATGGCTTTACCTATCATTTCAACACTTTGGGAGGCCAAGGCAGGAGGATCCCTTGAACCTAGGAGTATGAGACTAGCCTAGGCAACATAGCAAGACCCTATCTCTTAAAAAAACATTTAGCCAGGGCATGATGGCATGTGCCTGTGGTCTCAGCTACTTGCGAGACTGAGGTGAGAGAATCACTTGAGCTTGGGACATCAAGGTAGTGAGCTGTGTTTGTGCCACTGCACCAGCCTGGGTGACAGAGTGAGACCCTGTCACAAAATAAATACATAATATACACATAAAAAATTAAAAATAAATTAAAAACTAGGAGATGATCTCTAAGTGCTGCTAGACTGTAAGCTCTATGAGTTTAGGGACCCCATCTCTTTTGTTCCCCATTACCTATTCCCAGTGTCTAGCATAGGTCCTCACATATAACATGTGTTTCATAAATATTGAAGGAATTAATTAATCTAAAAATTCACAACTTTTTTTGTAAAGATGGGGTCCCACTACGTTGCCCAGGCTGGTCTCAAAATCCTGGCTTCAAGTGATCCTCTCACTTCAGCCTCCTAAAATGCTGGGATTACAGGTGTGAGCCCCCATGTCTGGCCTAAAACTACAAATTCTTTCACTCCTTCCTAGAAGCAAATAGTCTCTTCCATTTCTTCCTTGCAAATAGTTATGTACAAATATATCACCATAATTCAGTATTCACAAAGGAACACGTGAACATTACTGGAGTTTACTCAAATTCAGTATTCCGCTAAATCTAGCTAGCGGTTACATGATAATTGGCAAGTTTATAAAGCTTCCTTATTCAGGTTTTTTTCTCTTTTCCTTTTTTGCATGGAGGTAGTTGGAATTTCTGCAGTTTGAGGAAAGATAGTTTTATTATTGTTGCATACTCAGTGCTTCTTGAATTGGCTGGAGACCTCAACTAATCCTTTTTAATTAGGAATTATAATTAACTTAGCGTCATTATTATCAGTGTAGTACGTTGTAGGTGTTACGTTCACCCTGTAATGTGAAGAGATGCATCTCTGCATCAACTGCACTTTTCACCCGTAATGTTTCTGATGACTAGATTTTGTTAACTATCTTAACCAATTTTAAGTGTTCAATGACTAGACTTTTAATATATGTTTGCATCATGGTACAAATATGAATCATCCATAACCCTAGCACCAAAAGAGATCATAGTCATCTCTCCCAACTCTGCCTGTACAATGGAATTCCATTACTATTACAGGTTCTTTTTCTCCTGGACACCAGGCAGGTGTAGCATAGGTTAGCCTCTATCATCTCTATCCTGCTTTAAAAAGACTAGCTGGGGCCAGGCGCCGTGGCTCATGCCTGTAATCCCAGCACTTTGGGAGCCCGAGGCAGGTGGATCATGAGGTCAACAGATCGACACCATCCTGGCCAACACGGTGAAACCCCGTCTCTACTAAAAAATTACAAAAAAATTAGCTGGGTGTGGTGGCACGTGCTTGTAGTCCTAGCTACTTGGGAGGCTGAGCAGAAGAATCACTTGAACCCAGGAGGCAGAGGTTGCAGTGAGCTGATATCGCGCCACTGCACACTCCAGCCCGGGGACAGAGTAAGACTCCATCTAAAAAAAAAAAAAAAAAAAAAAAGAAGACTAGTTAGGCTGGGTGCAGTGGCTCACGCCTGTAATCCAAGCACTTTGGGAGGCCAAGGGGGGCAGATCACGAAGTCAAGAGATAGAGACCATCCTGGCCAACACAGTGAAATCCCATCTCTACTAAAATTACAAAAATTAGCTGGGCATGGTGGTGGGAGCCTGTAGTCCCAGCTACTCAGGAGGCTGAGGCAGGAGAATCGCTTGAACTCGGGAGGCGGAGGTTGCAGTGAACTGAGATTGCACCACTGCACTCCAGCCTGGGGGACAGAGTAAGACTCCGTGTCAAAAAAAAAAAAAGACTAGCTGGAGTCACCTGGTGTGCTTAGGCAGAATTTTTGCAGTCCAGTTTACCCAGGAGTAAGGGCTGAGTGCTTCCCATGATGCAGGGTTTTTAGTTTTTAAAACAACTCAAGGCCGGGTTTGGTGGCTCACATCTGTAATCCCAGCACTTTGGGAGGCTGAGGCAGGAGGATCACTTGAGCTCTGGCCTCCAGCTTGGGCAACATAGTGAGACCCCATCTCTAGAAGAAATTAAACAATTAGTCAGGCGTGGTGGCGTGTGTGGGTGGTCCCAGCTACTCAGGAGGCTGAGGCAGGAGGATTGCTTGTACCTCGGATGTCAAAGCTGCAGTGAGCCATGATCGCACCACTGTACTCCAGCCTGGGCAACAGAGCAAGACTGTCTCAAAAACAAAGACACAAACAAAAAAAAAAACAGTCAGTCCTGGGAAAAGTGGGATGAATTAGTCACCCTCCCTGGAACCCCAGAGGCCAGCTTGGTCTTAACCAATTAAAGAAGGAAATATTCCTAGAAAAACCCTTCTGAGAACTAAATTCCAATTGCTGCTGTGGTCTGTGAGGGAGAAGAGACCCATGAATTGTATAAGAAGGAAGGCCCTCCCGAGATAAAAGAAAGAGAGGCTACTGAGTTCCTGTGTGTGTCAGGCACTATACTAAGCACTTCACAAACATGATTTCACATAACACTTGAACTCTGTGAGGTGGTACCACGATCTGTACCCAAGGATAATCCAAGGAGAACCAGCAAAGGAGCTCCTCCCCTGCTTGCTGCTTGGTGGCCAGAGGCGAGGGGGACTTTCCAGAGGTGGTGGAAGTAGGTCAGACCTAGGTGAAGTAAGAGAACAGGAAGAGTGGCCTGGGCAAGGGAGGGAGCTGGGGATTGGGTGAAGTGACCTGGATTGGAGACCTGGCTCCAGAATGTCTTGCTGTGTGGCTTTGGGCAAGTCCCCTTCTTTCCAGGGTGGCAGCTTACTGTCAGTGAGACCTTTGGCCTGAACTTGTTTTTTTTTTTTTTTTTGAGACGGAGTCTTCGCTCTGTCGCCCAGGCTGGAGTGCAATGGCACGATCTCGGCTCACTGCAAGCTCCGCCTCCCAGGTTCATGCCATTCTCCTGCCTCAGCCTCCCGAGTAGCTGGGACTACAGGCACCCGCCACCATGCCCGGCTAATTTTTTTTTTTTGTATTTTTTTTGTTTTGTTTTAGTAGAGATGGGGTTTCACTGTGTTAGCCAGGATGGTCTCAATCTCCTGACCTCGTGATGATCCGCCTGCCTCGGCCTCCCAAAGTGCTGGGATTACAGGTGTGAGCCACTGCGACCGGCCATGGCCCGAACCATCTTAAGGTTCCATTTGGATGCCCCATTTTAGTGGAGGTAGGTGAGAATTCCAGAAAGCAGTGCTGTTTCTGGGGAATGAGGAAATTAAAGACCACTATTCTGGTCTTTGGGCCTGATATGAGAGCTGTGGAGGCAGGACACAGCCGGCATCCTGGCTTTCTCAGGCTGAGATTTTCCAAGATCAGGAAGCGATGGAATTTCTCAAGATGCCCAGTACTTGTCAAATTGAAGATATGCCAAAAGAGGGTCATGAAAGTCATGGAATACTTTAAATGTTTTAAATGTCTACATTTAAATAGTTTTAAATGTCTATGTTTACCAAACTAATGCATTTAACACACATTAAAAAGCAGAGCAGACGGCTGGGAGCAGTGTGTCATAACTGTAATTCCAGCACTTTGGGAGGCCGAGGCAGTAGGATCACTTGAGGTCAAGAGCTTGAGACCAGCCTGGGCAATATAGAGAGAACTTATCTGTACAAAACATTTTTTAAAAATCAGCTAGGCATGCTGGCACATGTCTGTAGTCCTAGCTACCCGAAAGGCTGAAGCAGCAGGATCCCTTGCCCAGGAGTTTGGGGCTGCAGTGAGTTACGATCATGCCATTGCACTCCAGCCTGAGGCATAGAGTGAGAAAAGAACAACAACAACAAAAAAAAACCAGAGCTAGCTGGGCATAATGGCTCACGCCTATAATCTCAACATTTGGGGAGGCCCAGGCAAGACAATCATTTGAGCCCCAGGAGTTTGAGTCCAGCCTGGGCAACATAGCAAGACCTTGCCTCTAAAAAATAAGAAAGATTTTTTATCAAGCAGGATAAAAAAAGGAAAAATAAAGAGTAATACGAAGAAGAAGTGACAGCAACCCCTGGACAAACCAAAGCTGGTATTGGCTGCATCCTTACAGGCAGTGCGTATTCCCCACCTCCACTGCATCAAGCCCAAGAGAAAGTCTGAAGGGAATGCTAAGGGAGTTAAAGCCAAGGTGAAGGACAAACCACGGAGAAGATCTGCAAGGTTATCACTAACACTGCTCCTCCACACCAGAGCCAAAGCCTAAAAAGCCTCTGCAAAGAAGGGAGAAAGAGGTACTCAAAGAGAAAAGGGGGAAAGCGGATGCTGGCAAGGCTGGGAATAACCCTGTCTATCTAATGCTGAGAATATGTAAGGGAGTAAGCATACAGTCGGGGGAAGAATTACATAAGATGACTCTCCTCAAACCCTCCATTGGTTCTTTAGGTCACCAAAAATAAAAGCTAAAGTCCTCACCTACAAGGCTCTCAAGATTTGCCCCCTGTTAAGAGACAATTCTCCATGAAGCTCTTTGATTTTTGCACTTCTTTCAAACAGAGGTGCCAGCTGCCTTTGTTTGGACTATCTTTTGAAGGATATTTATATAATGAACAGCCTTGGAAGACAGTGTCTCTCTGGTGCAGGGGACAGGTCTGTATACTGCCCAGTGTCATACCATTTCCCACCGGGTCAGAGTTCAGGCAGGTCTGCTTGCAGCCATTATGAAAGATTTGGGTTCCCTAAGTTCTGGGTTCCTCAGCTGTGTTGCACACCATCGAATGGGCAGTGTCCATCCAGACTACTCTGTGTCACCCCATTGTCCTCGGAAAGGAGGAGGGAAGAAGGGGCAAGTGGAAGTAACACAAACAGGAAGTTCATGCTGCTCTCTATGCTGGAAGTAATAAAATAGTTTGTCTCTGATCCAGGAGTCCTGTGACTCTGCCAGCATCTGAGACTGTGTCAGGCTAACCTGTTAACCTGCAAGTTAGGTAAAACCCCAGAACCTCCACAGTTCTGACCACAAACACCTCACCCCATTTCCTACCACTCCTTCTGTTGCTCACCTTGCCTGGTCATGCTGGTCTCCCAGCTGTTCCTGGAAACTGCCAGGCACACTCCTGCCTTAGGGCCTCTGCTGTAAGCCTGGAACATTCTACCCTGACAGCCATGTAATGTCCTTCATGTTCTTATCCAAATAGCACCTGGGTGGGCCTTTCTTGACTTCTGTATTTGATTTAGTTAATTAATTAATTTAGAGACAAGGTCTCGCTCTGTTGCCTAGGCTGGAGTGCAGTCGTGGCTCACTGTACCCTCAACCTCCTGGGCTCAAGCGACCCTCCTGCCTCGGTCTCCCAAAGTGTTGGGATTACAGGCGTAAGCCACCATGCCCAGTCTGACTTCTCTATCTGAAACAGCCTTCCCACCAATAAACTGGTGAACTTTTGCCAATCTGACAGGTGAAAATGGTATCTCAGTAAGTTTTAAATTTATCTTTTTTAAAAAAATCTATTTCTATTTCAGTATAGATATAATATACAGAGATACACAGACAAATAAATGGATTTATATATTTTCTATATCTATTATTCTATAATATCTATATTTATATTTTCTATAGTACCTATATTTCTATTACTGTTTTATTATGCTTGAGTCATTTTTGGGCCAGGCACGGTGGCTCATGCCTGTAACCCCAGCACTTTGGGAGGCCTAGGTGGGCGGATCACTGGAGGTTAGGAGTTTGAGACCAGCCTGGCCAACAAGGTGATACCTCATCTCTACTAAAAATACAAAGACCATGTCTACTAAAAATACAAAGATTAGCCGGGCGCGGTGGCTCATGCCTGTAATCCCAACTATGCAGGAGGCTGAGGCAGGAGAATCGCTTGAATCCGGGAGGCAGAGGTTGCAGTGAGCCGAGATCGCCACTGTACTCCAGCCTGGGTAACAGAGTGAGACTCAGTCTCAGAAAAAAAAAAAAAGAAAAGTCATTTTTATTTCCTTTCCTATGAATTATCTGTTCTGAACCATTGCCTATTTTCCTATTGTGTTGTTAGTCTTTTTCATACTTATTTCTTACTTGCCTATGATGTGATTAAGTATTTTTCTCAACTTGTCATTTGTCTTTTGAGTTTGCTTATGGTGTCATGATTGTTGTTATGCCATATAAGTTTTTAATTTTTATGTAGTTAAATTTGTCAATCTTTTCTTTTACGGCATCTAGATTTTCTTTTCTTTTTTTTCTTTGAGACGGAGTCTCACTCTTGCCCAGGGTTGGAGTGCAGTGGTGTGATCTCAGCTCACTGCAACCTCTGTCTCCCTGGTTCAAGCGATTTGCCTGCCTCAGCCTCCCAAGTAGCTGGGATTACAGGTGCCTGCCACTACGCCTGGCTAATTTTTTGTATTTTTAGTAGAGATGGGGTTTTACCATGTTGGCCAGGCTGGTCTCAAACTCCTGACCTTGTGATTTGCCAGTCTCAGCCTCCCAAAGTGCTGGGATTACAGGCATGAGCCACCAGGCCCGGTCTAGATTTTGAATCATACCCAGAAAGGTCTTCTCATTGCAAAATTATAAGGAATCCATGCTTTCTTCTGTTTTTTCTAGTACCTTTATAGTGTCATTTCAAAATATACACATCTTTTCATCACTTGAAACTTGTTTGGAGTAATAAACTTTTTGGAGATTCAACCTGTAGGTTTTTTTGACTACCCAATTGTCTCAACCCCTTTTATTATTTATTATTTAACAACACATAATAGAATCATTTATTGAAAACTGTACTCTGGAAAAACTATGTGCACAACAATGCCTGTTTCACCCATTTTACAGTGGGTACGTGGTGGTCTGGGGCATTTGTCAACTTGCTCAAGCCTTTAGGTAAGTAGAGTTTGCGGCTTTTCTGAGAATCTGCCTGCATGTTCCCTCCTTCCCCAGCCTCCCAAGCCATCCTGTGGTTCAGACACCTCCACCTTGTGCAGCCAGGCTCTCAACAAAGCCAGTAATCCAATGTGTTGGCTTGCACTGGGCTTGCATCTGTGTCTCCAGGATGCACAAGGGGTTCCAAGCCCCATGGACACAGTGTCCCTGGTTTAGCTAAAGCTGGTGAGAAGCCTCAGAAGTGGCCTGACATCTTTCTGTGACTGGACAGGGTTCAAATTCAACATCCAAGACCTCAGGATGAGCGGAGGGTAGAGGGTGGTGAGCTTGCCCACTCAGCTCCCTGAGTATTGCTGGAGTCCCAGGTGCTACTTTAGTTTTATTTCTGCATGTACTTTAGTCATTTCTGTGCTTCGCTCTGTTCCATTGTGTTTTGTGTGTGTGTGTGTTTGTGCGTGTGCACGCACACCAGTTTTAATAACTTAGGCTCTATAATATGTTTTAATATCCAACAGGGTTAGTTCCCACCTCCTTGTTCTTCATTTTGAAAGCCTGTTTCTGGACTAGTCTTGTTTGGTTTTCTATACAAATTTTAGGAACAAATAGGGTAATTAAAAAAAAGAACTAAACCACACACAACCTATTAATCCTATTAGTACTTTTATTGGGATTATGTTAAATTTAAATTTTACTAAAGGAGAATTGAGATCTTCATGAATTCACAGACGTCATTCATCTTTCCATTAGACTGTTTTATTTGTAAAATGAGAGTAATAATAGTACCAATCTCGTAGGACTGTCCTGAGAATTAAACGAGAAAATGCATGTGAAATATACTGGGGTGAACATGTTGCTTTGCCACTTAGCTGTGTGAACTTCGGCATGGTAGATTATTCTGAACATTGCTCTCTCATTTGTCAATAAGGATACTAGCATCCGGAGTCACAGGACTCCAATGAGGGTGAAATTACACAAAGCGCGCAAAGTACCCAGTGCTCTGCCTGGAACATAAGTGCACAATAAATACTAGCTGTTTTTCTATGTTTTTCTAAAACATAGGCCACCCCAGGGCAAGGAAGTGCGACTCAAAGCAAAAGCAGCTGGGCGCGGTGGCTCACGCCTCTCACCCCAGCACTTTGGAAGGCCTAGGCCAGCGGATCACTTGAGGTCACGAGTTCGAGACCAGACTGGCCAAACACAGTGAAACCCTGTCTCTATAAAAATACAAAAAATTAGCCAGGTGTGGTGACATGCGCCTGTAGTACCAGCTACTCAGGAGGCTGAGGCATAAGAATCGCTTGAATCCGGGAGGTGGAGTTTGCAGTGAGCCGAGATCGCGCCACTGCACTCCAGCCTGGGCGACAAAGTGAGACTCCATCTCAAGAGAAAAAAAAAAAAAAAAAAAAAAAAGCAAAACCTTGGAGGGATCCACATCAAGTGCAGGGTCCCAAGGTCAACTCATCTTTCCCAGGACCTATGTCACCGTCGGTCCCCGCTTCCGACTTTCCTGGTGCGTCTGAAAGGGAAGCCGCGATCCCGAGGATACCAGGCCGCTCAGGGACTCCAGGACCCAGCCCCGGACCCAGGGTCCCGGCGCTGCCACGTCTCGCGCGGTCAGCTAGCCAGACGGGAGCAGGCGGGGCCGAGGCGGGGCCAGACCCCGAGCGCACTTTGTCACACCTTATGCCCGCCCCTCCTCTGCCCGAGTCGCTGGTGGGACGGCACCGGGGCAGAGAGGCGTAACACTGCGAGGGGGCGGGGTCCATTACGCGCCCGGAAGTCCCGGGGAGGGGTGTGACGTACATCCGGCGAGTAGCTGGCGGTCCCGGGTGCTGCTGGTTAGTGTTCTCTGAGGGAGGGTCTGAGCCAGCCGCCGTTTTGCCGGAGGAGCGCCTCAGGCCGTGAGTCTGAGGGCCACGTCGGGGACGGGAGTTGGGGCTCGAGGGGCTGGGACGGAAGGCGGGGAGGTCGGAGCGGAGGCTGGCCCTGGCGGGGTTGGGGGGGGAAGTGACACGCAGGCGGTTCTGTGGGGCCGCGGGGCTGATTCTGGGCGGGGACGGGCCAACTTGGCCAGATCTGCTCCGTCCCCTACTGTCCTCTTTGGCCTGGGGTCCACCTGCATTCCGCTCGGGGGTCTCGCAGCTGCTGGGCCTGATAACAGTTTCTTGTCTGTACCGTGCGCTCCGGTTTACGAAATGGCTCCATGTCCTCTGTCTCGGAAGAGCCTCACAGCCCTCGGTGAGGCGGGTGGGAGCCCTTGATGATTATCCTTGTTTTGTAGACTCAGAGACTGAGGCTGGCCGAGGCTCCGCAGTTAGCCAGTGTGAGCGCTCGAACCTGGTCTACAGGCCCCTAGTCCAGGGCTTACCCCCAAGTCAGCGCTCGGTTGTCGTCCGATGGCCCGGGTCAAACCCTGTATTTTCTCCTTCCACCTTCCCCTTTTCCCCTGTCTGGTCTCTGCATGGAAAAACTTCCTTATGTGCATTTGACATGGATTAGCGTTTTCTTCACGATTCTAGCCAGTGGGTCAGGAGCATCTTTATCTTGATTCCATCTGCTTCGGTTGCGACAGGGGACTTAGGGAGATTTGCCATGGGGCTGACCTTTGACATTTACCCCGCAGCTAAGCAGAGTTAGCTAAAAGCCAGCCGCCTACTACCCCAAATCTGCCTGGAATGGCGTCTTAAAGTTGCCCTGATTGTGTATAACAAGTCATGCGTAAATTTTTAAATTGGGTAATGGTCAGCTTGGTGCCCTCCTTTTCTGTTAACATTTGTTTGAATCATTTAGCCCTGGAATTCGCAAGTTTTCGTTTTAGGTACATTAATAGTGTTTTGTTGATAGTTGAAGAGACCTACCTTAAATTTTAGATTACTCTTAACTTCTCGTTAGGTGGTACAATGGACCAAGAATAGAAAATAAATAGAATGCTAGTTATTAAAATACCATTCAAAAGATGTGATGAGTCGTAAGGAAGAGAACTTCGGAAGATCATCCTCTGTGTAGTTGGTGGGTTAAAGAAGTTTTAGTTTTTTTTTTTTTTTTTTTCAGCAATTTTGTGATTTGGGTTTGAATTTTATGTACTGTTAACAGAAAGAGCTTAGGCTTTGGTGTTAGAGATGAGGGTTTAAGCCCTGGCACTATTACTTTTTCAACTGAGCAGTCTTAAACGACTCAGCAAAACTAGAAGTATCCTCATCTTTATCTTGTTAAATGAGGCCAGTGATCCTTGCCTGGTAGGGTTGGTGTGAGGATGAAATGAGATATACAAGTACTGTGCAGATTATAAAACTACTGATGAGTTGGTACAAATCCTAAGATCTTAAGGAGAGAGGAGCCACCAAGGCCATTTTCAGCTGCTGAGGAGGCTGAGGTGGTAAGTTCTCTTGAGCCTGGGAGGTTGAGGCTGCAGTGAGCCATGATGGCAACACTGCACTTCAGCCTGGGAGACAGAGTGTTGGTCTGTCTTTAAAAAAAGGGGGGGCAGGGCATTTTCTTAACTTTGGGTAGCAGTGCAACCCAACTCTTTGGATCTAGTAAGGGTTTTTATTATTTTTAGCTCACCCGAAGGGTTTCTTCAGTCAGTCTCCACTCTGATCACTCCTTTACAACCCAACACTTCTATATATATTATATATATTTGTACTACACTGGTTTTCAGTCAATACTTTACAGACTTGTAAAAAATGTTTACATCACTTTAGAAATATTTTCTTTCTTTTTTTTGAGATGGAGTTTTTGCTCTTGTTGTCCAGACTGGAGTGCAATGTCGTGACCTCAGCTCACTGCAACCTCTGCCTCCTGGGTTCAAGCGATTCTCCTGCCTCAACCTCCCGAGTAGCTGGGATTACAGGCGCCCACCATGCCTAGCTAATTTTTGTATTTTAAGTAGAGGTGGGGTTTCACCATGTTGGCCAGGCTGATTTCGAACTCCTGACCTCAGGTCATCCACTTGCCTCGGCCTCCCAAAGTGCTGGGATTACAGGCATGAGCCAAGTATTTTCAACTAGATGAATTCTTCAAAGGTGAAAAGGAGAAAATGCCACACTTTAAATAGTTTTTCATGGCAATTGAACTACTTTAATTTTCCATTTTATTTTCCTTTGACACTCCTGCTTTTAAGCTGTCTCCTCCCTTGGAGCATACAAATCAGCAGGAGCCAGGATTTAGCTACTTGGCTGCTTTAATTCTTCCCTCCAAAATGATCTGAGTGGGAATGACCTTAATGAGGGGTGTGCTCTAAAGGTGAGCTGTGCTTCTCCAAGCAGTAGATTGAGGAAAGTGTAGGAGGATGTTTGGTTTGAGGGAGTTGCAGAGGAAGGGCACATTGTTCTTTTACTTATTTACAGTAAATGGGAATTTAAGCACAGGAGCTTTATTAAGTATATTTAAGTTATTGGACTCCTTAAAGTGCGGACTCAATTTCCAGAGAAAACTATTAGTTAATGTGATAAATGCGGTCTTTCTTCTGAAATATATTTGTTACTGAAAAGGCAAAAAAGAAATCACCTTATTTAGTATGTTTTCCTAAGAGCTTAGTATGTACCTCCACCCAAACTGCCAAACTTTATTTGGCTGTCTTTGGTAAGGGCCATGAAAAATAAATATTAATTAGGCCCTAAAATTTATAGATTAGGCCATGGGCCTGATAAAAACCCAGTAATTGGATGAAAAACATACCATCTCTACTTTTCAATTTACTCTTTTTTTTTTTTTTGAGATGGAGTCCTGCTCTGTCACCCAGGCTGAAGTGCAGTGGCGCGATCTCTGCTCACTGCAACCTCCGCCTCCCAGGTTCAAGCGATTCTCCTGCCTCAGCCTTCTGCTGCTGGGATTACAAGCAAGCACTGCCGTGCCCAGCTGTTCATTTTATTCTTCATCTGGCATTCTTTGAATGAATGTAAGGGGATTTTTTGGTGGGTAACGCTTTTACTGGTTACTGTTCATGAAAATTTTGATTGCAGTTGGTCATATCTAGTATAAAGCCCTGTGTTCAGATGCTCTTGCTGATGGAGAAGAGTAAAAGTGTGGACCTTCCATTTTTATGCACCATATCTGAGATACTAAAGCAAAAATTCAGCATGACCAGACAATGCTGAGAAACCTTAAGACCCACCAGCGTGTCTAGATCCTACCCTCTTAATTTCATTCAGAGGTCATTTTGCTTATTACCAATATATGTAAACCTTTTAGTAGCTTTTGATAGCTATGAGAAACAATAGAAAAAGTAGTGTTAATATCACTACCAGTTAAGTTATTTACTTGCTTGGGAACTTACTGCTATATTCTGAACAAGTATTCTTGTTTTGTTTTTTGTTTTTTGAGACAGGGTCTTGCTCTGCCATCCAGGCTGGGGTGCAGTGACACAATCATAGCTCACGGCAGCCTCGAATTCCTGAGCTCAAGCAGTCCTCTTGCCTCAGCCTCCCAAGTTGCTGGAACTACAAGCACGTGCCACCATGCCTGGCTAATTTTAATTTTTTTTTTTTTGTAGAGTTGCGGGTCTCTCTGTGTTACCCAGGCTGGTCTTGAACTCCTGAGGTCAGGGAGGAATCCCCCACCTCAGCCTCGCAAAATGCTGGGATTACAGGTGTGAGCCACGGGGGCCCAGCCTGAATAAGTATTCTTATTTTAAGAAGATCTATTCGTAAAATGAGTTTGGGTGTGATTATTCATGTATGAAAAGATTCTCTTCTTATCCCTTAATGGTTCTCTAAAATAGTGATGTCATTTCTTTTTATAAATTGAGACCCGTGTCTGCAAAAATGATTAAATATTGAGATAGCATTGGTAAATGGAGCAGGGCGAGTGGTGCCGGCCAGTAGAATTTTGGGTGACTTTTGTTTTTTAGAGCTGTTTACAGGATAGATTAATATGTTTTTCATTCAAATCAATGTGCTTTTCATTCTTATTTTCTATTAGTGCATCTAAGTGGCATTTTGATTCACATTATTGATGAGACTGATTTCCTAGAGTTGTTCTTCACTGGATGACAGCAGTGGTATGTCTAGGGAATGTGAATGAACCGCTGCCTGAAGCCACACAGTAAAAGAAAGTATAGGCATACCTCGGATATATTGTGAGTTTGGTTCCAGACTACTGAAATAAAACGAGTACAGTAAAGCAAGTAACACGAATATTTTGGTTTCCTAGTGTACATAAAAGTTACGTTTACACTATACTGTAGTCTGTTAAGTGTACAGTAGCATTATGTCTTAGAAAATACTTACCTTATTTAAAAAATACTTTAGGCTAAAAAATGCTAACAAGCGTCTGAGCCTTCTGCGAGTCATAACCTCTTTGCTGACTGGGGATCTTACCTCCATGTTACTCCACGTTGATGGCTGTTGACTGATCAGGTTGGTGATTGCTAAAGGTTGGGGTGGCTGTGGCAATTTCTTAAAATAAGACAACAATGAAGTTTGTTGCATCAGTTAATGCTTGTTTTCAAGAAGGATTTCTCTGTAGCATGCAGTGCTGTTTGATAGCATTTTACCCATAGCAGAATTTATTTCAAAATTGGAACCAGTCCTCTTAAACCCTGCTGCTGCTCAAGTAAGTTTATGTAAACTCAAGTAAGTTTTTGTAATTTTCTAGATCGTTGGTGTCATTTCAACAGTATTCATAGCATCTTCACCAGGACTAGATTCCATCTCAAGAAAACCACTTTTTTTGCTTATCCATAAGAAGCATCTCTTCATCCATTAGTTTGATCATGAAATTACAGCAGTTGTCACATCTTCAGGCTCTACTTCTAATTCTAGTTCTCTTGCTGTTTCTACCATATCTAAGGTTACTTCTTCCTCCGAAGTCTCGAACCCCTCAAAGTTATCCACGAGGGTTGAAATCACTGTCTTCCAAACTCCTGTTAATATTGATATTTTGACCTCTTCCCGTGAATCATAACTGTTCTTACTGGTACCTAGAATGGTGACTCCTTTCCAGGAGGTTTTCAGTTTACTTTGCCCAGATCCAGCAGAGAAATCAGTCTATAGCATTGATAGCTTTGTGAAATATATTTCTTAAATGAAAGACTGGCAAATCGAAAATACTCCTTGATCCATGGGAAGCAGAATGGATGTTGTTAGTAGACATTAAAACAACATTAACTTCTTTCTGCATCTCCATCAAAGCCCATCGGTGACCAGGTGCGTTGTCAATGAGCAGTAATATCTTGAAATCTTTTTTTCTGAGCAATAGGTCTTCACGGTGGGCTTAAAATACTTAGTAAACCATGCTGTAAACAGATGTGTGGTAGGCAGAGTAGATTTAGTGTAATTCTTTTTTTAATTGTAATTTTTTTATTGGAAAACAAATACACAACTTGGAATGGATTTGAGGCAAATTGTGCCGTAAACACATTTTCTTTAAGTGGCTAAACAGTTTAAAAAGCAAGTAACAGTAAAAGAAAATGTTTCTGGTACAGGACCGGCAGTACAAAAAAAAATAGTGTATGAGGTACCTGGGAGTACCTGGATAATACAGCTGTTCTGCAGTAGTGCAACTTTTAAGTACATATTGTTGGCTGTCCGTAGTCCACACAGAGTTACAACTCCATACTTCAACAACATGCTGACAGTTCCTAAAGAAAACTACTTTAAAAAAAGGCATAACCCAGATGTTCCCTTATTTGACCAATTCCACCTAAGTTTAGATGTGCAGAAAGGCTTAGATATATCCAGAGTAAGCCACAGGCAACATGTTACTTCATCAGTTTTCTAAAATAATGTTTCAGGGCAGTGACAGTAAGGGAAGAACACATGGAGGAATGAAGTCCTGATTACCATACATGCATATTTTTTTGACAGTAGGGAGAAGCCTTTTACAGATAAGTTACAAACAAAAGGCAAATAAACAGTTTTGTACAAGAAATTTAACACATTCTATACAAGGTCTTCATTATGCTGTCATCATTTGTACAAACTCATAGTTTACTTGACCATCACCATCAGGATCTGCTTCCCTGATCATTTAATCAACTTCTTCATCTGTTAACTTCACTCCAAGGTTTGTCATCACATGGTTGAAGTTCTACACCACTAATATAGCCATTGCCATCCTTGTCAAACACACAGAATGCTTCTCTAATTTCTTCTTCACTGTCTGTGTCTTTCATTTTTCTTGCCATCATTGTCAGAAATTCAGGGAAGTGAATTGTGCCATTACCATCAGCATCTACTTCATTAATCATGTCCTGTAACTCTGCTTCTGTGGGATTCTGCCTGAGACCTCATTACAGTTCCCAGTTTCTTTGTTGTTATAGTTCCATCATCATCTTTGTCAAATAGTGAAAAAATTTCTTTGAATTCTGCAATCTGCTCTTCAGTCAGTTGGTCAGCCATGCTGCAAGTGCTACTGGTTTCCGAGACGCAACCACACAACCACTCTGCTCGCTCACTTGCTCCACTTGGACTGATTCATTGTCATTCTTAAGGGCCTTAGGATTTTCAGAATGGTGAATGAATATTGGCTTCAACGTAAAGTCACCTTGCATTAGCCCATAACAAGAGAGTCAGCTTGCCCCTTGAAGCTTTGAAGCCAAGCAATGACATCTCCCTTCTAGCTATGAAAGTCCTAGATGGCTTTTCAAATAGAAGGCTGTTTTGCCTACATTGAAAATGTGTTGTTTAGTGTAGCCACCCACCTTCATCAGTTATCTTGCTGCAGCTTCTACATCAGCACCTGCTTTTTTACCTCGTGTTTTTGTTTTATTTTATTATTATTTTTTTATCAGCAATAAGGCTGTTTCATTTTCTTGACGTTCATGGGTTTGCTGGAGTAGCACTTATTTAATTTTCTTCAAGAACTTTTCCTTTGCATTTACAATTTGGGTAACTGTTGAGTGCAAGAGGCCTAGCTTCTGGCTTATCTCAGGTTTTGATGTGTCTTCCTCACTAAGCTTAATCATTTCTAACTTTCGCTTTCAAGGGATAGACCTGTTACTTTCACTTGGAGAATAGGGAGGCCTGGGGTGGTGGTGGCAGGGCTGTGGAGGAAGTCATTAAGTTTGCTGTCTTCTATGGTTGTGGTTTGTGGCACAACA
This sequence comes from Hylobates moloch, assembly GCF_009828535.3. Taxonomy (NCBI): domain Eukaryota; kingdom Metazoa; phylum Chordata; class Mammalia; order Primates; family Hylobatidae; genus Hylobates; species Hylobates moloch. Next base: position 65,382,555 of record NW_026652278.1, on the reverse strand, counting down.
AAACAATTATAATAGTAATACCAAAGATCACCAATGGTAGATCATGATGACAGATATAAGAATAATGAAAAAGTTTGACATATTGTGTGAGAATTACCAAAATGTAACACAGAGACATGAAGGGAGCACATGCTGTTAGAAAATGGTACTGATACACTTACTCAACTCAGGGCTGCTTCCAACCTTCAATTTGTAAAAAACCAGGAAACCTCAGGATCCACAAAGTATCATCAAATGAGGTATGCCTTTATATTTTTAACTCCTAGTTCTCTGAGTATCATAGATCAAAAACTATTAGGAAACCAGTTATTTTTGCACATATAAGGATTCTAGGGCCTGTCCTCCAGATTTCAAAATCTGTAAGTGTCAAGAAAGAAGAATATTAGTTTCTCTTTACTTTGCTTCCTCCCTTCCTCTTCCCTCCCCTCCTCCCCTTCCCTTCCCTTTTCCCCTCCCCCTCCTCCCCTGCCCCCCTCCTCCCCTCTCTTTTCTTTTCCTTCCCTTTCCCTTTCCTTTCCTTTTTCCCGTCCTGTCCTGTCCTGTCTTTTTTCTCAGAGTCCTCCCTCTGTTGCCCAAGCGAGTGCAGTGGCACCGTCATGCCTCACTGCAGCCTCAAACCCCTGGGTTCAAGTAATTCTTCTGTCTCAACCTCCTGAGTAGCTGGGACTATTGGTGTATGTCATTATGTCCAGCTATTTTTTTAGTTATGTGTAGAGATTGAGTCCAGCTTTCTTGCCCAGGCCAGTTGTGAACTCCTGGGCTCAAGTGATCCTCCTGGCTCGGCTTTCCCAAATGCTGGGATTCCAGGTGTGAGCCACCATGCCTGGCCTGCTTTCTTATGCCTGAAAACATGAGACTATAAATGTGCATCATGGCTAGGGAACAAGAGTTAACCTCTCCACAATTGTACTGTCATTCAGAAAGCTAATGTTTGCTACTTTCATATTTTATACAGGTAGTAAGCATTAATAATGTCTTTCATCTTTGAGTGGATCTACAATGGCTTCAGCAGTGTGCTCCAGTTCCTAGGTAAAGCCATTTCCTTGAAATACAGGTTTCAAAGTTTGTGCATTTCCTTCAGTAATTTAACTACAAATAGGCTTTGGTCTGTAGAGAGCAAATGTGTTAACAATTTTTTTCTCTTTTAGGACTATACAAGAAATCTGGAAAACTTGTATTCTTGGGTTTGGATAATGCAGGCAAAACCACTCTTCTTCACATGCTCAAAGATGACAGATTGGGCCAACATGTTCCAACATTACATCCGAGTAGGTTTGAAAATATCAGGTGACCTTTTGATCTTTAAAGGTCAGTGTTAGGCTTGGAGGATGAATCCCCAGTTGGTGGAGTTCTTTTATTAACTGAGGTCCTAAAAGCCAACTCATACAAAAAAATTCCCTGTAAGACACACTCAGGTTATGTACTTTCAGATCTAAACCTCTGGAACTTTGTCATTATCTGTTGTCACTGGTCCTGTAAAGGGACACCTCTCCTATACCTACTTCTAAGAAGTGGAAAATAGCTTGGAAAAAAAGAAACCTTTGGCTTTTAGAATAGTTTAAGAACATTTCACCCTTGTATTCCTTTTCTTTGTTGGGAGTGGGGCGTTGCCTGGGCTGTCTCAAAAATCCTGGGCTCAGATTATCCTCCTGCCCTCAGCCTCCTGAGTAGCTGGAACTACAGGCGGGTGCCACCACACTCAACTTCTTGTATCTTTTTCTTTACAAGGTGAAAGCATTGGTATTGGCTTATGGTACTAGTAGTTGGGGTTGTTGAATTGACAAGTTTATTTCTTCTTTTTAAACAATTTTTCAGCATCAGAAGAGCTAACAATTGCTGGAATGACCTTTACAACTTTTGATCTTGGTGGGCACGAGCAAGGTAAGCGATTTCTCAGTGGAAAGCATGTTTATTGACTTATTTTTTTTGTGCCCCCGAGAGCTCCTTTTAAAAGCAGTGTGTCATTTTTACCTTTTACATTACTTACATTTTAGAATTAGGATCTTATTACTTTGGTGATGTTGTTTTATTCATTTTTTTTTTTAAGTAATTTCAAACTTGTCAAAAGTTGCATTAAATAATACACAGAAGTCCCTTTCAATATTACCCTATTGAGCTGGGATAAAGTTAGCCATAACTATTCATGAACTTTTAAGTATTTGCCTGATATAGCCAAACTCAACTCAAATCTTGACTGAAAATTTTTACAAAGCAGGACAGCATCTTGCCATTTTAATCTTCACTACATTTTTACTTATTAATGTAATTTACCTTGTAACTGGAAAATACGTTAAAAGATATATGTATTGCTTCAACAAGAGTAATTATTTCATCATTTTAACTAGACTTGCCCTAAGCCAGTATATTTTCTTCTATACCTTTTGCCCAAATTTGTTAGTCTCCTCCTCCCTACATAATACATATTAATGCTTATTTTTTATGAACTGTTTGTGAGCATATCATGCCCCTTTACTCTTTAATACTTCAGTGCCGTTTTCTAAGAACAAAGATATTTCCTTGTATATAATCATAATAGTTATCAAATCCAGGAAGTTTTATTTTTATCCACTCTGTATTTCCTTTTTTTTTTTTAGTCAGTTGTCCTGATAATCTTTTTTATACCGTTTTTTCATCTTGACCAGTTATACAGTATCATATATTTAGTTATCAAGTCATTTTTGCATCCTTTATTCAATGGAGTGAAAGTATGTAGGAAATGAAATATTTGTAAGTAATTTCAGACTTGTCAAAAGTTGCAAAAGTAATACAGTGACTATGTGTGATTACTCTGATACAAGTTGATATTTTGTATATTCTATCCATTTCTGACAGTTGGTGGAACATTTCCTTCTACCTTTTTGCTTTCCTCAGAAGTGCTTTTTGCCTACTCAGGCTATGTCTTTGGTTTCCAGATTCCTATCAGGTGTTTAGAGACATACAGAGTGGGCATCTTTGTCTGATGGGCACTCAGTTCACATTTGACAAGACCGTAGGTATAGGAGTAAAACATTTAAGATGTGAGAATAAATATTCTGGGAAGGTAGGGAAAAGGAACTATTGAGATTCTGTCAGATTTACTTACTTGTTATTACACTGTGTGGAGAAGTCTCGTTTTGAAACATTCGGTTGAGCTAATACCGTTTTTTTTTTTTTTTTTTTGAGATGGGGTCTTGCTCTGTTGCCCAGGCTGGAGTGCAGTGGCACAATTTTGGCATACTGCAACCTCTACTTCCTGGGCTCAAGCAATCCTCCCACCTGTTTTTTGAGAGACTGGGTTTCCGCCATGTTGCCCAGGCTGGTCTTCAACTCCTGAGCTCAGGTGATCCACCTGCCTCAGCCTCCCAAAGTGCTGGGATTATGGGCGTGAGCCACTGTGCCCAGCCTAATACAGTTTTAAAAAAATGTATAGTAAAATATAACATTGGTCATTTCTAGTTGTTAAGCCTAATAATTTTATAGTCAGTGATTTCATTAACATATAATTACATTTTAATTAATTTATTTAATATTTATGCCCTGAAAAATCATGTATATTATGATCATAATCACATAAAATACCAGTAAAGAAAAAAGACTGGAAGAAAATGTCAGAATATTGACAAGGGGTGTGTTTTGATGGAGGGATTAGAAATGATTTTGTTTCCTTTTTTTCTGTAAGGAGCTTGTATTTTTTTCATTTGGGTAAGAATGGGTATATGGTGTCCTTTCTGCTGCTTCCACAAAAGGATTTGTAACTGCTTACAAATTTAAATTCAGAGCAAGATAAGACGGAACCTGGACCATCTGGAGAATTCAGAAGGACCAGACACCAGATAGTTTTATATACCTGAACTGGGAATTGTAGATTGTTTGGTGTGATAAATTTAGGTTTCAGGTTTTGTTAAAAGTAAGAAGGGAAATGTATTGATGTATTTAGTTTTGTTTATTTGACTGAGGAAAATCTACTTAACAAAAACACTTTTACATAATAACCTAGCCACCATTTTATAAAAGTTACTAAAATACTGTACATCTGGAGGTTTCCTTTTTTTTTTTTGTATAACTTAAAAATTTTAACTTATAAAAGGAGAGCAAGTTCGATGTAACAAAATCAGTATAGTATAGAACTACGGAAAGTAAAATGGAAAGTTCCTTCAACCTCTTTTTCCTAGCTCCACTCTTTAAAGGTAACCATTATTAACTGATGTAGAGATGCTTCATTATTCATTCTATTGCAAGGGCTGGAAATTAATGGCTTAGAAATGATAGTACAGTTAAATCACTGCTTCCCAGCCTTTATCGTTTCATGTCACAAGCAAAAAAACAAGTAATATTTATAAGGCATGCTGGGTTAAATATGGCAGGCTGAGATAACTGGAAAATATGGTAGCCTGGGGCCTTGAACCACTTGTCAGGCCCAGTCTCCCTAAGGGCTGAGCAGAGGAGTGTGTCAAGATACCTACACACAAGTTGGCTAGAAACTAACTGGGACTAAAGTTACATGGACAAGTAATTTGTATCCTGATGTTTTAACTCAGAGGTTGCAAACTAGCCTTGGCTCCAGGGGCAAGGCAAGTCATTTAAGTGAGTAAAATTGGCTGGCTCTAAGACAGCAGGGAAATTTTGTCAAGCAAAAGTGGGCAGACATCATCTGAAGGGGCAGCCACTGCTTAGTTCCTGCTGATAATTGTCATGTGGATAAGTAGGCATGGGATTGCCAGATGTTGCAGTTTTTCAAGAAAAGCGGAAACTCTGATTTTCAGATTTACAAAAATCAAGTTCAGCTCATGGACCATCAGGTTGCATCCTCTGTTCTGAATTGATACTGGCCAGAACTTGGAGAAATCCATAGAGTCTAATCTTACTGAAACCCGACCAAGATTTGTCCATTTTACAGACCATTAGGTTATTCATTTTCACAATGTATATTTTTTACTGATGCAACTACAAACTTTGTTTTTTAGCACGTCGAGTTTGGAAAAATTATCTCCCAGCAATTAATGGGATTGTCTTTCTGGTGGACTGTGCAGATCATTCTCGCCTCGTGGAATCCAAAGTTGAGCTTAATGTATGTTTTGTCTTTTAATGTGTATTTTAATGTATATTTTGTCCTTTTTTGGCCTCTATTTTTTTTTTTAAGGAATGTAGCTCAGTAGTGCCAATAATTAGTCATTCCAGTTAACATTTGGCAAAAAGACCTAGTTGCAGGAGGACAATGTTTTAAATCTAAGACATTGCTTTTCAATGTCCTGAGGAAACTCAGCTCAAACTTGAATAAATTAACTGTTGTTTCTATCATACAGTGATTATATGGCCAAGTTTGCTCAGGATACTCCTCATTTATGCCTGTTGTCCCAGCATAATTAATAGTATTCCGTTTCACATGTCATGAACAGTAATTCTGTTTTGTTTTTTGACAGAGTCTCGCTCTGTTGCCCAGGTTGGAGTGCAGTGGTGCAATCTCGGCTTACTGCAACCTCCACCTCCTGGGTTCGAGGGATTCTCCTGCTTCAGCCTCCCGAGTAGCTGGGACTACAGGCACGTGCCACCACGCCCGGCTAATTTTTTGTATTTTTAGTAGTGACGGAGTTTCACCATGTTAGTCAGGATGGTCTTGATCTCCTGACCTCATGATCCACCCGCCTTGGCCTCCCAAAGTGCTGGGATTACAGGCATGAGCCACCGCGCCTGGCCCATGAACAGTAATTCTTTATAAGTAGTGTTGGCATAGTGAAAGCCTAAAAGCGATATTAGAATTCTTTACATTTTTGAATCTGCATTCTTAGCTTGTGCCTACCCACCTTCCCACTGAATGACTTGCCAGACCTTCATGGTCAGTTCTCAGTCTTCAGTTTTGGTTGCATACATCCTTTGATACTATCAAGGACTCACTTCAAGTTTTCTCCTTTGTCAACATTGCATTTTCTCTTGGCTTGATGGTTTCTATACTATTGGCTTTGTTATCCTTACTCCTTTACCCTATATCTCTTCTTTCTCTTTGATTTATAACTCCTTGCATTCTTGTTTCTGGCAACTTGAACCTGTCTTGAATTTATTTCTAAGTATGTTTCTCACATCTATAGCTCCAGCCTCACGTAGAATTGCCTGCCACACAATCTTTACCTTGCTTTTTTTTTTTTTTTTAAACAGAATCTTCCTCTGTGGCCCAGGCTGGAGTCCAATGGTGCAATCACAGCTCACTGTAACCTCCAGACTTCTGGGCTCAAGCGATCTTCCTGCCTCAGCCTCCCAAGCAGCTAGGACTACAGGCATACACCACCACACCCAGCTAATTTTTTTTAAAAAAGTGTTTTTGTAGAGACAGGGTCTCATTATGTTGCCCAGGCTGGTCTCAATCTCCTGGCTTCATGTGATCCTCTGCCTCGGCCTCATGAGGTGCTGGGATTACAGGCATGAGCCACCGTGCATGGTCTCCATTCTCTTTGTTTAAACTCCTCTTTTCACTCTTGATTTTGGAGCTATCTCTCTGGCTGATACTTCTGTCTCTTTGAGAAGCACTAGTTCTTCTGGTTAGTCCTTAAATGTTGGTGTTCTCCAGAGTCTACTTTCTCCTAGGCTGGTCTCATCTACTCCTTTCATTTGGCACCTACATGTCAGTGACTCTCAAATGCATTTCTCTCCTGTAGACCTCTCCTGAGCTCCAATCTCATACCTAATCCTGCCTACTCTCGACAACTCCTACTACTGATTCTGTTTTCCTAGAATGGAACTATTCGTCTTTCCCACCCATCACCTACCTGGACATGCAGTCCACAAATCTGTGAATTAATATAAATCCTACCATGACCCTGATATGCACCATAATGCTAGAAGGAACTGCCTCAGACTTCATTGCTCTACTTAATATCCTTTGATAGTTCTCTATCATTTTCAGGATAAAATCTATAAATCTTTTGCATAGCACATAAGATCATTCACGATCCTCCCTCTGTTTGTTTTTACTGCCTACCTTGAACTACATTCCAAACAAACAACTTAGCCATCCTTGAATATGCACAAGTAGCTACTGCCTGGCTTTTTCACCTGTACCTCTCCTCAACCCCTCACTTTGTCGGCAAATTTTAAAATGTTCTATAAGAGTCCTCAGAGTTCAGATATGACTGCTTCTGGTAAGCCTCCCTTGACCTCTGAGACTGTGTTAGACTCCTACCTTACCAATGTCTGTTGTCTTTATTGATTTTTTTACAGTTCTTTCTCATCAGACTATGAACTAACATGATAGGGACTGTGTCTTATTTCTTTGCAAAACCCCTGCACCTAGCAAAGCATTAGACACATTAGGTACTTTGTTATTGCTTAATGAATGAAGGACATTCTTATTCTAATTTTGTGTAACATTTCCTGGAATTCCAGATGGTCAGAGTACGTTTCCCTTTATCTCTTTAACTCTGCTTTCCCCCCTAGCTTTCCTATTGGTGACAACTAGATTCCCAGGCTTGAAATCGGTGCCAGTTTTGACTCATTTGTCTTTTTTTAATTTTTTTTTAATCATTTAGACTTTGGTCTCTTCAATTCTTTCTTCAAAATGCCTCCTGCAGTGAATTGAATGCTCTACCTTAAGCTAGATCATGATCTCTTACGTGAACACCACAGATAGATACTATTTGTGAATTCATTATACTGAAATAAGATTTTATTCACTAACTTCTGGATTTGTGGTCTTTTAGGATATATTGCAGCTCACTTCTCACACTGGCCCCAGAATGTGAGTCATCTCTTCCCATCCATTTACTTTGTTGCTGCATGTCAATCTAAATGCTTGAATCCAGCCATGCAGTACTGTGTGGCTTCCTGAATTATTGTCCTACTGCAAAGCCATTGTTTATGTTCTTCCTTCTCCTTTACACCTGTCCAAACCCTGTCCTTCCTTTAGAACCCTGTTTAGGTTCCAGATCTTTTCTAAGACTTTGCTCAAGCCCAAAATTGCCATTTTATTTCCCTGAACTTGTCTTAGTGTTAATATTCAGTTCCCATTCATTGTGACACTTATTCACTATGTTGTGTTCTTACTTGGCTTTGTTAACATAAATGTGGCTGGGTGTGGTGGCTCATGCCTGTAATTCCAGCATTTTGGGAGGCTGAGGTTGGCAGATTACTTGAGGGCCAGGAGTTTGAGACCAGCCTGGCCAACATGGTAAAACTCCATCTCTACTAAAAAAAATACAAAAATTAGCCAGGTGTGGTAGCACATGCCTGTAGTCCCAGCGACTCAGGAGGCTGAGATGGGAGAATCGCTTGAACCTGGGAGTCACAGGTTGCAGTGAGCTGAGATTAAGAAAAAAAAAAAATGTGAACTTAGAGTGAGGATTTTTTTGAGGACAGGAATGTGCTTCCTTTTGTATCCTCAGTGCCTGAGATAGTTACCCTTCCTACTGTATTCCTCTCAATGCCTGAGACAATTCTTTGCACACATTGGGACTTGTCGAATACTTGGGGAGTCCCTGTAGTCATCTTTGAGGTTCTGTAGCCAGAGCATTCATTCTTGTAGGACTGTGCTGAGGGACATCCTGAGGATAGGTTGTGGCTGAGCAGATTAGCTCAAAAGTTAATGTTGGGGCAGTTCTGCTGCCTTGTAAATAAATAGACTAAAGTTGCAACTGTTTCGAGGCACTTAGGAGATTTTTACCTAATGTCATGGGTGTTGTGTAATGTCAAGGTGAATCTTTAATCACGCAGGTATAAAGTTGATCAGATTTTCACTTTACATTAATGCCTTAAAAGATTAGTGGAAGTCAGAATTTTCATTATCTGGTGGGCTTTTGTAGATTCCTAACTTAATTCTTTTTTTTCTTTCTTTCTTTTTTTTTTTTTTCAATCTTTAGGCTTTAATGACTGATGAAACAATATCCAATGTGCCAATCCTTATCTTGGGTAACAAAATTGACAGAACAGACGCAATCAGTGAAGAAAAACTCCGTGAGATATTTGGGCTTTATGGACAGACCACAGGAAAGGTAAGAGAAAAATATTTGGGTTACATATAAAGGACATTAACAGTTTTTAAAACATGACGTTTTGCTATCTAGATTACCCTTTTCTTTTAAAGGCTTAAATAGGCTTAGGATTTGTTTTACTGTGGGTATTTTGTAAGCTCACTAGAGGCAGGAGTGTGTTCTTTTTAACGTTTTAAATGGGATTCATTCATCGGGTATTTGAGGAAGAAGGAAATGGTAGAAAAGGCAAACTTACTCTTTTAAGAGTTTATGATTATCTTTCAAATTTGATTCTGAGAAATTGCTTTTGAAATAGCCCTTTTTAGCCAGAAAAGATTTTTTTTTTTGGACTGGAGTTTGCAGGTTATGAAGAAAGATAATCATTTCAATCACTTTCCAAGCATTGAAATCAAAGCACTTGATTATCCTCATTGCTTCTTGCTGAGAGAGGTAGGACTGTTGGCCCCATTTTGCAGAGGAAGAAACAGAGAGTGATTTGTTCAGGTCTACACAGCAAGTCAGTGATAAAACCAGAAAAAGAACTTGAGTCTTCCAAATCAATAGTTTTTACTGTCTTCAGTTGGAAGGAGGACTCTTGTAGAAAAGCAGGCTTGAGAGAGAGAAAATCTAGATCAGATAAAGTTAAGCAGGAATCTTTCTGTTCTTTTTTAGCTTCCTTTTCTGTGATAACTTTCTGACTTTTTTACATGGTTCCTTAGTCTCACCTCTTGATTATCTGTGTCTTTATAGAAATACTTCTTTTCTTTCATTTAATTTCTCCTCTTTTGCATCAGTATTAAATACACATGAATTCTTCATTTCTTCAGTGCCACCTGTTATGAGTGTTTATTTCTGCGTGCTTTTGTTAATGAGAATGTCCTTATTTCTAAACAGTCCCAGACCTCTTTTCTGCATCAGAGAGCATGCTGGTTCCATAAGTCCCAGTGGCTTTTTTCTTGGTTTGCTGCCATAACTTTACAGATAAATACTGGGTATTCAAAGCAAATGCTCTTCAGAGAGAGAGAGGCTGGGAATAGAACTGTGCTGCTTATTCTATCCTGAAAACACGAAGCCTGGGGAAGTCATCTATATGGCCTTGACCACATTTCTGTAATTAATACCTACTTAGGTTTGCTTTTAAGGAATGGATAAAATGATTGTAATGATCGTCCTTTCAATCTTTTCCACCACAGAGATGCTAACAGGCCTTTCTTGGTTTTGCCTCCTTTAGGGGAATGTGACCCTGAAGGAGCTGAATGCTCGCCCCATGGAAGTGTTCATGTGCAGTGTGCTCAAGAGGCAAGGTTACGGCGAGGGTTTCCGCTGGCTCTCCCAGTATATTGACTGATGTTTGGACGGTGAAAATAAAAGAGTTTTACTTCTCTGGACTGATCCTATTCACAGCTTCCTCATGAACTTTTCTAATAGAACAAGGAAAGCTCTCCAACCATGTCTGGCGTTGAGAAGCCAAGAGTCTCTGTCAACTCTCTCATTGCCCAGTGGTGACATGTGCTCTTCTCCACACTGTTGGGAGGTAATGCTGCCCCACATGCTGGTGCAGGTCAGTATCCCGGGACTTGGAAGCTGGCAGGATTTGCCGGGTAAAGCTGTGTGCCATCATGGGGCACCTGAAAAGAAAAACACGTCTCACCACTGTGGTTGATTCAAAAGAAAGTGATTCTATTTTTTAAAGAAAGTGTTGTTAATGTAATTGGTATCCCTCCTAACTTTTTGAGTTCACAATTTACTTGGTCCAGAGTTTTCTATTCTTTTTTTTTTTTTTTTTAAACTAATGAATGACATTTAGATACTTCATAAAATTATGAACAGATATGGAGGCCAGAGCTCATTTGGGTAAACTTACTCCTGCTGAGTTAGCAGGTTGGTGAGAGAAGCTCCCCTGAGCTCATCTGTCTCTCTGACTGCCTTGGAGTAGGTGGCATAACCTTGTGCACAGAGAACTAGAAAAGGGGCAGAACCCTGGCCTTGCAGTTGTGGCAGGTTTCCACTGTGGTAAGCTAGGGTCATTCCTCATCAAGGAATGTGTAGCAGATTATTCAGTGTGGAGGAGTTAATTATAGAATGGGTTATTGTTGTTATTCTTACTCATGAAGTTACAGATTTCAGCCAGTCTTTGCTTTTATACTTTTGTGAAATTTAATTTCTCTCTATAGCACCTTCCTTTTTCATTTTCAGTTATAAAAAGTGACTTTCACCTCATAAAAGAGTTGAGAACATCTCTCATGTCACATACTGCAGGTGCATCGGTTACTTTTGCACAGATTCTAGGGGGACGTTTTTCTGAATAGGAAGACAGGACAAAGTTAACAGCTTAAGGGCTCTTAATTCTGTGAGTTGAGGACTTAAAAGTATTGTAGCATTTGTTTGGATCCAGGAAAAATGTATTCAGTGGGCTTTAAAATTTCCATTTGCAGAATTTGGTCTCTCAGGCTGTTTCTGAGCTCTTTTTCTTACATTTTTTCTCCTTTGATACTTATTTTATTGGTGTTTAAAGTAAAGTAAAGGTTAACATCTGTAGCTTTTCCAGGTTTTTTTTTTTTTTTTTTTTTTTAAATGAAATTGCCTTTCTCCATTGCAGAAATAAGCTGGGGAAACACCCAAAAACTTTCTGTAGAGCTGTTCCTTTGGAGGCAGCCTCACTTATTGGCAGTAAAGACTCAGTATAAAAGCACCAGCATCCCTACTTGGGTGATGGGGATTAATTTTATAGCATTCCATTTTCCTAGTGCCACATGTGAAATTGGATTTTGATGATCTTAATCTATATTCTATCCTTGTAGTAAAAGATCAAAAGATATATCTCCTAGGAACAGATTGGAGATAGGAGATGAAAAGTTGGGAGGATGTCTTTATTCTAATGTGAGGGTAGGGAAAATGTGGATAACATTACTGGGGTGAGGGAGGCATCGTTCTTTAGTTGGAGTTCTCATTCTTGCTCTCCAGTACTGACTTGTGGAGAAAGCATACTTTTTCACTGCCAGGTACTGAATGCAGAGGCTCAGTGAAGTATATATGTGGGAAGTGCATGCATTTCGCTTATTAGCAAACATAGCTGGATTAAGACAAAATTGTTGGTTTGGAAAGGGGTTAAAGCCTTAAGTGAACAAATCTAGCTAACAGTGAATGAACTAGGTAATTAACTTGCATATTTTTAATTTCCTTCGGTTAAAGGTCCCCCATACTTCTCTATTCGGAGACATGAGAAGTATGATTACTTCAGTGTTAGTTTTCTTTCTTTTTTTTTTTTTTTTTTCCCTATTTGTCCATTGTCACTTTGTTGCAAGCTAGAAATCTGTGGGTTATACATAGGGCAGCTCTTTGTGAAAGTGGTTTATTCCACTGGAGAAAGGGGATGAAAATCAGTTAGAACCAATGTATTTCTTGCCCCACGGAACACTATTCCTATAAGATAGCTGAAAGAAGCTGCTGTGAGGAGCTCAGCTCCAAACACAGGATCAGCACCTTGTATAGGAATTCCCATGAATTATGACTTCTCATTCTGTTTTATCAGAGTGCATATATGTCCTATTTCAGGAAAAGTAAAACAGTCATTTACAAAAGAAAGTCAATCTGTATCCTAAGCATTTTAATAAAAAGTTAAAACAAATGTGCTATTTCTTTTTTTTTTTTTTTGCATTGGTTTGTTCTGAGCTCTGAGTTTCAACAATGCCGTTTGTTTGGGGAGGCAACCAAAAGTTCCCTGCATAGAGGAAGAGACATTTAGGGTGCATGTGAGATACTTGAATTTTGCCACCAGGAGGGGGAAAAAGGCTGGGGTACTAGAGGTAATAGATTTAGTACTACTTGAGAGATTTGGAACATGCTGTGGACCCAGGGTTGTTGGTCATCTCTGCAACAGGATGGGGATGGCAGATGTTTGAGCAAAATCTATATTAACATGCTAGCAAGGACTAGTTCTAGTTTAGCTGTGTTTCACTCATTTTACACAGAATTAGAATTGGCCGGGTGTGGTGACTCACGCTGTAATCCTAGCACTTTGGGAGGCTGAGGTGGGTGGATTGTCTGAGCTCAGGAGTTTGAGACCAGCCTGGGGAGCAGGGTGAAACCCCATCTCTACTAAAATACAAAAAAATTAGCTGGGCATTGTGGTACACGGAGTAGCTCCCAGCTACTCTGGAGGCTGAGGCGGGAGAGTTGCTTGAACTAGGAGGTGGAGGTTGAAGTGAGCCAAGATCATGCCACTGTACTCCTGCCTGGGTGACAGAGCAAGACTCTCTCTCTCAAAAAAAAAAAAAATTAATTAAATGCTACATTTGGCAAAATGGGAAGGAAAGAATTTCCTTTACTAGGCTTGTAGGAAGCCTTGCTTTTAGAAAAACCCAAATGAGATCATAAAACTAAAGTACTGGGACAAACAGTGGGAAACAGCGCAATGGGTTCTTTTCAACCAAGTATTAAAGTATTGGAGATGTTGCCAGGCGCGGTGGTTCACGTCTGTAATCCTAGTGCTTTGGGAGGCCAAGGCGGGCGGATCATGAGGTCAGGAGTTCAAGGCCAGCCTGACGAACATGGCAAAGCTCCATCTCTACTAAAAATACAAAATTTAGCCAGGCCTGGTGGGACGCACCTTTAATCCCAGCTACTCGGGAGGCTGAGGCAGGAGAATTGCTTGAACCGGGGAAGCGGAGGTTGCAGTGAGCCGAGATCCCACCACTGCACTCCAGCCTGGATGACAAAGTGAGACTCCGTCTCAAAAAAAAAAAAAGTACTGGAGGTGTCCTGTTGTCCTTGTTACTGTGAAAGGATGCCATGGGTTGTATGGGCAAATGAGTTGGTTTTGTTTGAGGCAGAGTGGAAAATAAGATTAGGCTCAGTCAATGAGCCTAGCACTCAACAGATCTTACTTTGGCTGTTCTGGCTGTGACTTGGGACTTCTTTTTACCATGGTCTGCTGTAAACACAGAAAAACCCAGTGCCTAACAGTTCATGCTGGAGTCTTGAGCATTGAGGGAGAATCACTGGACTCTAGAGAGAAAGTTTGTTTGTTTGTTTTTTGAGTTGGTCTCGTTCTGTCGCCCAGGCTGGAGTGCAGTGGTATGAACATAGGTCACTGCAGCCTTGACCTTCTGGGCTCAAGTGATCCTCCCATCTCAGCTGCAGCCTTGACCTTCTGGGCTCAAGTGATCCTCCCATCTCAGCCTCCCAAGTAGCTTGGGACCACAGGGGTGCACCACTGTGCTCAGCTAGTTTTCAAAATTTTTGTAGAGTTAAGGTCTCATCATGTTGCCCAGGCTGGTCTCAAATGGTCTGAAACTCGTGGGCTCAGGAAATTCTCCTGCCTCAGCCTCCCAACGTGCTAGGATTCCAAGTGTGAGCCCCTGTGCTCCACCAAGAGAAAAACTCTTTAATTGCTAGGAAGTTGGGATAAAGAAATTTTGCGTGATCAAGCCACCTTCTGTGTCATAGAACCAAAAGAAGACTGCCTGCTATGGCAAGAGGGCCTAATTTTACTCCTGACTCATACTATCATGGATAATCGTTTTCCTTTCTCTAGCAGGCTTGTATCACTGGGAGTACTGGGAGCATTATCCTGTGTTGTGCTGGGGTTATACCAAGCAGTGTTAACTTTATTTAAAGAATTCAGGCAGAAAGTTTAGAGAATTTAAGTAGCAATTGTATATAGTAAGCAATATAGTAACCTTAATAAAAATTAATGGTGGCGGGGCACGGTGGCTCACGCCTGTAATCCCAGCACTTTGGGAGGCTGAGGCGGGCGGATCACAAGGTCAGGAGATCGAGACCATCCTGGCTAACATGGTGAAACTCCGTGTCTACTAAAAATACAAAAAATTAGCTGGGCGTGGTGGCAGGCGCCTGTAGTCCCAGCGACTGGGGAGGCCGAGGCGGGAGAATACTGTGAACCCAGGAGGCGGAGTTCGCAGTGAGCAGAGATCGCGCCATTGCACTCCAGCCTGGGCGACAGAGTGAGACTCTGTCTCAAAAAAATAAAATAAATAAATAAATAAAAAATAATGTGTATTTTATCAGTTCAGTGATAAAGCAGACCTTTGTAAACTGTCTATCTTGTGGTGACTGATTGAGGGTATCATGAAGCTCCGCGCCTCCGCCCCCCCCCCCCCCCCCCCGACATACTCGTTCATCCTCCTCTGTCCTAAAGCGTACTTCTTTGGAAAAGTAGAGAAGTTTTATGTTAGTGTACACTAGAGATGGTAAACTATGCCTTGTGGGTCAAATCGGGCCTGCTGCCTGTGTTTGTATGGCCTGTGAGCAAAGAAAGGTTTTTACACATTTAAATGGTTGGAAAAAATATTTAAAGAATGCTATTTTTGGACACAAAAAATTATATGAAATTCAAATTTCAATGTCTGTATCTTTTTATTGGGACACAGCCACCGCCATTCCTTTAGCTTTTGTATGCAACAGCTGCAGAGTTGACTATTTGAGACACATTGTATGGTCCCCCCAAACTGGAACTGTTTCCATTCTGGCCTTCTACAGATTTGGACCCTGGCCTAGATAAATTCTGGGTGGTGGTTATGTTATGTGAAATGTGCACACTGCAAAATATAGGGCTGTATGATTAAAATTTTTTATTTCAGCTACTGTTCACAGTCGATTTAAAGGGCAATTTAATTTACAGCAAATCCAGTTTCTCGGAGATTTGTGTTGGGGCTTTGGCAGCAAAAAAAAATCCTAGGAGTAATCTTGAGAGTTCCATGCCCCCTAGTGGATTGCTATAGGGTTTACTTTTAAATTTTCAAAATACTGAATTGGCCAAGGATTTCCTTGGTCCATATTATCCCAAGGCTCAGAGGCTGAAGGTCGCCTAGACCTGGGCAGATGCTAACAGGTACTATCATGGCCTGGGCAAATCTGGCCACGTCAGCGCTCATTTCTATTCCCTTTCCCACAGTCCAGCAAACAAGAGACTAGGCTTGAAGGGACCCATCCTCCTCTCCTCCGATTCCTCGTGACGCCGCACACCTCTTACTCTCCCCGGGGCTCATCCGGGGGAATGGGGCAGAGATTCTGTCCCACCGGTTGGACAAACCAACGAGGGCGGGGAGAGGAAAAAAAAAAAAAATCAGAATAGGTAGCCAATCAGAGCTCGGCACAAGCCCAGCCAATCGGGTCGGGTCAATTGGGGCTTAGCCAATCGGGCTCGATGAGGAAGACCTGAGTCAGAGCTTGCGCCTCTCGCTTCCAGCTGTGGGTGGCGCTAGGCCGGTTGAGCCGGACCGGTTAGGGGTCTTCGCTCGCTAGCTCGCTGTTTCTCGGAGAAGCCCCCGAGTGTCCGGCGTAGAGGCCATGAGAAGGCAGTGGGGGTCTGCCATGAGGGCGGCCGAGCAGGCGGGCTGCGTGGTGAGCGCCTCCCGGGCCGGACAGCCCGAGGCGGGCCCATGGAGCTGCAGCGGGGTAATCCTGAGCCGTAGCCCGGGCCTGGTGCTTTGCCACGGGGGCATCTTCGTCCCCTTCCTGCGAGCTGGCAGCGAAGTCCTGACCGCGGCCGGCGCCCTCTTCCTCCCTGGCGACAGTTGCAGCGACGACCTGCGCCTACACGTGCAGTGGGCCCCAACCGCCGCTGGTCCCGGGGGCGGCGCAGAGCGGGGCCGCCCAGGGCTGTGCACGCCCCAGTGCGCGAGCCTCGAGCCCAGCTCACCTGCCCCGTCCCGCGGGCGTCCCCTGCAGCCCCGGCTTCCCGCTGAGCTGCTGCTGCTGTTGAGCTGCCCGGCCTTCTGGGCCCACTTCGCGCGCCTCTTCGGGGACGAGGCAGCGGAACAGTGGCGCTTCTCGAGCGCGGCGCGGGATGATGAAGTGTCGGAGGACGAGGAGGCGGATCAACTGAGAGCGCTGGGCTGGTTCGCGCTGCTGGGCGTGCGGCTAGGCCAGGAGGAGGTGGAGGAGGAGCGCGGGCCAGCCATGGCCGTGTCGCCTCTCGGGGCCGTGCCCAAGGGCGCGCCATTGCTTGTCTGCGGCTCCCCTTTCGGCGCCTTCTGCCCCGACATCTTTCTCAACACGCTGAGCTGCGGGGTGCTCAGCAACGTGGCCGGCCCGCTGCTGCTCACCGACGCACGCTGCCTGCCCGGCACCGAGGGCGGCGGCGTGTTCACTGCGCGGCCCGCGGGGGCGCTGGTGGCGCTGGTAGCGGCGCCGCTCTGTTGGAAGGCCGGCGAATGGGTGGGCTTCACCCTGCTCTGCGCCGCCGCCCCCCTTTTCCGCGCCGCCCGCGACGCGCTCCGCCGCCTGCCCCCCAGCGCCGCTGCCCTGGCCGCCCTCCTGCCGCCAGAGGTGGGCGTCCCGTGGGGTCTGCCCCTCCGAGACTCCGGGCCCCTGTGGGCAGCCGCAGCAGTGTTGGTGGAGTGCGGCACCGTATGGGGCTCCGGAGTGGCTGTGGCACCCCGTCTTGTAGTGACCTGCCGGCACGTGTCCCCTCGGGAAGCAGCCAGGGTCCTGGTGCGCTCCACCACCCCCAAGTAAGCCCGCAGGGCTGACCCCACTTCATCCCTTTCCAGGTCTCAGATCTGGGTCCAGCCCTAATACTCTTGAATATTGTGCAGGCCTTTCTTGTGTCACGCGGATGCTTTGGGCGTGTAGTGGGTAGAGATCTGGAACCCTCCCCTCATCCTTTATATCCAGAACCCCTGTGGGGAGAATCTGGGGCAAGGTGTCAAGCTCGAAGCAGCTCTGGATTTGGGTACTGTGGGACACCCTGAATCCGGAACTGGGCATCTTTGAGCTCCCCTCAAAGTCTGAGTTTCTTCTGGGCAGCTTCACTGTCTGATAGCCCTGCACGCCATACCCCACGGTTCTCTGGCCCTTTGAACAGAGATTCCCTAACCCTGCTGCTTTTCCTCTGAAAGTGATAAGGTCCCAGAGGCCCAGGATGGTGCTTTCCTGGGGTAAGGAGATGGGTTTGTTAATTTTATCCATCTTTTAGAGCTTAGCCAGACCTTCCCTTCTGAGTGAAGCGTGGGTTTCTACCTACTCAGAAGGTAGGGGGGTGGCCCAGGCAGCTGTACGTGGTTCAACCCAGCCTTGCAGCGCAGGCTTTTCCAAATCTCTTTCCTGAATCCCCAAGCTTAGCCAGGTGTGGGTAACACTGCCCAGTTTTGCTATAGGTGTCCCCACTGGTGGCCTATAGGACAGCCATGACTTTATAGGGAAGACTGATGATGAAGGTTTCCCCATGGTGTGTGGCCCCCACCAGATTCCTTCCACTCCCCCCCACATGCCCCTTGCTCCTAAGGAGACTGCCAGGTCTGTTGGAAGCTACCCCTACAGAGTGTGTAGTAGGACGCCCCTGTCTGATCCCAGGCAAGTCACTTAATCTGTCTAAGCTGCCTCCCTGGGAGTTGATGCGAAATGTCGCGGAACGGAGCCTGCCACGTAGTGTGCTACAGAAGTGTTAGCATGTATGTAAATAGGGACCCAGAGGAGTGAAACCATGTCATACCTGCCCCACCAACTGAAGGGATTGTTGTGGGTATCAACGAGGCAGTGAAGGAAAGTGTTGTGTTTGCCTTGGCTCCTCCCACTTCCTGTTTGGTGTTGGGAATGTTACCGAGCGTGTCTGGGCCTCAGTTATACCACCTAAAATGGAGATAATGCCAGTGCCTAGTTTATAGGGTCGTGAAGACTAAATAAAGTGATGTCCACAAAGCATTAACACCAAACCTGGCCCACAGTGCTCACTAAGTGTCAGGTTGATTATTCAGGTACAGGAAGCTTTATAGAAGTAGCACAGTTTGTCAACCACCTTTGGAGATACCACAGAATGGTTACATGATACAGGCCCAGAGTTGCCTGGCTGGTTGATTTCAGGGCTGATACCCAGATCTTCTGACTCGAAGTCCGTGACTTTTACTGTCACTCTCAGCTCCTTGATTTCTCCCAAGTACTGAGGAGTCAGAAAGCTAGCCTGTCATTTGTTTCCTTTGCTCCCAGGAGTGTGGCCATCTGGGGCCGTGTGGTATTTGCCACTCAGGAGACATGTCCCTATGACATAGCAGTGGTGAGCCTGGAGGAGGACCTGGATGATGTCCCCATCCCTGTGCCCGCTGAGCACTTCCACGAAGGTAAAGGACAAAGGGCGCAGCCTGAAGGAGGGCCCCTCTGGGCTAGGGTGGGCCTCAGGAAGGAGAATCAGTGTTGGGCCTTCTCACGAAGTCAGGGTGGCATTGGTCAAGATCCTTGGAGGCCTCCCTTCTTGTGCTGGTGGGGCATGTGGAGTGCCCTGTGAAGGATAAAGCACGCCCTTTCCCTGAGTGCCTGCAGCAATGTAGTGTGAGGATGCTGGGCCTTTGGGGTTCCTTAACACTTCAGGCTGGTCAGAGAGGCATGTGGCACTTTCAAGGCTCCGGGGGCACAATTTGGGTAAAAGGCTTTGTGATGCTGCCATATAAGTACTGATGTCGCAGTCCATGGAGGCAGCGTGATACGGTGACGAAGGGTCCAGGGGCTCTGGATGGGCATCTTTCCTCTGCCACTTATTAGTCCCATGTCCTTGGACAGGCTAGTTAACTGTCCTCTGCCTCATTTTCCACGTCTTTGAAATGGGGCTAATGCATCCTACTTCTGGGCGTTGTGAGGGCTGGGTGCGACGTTGCCTGTAAAGCACTTACCCCCATGCCCTGCACTTGGAAAAAGAAAGGTCATGGCTGCCTTATAGCCATCATCACCATTTCCTTTCACCAAGAGACTTCTTAGGAGTTCCAGGAGGAGATGGGTGTGAATTCCACAAGCATTTATTGAGCATGTAGCTAGGTGTTAGGAACTCCTAAAAGTCACTGCCCCGCCTGTCCAGGGAATGAGGACTGGGAAACAGCCTGTTGCTCAGAAGTGGTCATGCAGATAGAGTACTAGGAGCTCAATGGAGTTCTCTGCCTCTTCCAGCCAGGAGACCTGGGGAAGGCTCTCTGGAGGCAGGAGTATCTGAGCAGAAACTTGAAGGGTGGAGAGGTTTGGGACGTTTGGGACGTTTGGAGAGGGTAGGGATGGGAGTTAGGGAGTGTGAGTCCTGCTATAACACAGGTGTCCCCAGCTTCACCCTCCTTCCTTCCCTGGCAGGCGAGGCTGTGAGTGTGGTGGGCTTTGGCGTCTTTGGCCAGGCTTGCGGGCCCTCGGTGACCTCAGGCATCCTTTCGGCTGTGGTGCAGGTAGATGGCACGCCCGTAATGCTGCAGACCACGTGTGCTGTGCACAGCGGCTCCAGTGGGGGACCCCTCTTCTCCAACCACTCAGGAAACCTCCTTGGTAACCAGCTCTTTGGCCCCCTCCTATCCTCCCACTTGCCAGAACCTCAGTCCCATCCCATGAGTGCTTGTGGCCAGCCCCAGTGCACCCTCTGTCTGGGAAAATGGTGGGCATTATGAGTGAGCTAGCCAAGGTTTGCAGGCTGTTCTGATGGTGGAGAGGGAGGGATGCTGAACTGGGAGGAAAGAGATCTGGGCTCTGGTCCCTTCTCTGCTACTAATCTAATCTGGTTTGATCTGTGAAATTCAGGAGTTGGATTAGTCAAAGCATCACAGACTCAAAAGCCAACAGAGGCTGAAAAGGTAAAGCAAATAAATGAGAGAAGACAACAGGGCGGGGAGGGGAGGGGTCTAAACTGAAGCGCACTCGACTCAGCCACTGCAGACTGTGGCCATGAAGGAGGATGGGCCTAATGTTGGCTGGTATTCTAATATTTTCACAAGACATGTAAAGCTTTTTTAAAAAAATACATGTGGCCATTAAATCAATCAATTTTTAAATTTTGGTAACATTCAGGTTTTTAAAAAACAGTCTGTTTAGCTGTCAAAAAGAAAAAAGTAAAAAACATGAGTTCATCTAGAAACCTCCAACTCCAGTCCAGTCTAACTCTCCTTGTTTGTTTCTTCTTTCTCCTGTAGTGAGAAACCTTGCTCTTGCTGTCTACAATATGTTTACTTATCTGTTCCACCCTAGTATACAAGTAAAGTTGTATTTGCATAACTTTAGTATATTTCCTCTAAATATTTAGTACTTACAAAGAGGAAATATTAGAGCCGTAAGTAATATTTAGAGCCGTAAGTCTAGGCCTGGTGTGGTAGCTCGTGCCAGTAATCCCAACACTTCCGGAGGCTGAGGCAAGAGGATCACTTGAAATGGGACCAGCCTGGGCAACATAGTGAGACCCTGCCTCTATTTTTATTAAAAAAATTTTTTTTTAATTAAAAAAAAAGGAAAATACTAAGTCTACCTTGGAGAGGCCTGGCAGATACCACCTCAGCCAAGTGATCAAGGTGAACATCACAAGTACTCCATACAGACATCAGACAGCTGAGACACTGGGAAGGACACATGGCTTTTATGGTATTCTTCCCAATAATGCATAACCTTAAACGATTAACAGTAACGGCAAAACAAAAGTAATGACAAAAACCGCATTCACTTTTGCACCAATCCAATAGTCATGAGAAAACATTAGGTAGGCCTCAACTGAGGGTCATTCTCTAAAATCACTGACCTGAGCCAGACATGGTGGTATGTGCCTGTAGTCCTGGCTCTGCAGGAGTCTGTCACTTGAGCCCAGGAGTTCAAGGCTGCAGTGAACTATGGTCACCATTACACTCTAGCCTGTGTGACAGAGCGAGACCCCATCTCAAAAAAATAAACTGTATGTTTATTTAAAAAAAAAAAAAAAGCCAGGTATGGTGACTCACACTTGTAATTCTAGCACTTTTGGAGGCCAGGGCAGGAGGATTGCTTGAGTCTGGGAGTTCAAGACCAAGCTGGACAACCATAGTGAGGCCCTATCTCTACAAAATATTTTAGGGAGGCTGAGGCGGGAGAATCACTTGAGCCCAGGAGGTCGAGGTTGCAGTGAGCTGTGATCCCACCACTGCACTCTAGCATGGGCGACAGAGCGAGACCTTGCCTCTAAAACAAGAACAACAACAAAAAAACTAACTAAATAAAATAACCTGCACTCTTAAAAATGTCAAGGCCGTGAAAGATAAGGAAAGACTGAGGAATTGACTCAGATTGGAGGAGATTTGGGAGATGTGACAACTAAATGCAATATGGAGTCCTAGACTGGATGCTGGAACTGAAAAAGGACATTAGTGGAAAAACTAGTGAAACTCATGTCAATGAGTTCTATAGTTCACTTAATAACAGTATTCTACCAAGGTATATGTTTTGGTTTTGATAAATATTTTTTGGTGACATTAGATATGAACATAAAGGAAAGCTGGTCAAAGGGTATATAGAATTCTGCACTTATTTAGGCAAGACTTCTGTATGTCTGAAATTATCTTTAAAAAACTACACACACATCCATGCACTGAGCAGGCCAAACAAAACATGTCTGTGGTTCTGATTCATTCATTCATTCATTCATTCATTCATTCATTCATTCAACAAGCCTTTGTTGAGCGCCTACTTGGCACAAGGCACTGTTTCAGGTACTGGGGAGACTGCATGAACAAAACATCCAAGTCCTGCCCTTATGGAGCTGACACTAGGTGGAGAGAAAGATAACAAGTGAAATAAGTGAACTATTTAGTGTGTTAGATTTTGGGAGTGTTAAGGAGAACGTAAAGCCAGGAAGGGCTGTGGGCAGCAGGTGTTCATGTCTAGAAGCTCAGCGTCTGTCACCGTGCGGGGTGGTATCCAGCCCTACCAGGCCCTGGGGGCTCCAGGGTGGAGGTAGTCCTCCTGCCTTCTCCAGCCTTTCTGCCCCCTGGCTCACGTCCTCTTTTGCTCTCTGACTCCTCAACAGGCATAATCACCAGCAACACCCGGGACAATAACACGGGGGCCACCTACCCCCACCTGAACTTCAGCATTCCCATCACGGTGCTCCAGCCGGCCCTGCGGCAGTACAGCCAGACCCACGACCTGGGTGGCCTCCGTGAACTGGACCGCGCTGCTGAGCCGGTCAGGGTGGTGTGGCGGCTGCAGCGGCCCCTGGCAGAGGCCCCGCGGAGCAAGCTCTGAGGCTGTGTTACCACCTTTGGAAAGAAGAGTGACCTTTTTCTGCTGTAGGAAATGATGTGGAGGTGATGGTGGCCTCAGGAATCAGGGCCCAGCCACTGCAGGGGCCTGGGCTGCCTCTCATCTCCACCCACTGACTGCAGTCTGGGCTTTGGGCTCTGGGGCAAACTTCTCTTCAGCCCCATGGATCCTTAACCTGGCAGCCCGTTTTGGGGTGCTTTCTTGAGCCCCCAGTTCTCTGCCCCCTAGCACTAGACTCAGCTGTATTGTTTTTCCTTCTGGGGAGCCCACTCCAACTGCACAGAAGTTCTGGGCCTGACAGGTAGATGCCAGCTGGAAGGCAGGCCCGTGCCTGGTTTTGCATCTTCCCCTGAGGGCCATTGTTATCCTGGAGCTTCGGTGGGGCCTTGGCTCCTGTCTGCCTCTCAGTCAGAGTCAGGGCTGACAGAGGACTCAGCTTCCTCGGCATCTTAGCAGAAACCTTGCTCTGCAGACCAGAGACAGAAGGGACAGAAAGAGGAGTGCCTCCTGCTGTGCCAGGCCCATGGGCAGTGCAGGCAGATCCCTGAAGGTCAGCACCCCTGGGTCTTCATATGCCAACAGGGGCGCTCTTGACACTGTGCCTTCGTTTTCCAGCCCACAGCCTGGGTCTCAGGGATCTTGAGGGATAGAACATGTCTGGTTGGGGCTTGGGAATAAACATGATCTATTGAAAAACCTCTGTATTTATATATCAAATTGTTTCCTTTTTTCAGGAGTTGAATTGGGAATAGGCAAGTACCAGGCAAAGAAACACACCCTTTCCTTTTTTTTTTTTTTTTTTTTTTTTTCGGAGCTGTGGTCTTGCTCTCTCATCCAGGCTGGAGTGCAGTGTTGCGATCATAGCTCACTGCAGCCTCAAACTCCTGGGCTCCAGGAGACCTCCTGCCTCAGCCTCCTGAATAGCTGGGACTACAGTCATGCACCACCACACCTGACTAATTTTTTATTTTTGTAGAAATGGGGTATTGCTTTGTTGCCTGTGCTGGTTTCAGCCTTCTGGTTTCAAGCTGTCTTCCTGCCTCAGCTTTCCAAAGTGCTGGGATTACAGGTGGGAGCCACTGTGCCCAACCCAGTAATAAACCCTTTCCATGCTGTTTTCTCAGCAGGGTGTGAGCTCACGGGATACGGTCCTGCCAGTCTGGCCCTCATAGCTGGTCATGTGCCAGTCAGAGCTGGGTGGGGCTTGCAGGTCCTGGAAGGTGGTGGTCTTGACCTGGCAGCAGGTGCTTAAAGAATGCCTAGCGTGGGTGGCAGTTGGGGAGTTCAAGGGTGAGTGAGGCCAGGGCAACCCCCAGGAGCTGAGGCCAACTTTGTGAGTCAGGACTGTGCCGTGTGCCCAGGGCCCTACATGTGTGGGCCCTCGAGTGATTTCTACTGGCAGGCTGAAATCCCTGTGAGGGGCGGCTGTGGGCGAAGGCCACACAGGAAGAGTGCCTAGGAGTAACTTGTTTCTAACACCTGTGTGCTGAGTGCCAATGCTGGGTGTGGTGTTATATTGGTTTTCAGCCAGCATTCCTGTAACTCTCATAGTCCTTGTTCCAGTCTTTGTTAGAATATTGGGTATGTTAGGGCTCAGGGGGCAGGCCTCTGACCTCTGGGTATCCTTTCACTAATGTTCGCCCACCTTTTTGACAGTGGGTCCTAAAGACCTTCCCATGAGAGGGTCTCAATCCTGGGGGAAGGAATACTGATGTCATGAAGCTTCCATAAAACCTCAAGAGGACAGGGTTCAGAGAGCTTCTGGATAGCTGAACACCTGGCGCTTCCTGGAGTGTGGCATGCCCAGGGAGGGCACAGAAGCTCTGCACTCCTTCCCCTTCTCTCATTCCTTGCTCTATGTGCGTCTCTTCATCTGTATCCTTTGCAATATCCTTTATAATAAACCGGTAAACATAAGTAAGTGTGTCTCTGAGCTGTGTGATCCACTCTAGCAAATTAATTGAACCCAAAGAGGAGGTCGTGGGAACTCAACTTGAAGCCAGTTGGTCAGAAGTTCTGGAGGCCCAGACTTGTGCCTGGTGTGGTTGATGGGGGCAGTCTTGGAGACTGAACCCTCAACCTGTGGGGTCTGACAATGTCTCTGGGTAGATAGTGTTGGAACTGAATTACAGGACACCCAGCTGATGTCCACTGCTTGTTGGTGGGGAAACCCCACACACATTTGGTCACTGAAGTCTTCTGTGTTGATGATTGTGATGGCATGAGAGTAGAGGGAAAACACTATTTGAGGAGAGTTTTTCCTAAAACATGGGGCAATCACAGAACACTCCTGGGATGGTTGTTCCTCCCTTTACAGGTTAGGAATGGGTCCAGAGGTCATGGCTAGTTTAAGAGAAGTTCTACAGTAAGTTAATGGTAGCAGAGTCCTAGATCTGAGGTCTGACTTTGCTGTGAGAGGGAGTGGGGGGGGGGGATTTATTCTTGCACGTGTGGGTACTGATATGGTTTGGTTGTGTCCCCACCCAAATTTTATCCTGAATTGTAACTCCCACAATTCCCACGTGTCATAGGAGGAACTTGTTGGGAGGTAATCGAATCGTGGGGCTGGGTCTTTACTGTGCTGTTCTTGTGACCGTGAATAAGTCTCACAGATCTGATGGTTTTAAAAGTGGGAGTTTCCCTGCACTAGCCCTCTCTTTCTTTGCTTGCCGCCATCCATGTAAGACGTGACCTGCTCCTCCTTGCCTTCTGCCATGATTGGGAGGCCTCCCCAGCCATGTGGAACTGTAAGTCCATTAATCCTCTTTTTCATCCCAGTCTCAGGTATGTCTTTATCAGCAGCATGAAAACGGACTAATACAGGCATCAAGGCACCCACAGGCTACTCTGGGGAGACTGATGTGTCAGCCCATTAGTGCAATAAGCAGGGAAGCTCTGTCCAGGGAAGAGTATGTCTGGGGGCCCAGAAGGGGTGGGTCAGGTAAGGCTTCAAGGGGATTCAGGCTCTGAACCATGAAAAGAGAGTTCAGAGTTTACCAAGTGTACTGGAAACAGTGTTCCAGGCTGAGAGTGGCAGGAGCTGGGACAAGGAAGTGTGGCACAGCTTCCTTGTGGAGAGAAAATTGGAAAAGTGCAAGACAGGCCCAGGGACCAGTTACAGTGGCTTAGTGAGAGAGAAGATGGCTGAGGCAGGACTGGTGGAGGTGAGATCAAGTGACAACACAGGAGGTAGAACTGATGAGCTCCCTAATTTGAGACCAGGTGCTGTGTCTCATGCATGTAATCCCAGCACTTTGGGAGGCTTGAACCCAGGAGTTTGAGACCAGCCTAGGCAACATAGCAAGACCCTGTTTCTTCAAAAAAAAAAAAAAAAAAAATACAAAAATTAGCCAGGTGTGGTGGTGCACACCTGTGGTCCCAGCTACTTGGGAGGCTGAGGCAGGAGGATGGCTTGAGCATGGGAGTTCGAGGCTGCAGTGAGCTATGATCATGCCACTGCACTCCAGCCTGGGTGACAGAGGGAGACCCTGTCTCTAAAAAAGAAAAACAAAGATCTAATTTGGGACCATGAGTGGTACTCACTTGCCATGTCCTGTTAGCCTGGTCCCTGGATGCCTATGTGGAGGGAGACAGCCTCATTAACCAGTCCACTGGCCTGGAACTGATGCCCTAGCAAGAAATGCACTTCTGTTGTATTTGAGCCATTACATTTGGAGTCTGTTGGTCATAGCAGCAGAACTTACCTTCACTAATATAGCCTCTCCCTAGCTGGGAGCACTATACCAAACCATGTGTTGGGGGAGAGAAGAAACGAGGATATTCCTCTCTTCTTTGAAGCTTATAAATTTCATTGGAACTACGTATGGAAAAGGAGAACATTTACCAGGCTCTTCAGATCTAAGAGTTGCCTGTTCTTCAAGTGGGCATACTGCCTCTGTTTCTCTGGGCTCCTGAGATGACCCAGTACCTTGGAGCTCCTCCAGCCCTGGGAGCCAGCAGAAAAGCCACCTGTTGTCTGTAAGGAAGTGCCCTCAGGCCTGGCTGAGCTCATTACAGCAGAGAGCCAGCAACTCTTCCTCCTCTTAGATTCCATCATGTTAGACAATCTGCCTGCTGTCCCCACTAACCATCAAAGTTCCATGGAATGAACTTGCCACTTTTTCAGCATCCTAACCACCACACTTTCCTGCTACCTCTGGCACTTGGAAATTCAGAGACAAACGTTCTTTTTTAGGCAGCGAGCCCTGATTTTCAGTTCCAAAGCTATGGGCACTGCTGGGTGGGACCAGAGGAGTGGTGTGCAGTGAGCTACCTGAAGGGGTTGCATGAGACCATGTCCCCTCTCCTGGATGGAGGTGTCTTCTGGTTGCCAAGAAAGTATTGAGTGATAATCAGAAAAATTCCTTGATTTTCATGGTTTGTTGCTTTGTAGCAGGTCTTAAGGAAAAATAAAAATATTTTCATGGTTTGGGACAGGTCTTTAGAGATGGGCCACACCAGCCCTGACACACCTGAGCCCAGTGTTGGGCCACCTCGCACCTCTCTCTCCTCCCTTCCAGCTTTATCTTTGTCCTGCTCTTTCTGGAGTCCTCTCCTTGCATCCTGCCAGCTGGTATCCCCTTCATCCTTGCATGCCTAGCTTCTACACAAAGCCTTCCATGACCTTCTCAAGCCTCAGGGCTGATTCCCTGCACTGGGCAGGCTGTAGTCTCTCTGTTCACCTCTCTGTGTCACATCTTACTGGGTACATGCCCAGTAAATTCCCCACAACTGAGATTCTGCTTTGCCTGAGCAGTGCCCTCTGGCTCCTTAGGGATGATGCCTGCTGAGGGGTTTCCTGGCTTTAAGGTCATGGTTCAGGCTGGGTGCAGTGGCTCACACCTGTAATCCCAGCACTTTGGGAGGCCGAGGCGGGCAGATCACTTGAGGCCAGAGTTTGAGACTAGCCTGGCCAACATGGTGAAACCCCGTTTCTACTATAGCCGGGCGTGGTGGCAGGTGCCTATAATTCCAGCTGCTTGGGAGGCTGAGGCATGAGAATCGCTTGAGCCTGGAAGGTGGAGGCTGCAGTGAGCTGAGAGCATGCCACTGCACTCCAGCCTGAGCGACAGAGCCAGATTCGTCCCCCTACCCCCAAAAAAGGGGTCATGGTTCAGACCTCCATTGTAGGCCCACCCCCTTGCTTTACTAGCTGAGGGACCTTGCCTAAATTCTTTAGCCTCTGGGAGGCTGAATTTCCTTATCTGCAAAATGGAGATTAACAAAACTTACCTTGCAAGACCTTTGTGGAAACAAAACAAAAGCACTTAGTTCGTGATCAATAAATATTAGCTTATTGTTTTTCTAAGATGATGAGTAGGATTTTTCATCAGAAACAAATCATTCTGGTTGCCTTGGGCAAACTAATCTGCAATATAAAATATCTATAATAAATGGCTGCTGTGTATTCATTGCTACTGTGTGCCAGGCACCATGTTAAAACACTTTATAAAAATGATCTCATTGAGACCTTTCCACAACTGTTTTTTTTTTTTTTTTTGAGATGGAGTTTCGCTCTTGTTGCCCAGGCTGGAGTGCAATGGCATGACCTCCGCTCACTGCAACCTCTGCCTCCCCGGTTCAAGTGAATCTCCTGCCTCAGCCTCCTGAGTAGCTGGGACTACAGGCATGTGCACCAGGCTAATTTTTTGTAGAGACAGTGTTTTACCATGTTGGCCAGGCTGGTCTCGAGCTCCTGACCTCAGGTGATCCACCCACCTTGGCCTCCCAAAGTGCTGGGATTACAGACATGAGCCACCGTGCCTGGCCCTTATCCACAACTCTTAAAGTAGGTGCTAATATTTGCACTAATTAGATGGAGATGGCTTATTTTTCGCTGAGTTAGCTTGATGTGATTTGAGCTGGCAATACACTGCCTTCCAGGTCATTGTCCTGCCTGTGGGTCTTTGCACATCCAGACCACACTTCCTTCCTCTTTACCTAAATCTACCTCTTTCTTATCCTTGGAGAGAAGTATTTACACCCTTCCTTTGCCCCCAGTCTTTCTTTTTTATTTTTTCATTTCATTTATTATTATTTTTGTTTAATTTTGAGACAGAATCTCACAGTCACCCAGGCTGGAGTGCAGTGGAATGATCATGGTTCACTGTAGCCTCAAACTCCTGGGCTCAAGCAATCCTCCCACCTCAGCTTCCAGAGAAGCTGGGACTACAGGTGTGCACCAACAAGCCCGGCTAATTTTTGTAGGTCTCGCTATGTTGCCCAGGCTGGTCTCCAACTCCTGGGCTCAAGCGATCCTCCCGCCTTGGCCTCCCAAAGTGCTGGGACTATAGGCATGAGCCACCGCGCCTGGCCATGCCCAATCTTTCTTACTGCAGTTGGTGATACATGGTTTTTGCTTTCTCTATACATCTATTTTTTGGTGGTGTGTTTAATTCTATCTTTTCCCAGACTGTCGCCTCCATGAAAGCAGGAACCTTGTCTGTTTTCTCCTCCAAGTTATCCCCCCAACGCCTAGCACAGTGCCTGGCATATGTAGGAGCTCAACAGGGTTTGCGGAATTATTATGTGTATGTCTGAAGGAAGGATGTTGGCAGTGCGCCCAACGTGTGAGGGGAACCCCACTCTCCAAGTTTCCAGTGGCTTTAAAGGTGTCCTCGAGAAAGTCAGAGGGACAGGGGGACACTTGTTTTCCTTCTTTCCTTCTCTCGCTTTCTTTCTCTCTCTCTCTCATTCTTTTTGCTTTAAAGTATGCTGAAAGGGCACTTTAAGCCAAGTCTGAATGGCTCGGGTAGGACTGGGGCGCGGGTGCTGGCAGGAGCCGGAGAGACGACATCTGGCCATGGGAGCATTTGTTTCAAAGTTCAAGGCCGTTCGCTCAGGGTCGAGGTCAGTCCGGTCAGGTCAGTCAGTTCGGAGACCAGCCCCAGCGTGCCAGGACCGTTTCCGGGGCCTGGCCGGGGCGTTGCCGCGGGGTCGGGGGCCAGCGCGAGTGCTGAGTCACGCCCCGCCCGGGAGCGCCTCGGGTCGGTAACTCGGGAAGACTACCAAGCGGGAGCAGGAGCCGGAGCGAGAGCGCGCGGGGGCGGCCGGCAGGTGAGATCGCGCCGCCGGGCTGGCTCTCGAGACCCCGGGCGCCCCGGGCGGGACGGGGACCCGGAAGAGGGGCGAGCGGATCAGAGGCCTGGCTGACGCCGCGTCGGGCGTGGGGAGGTTGGTGCGCGCAGTTGTGGCGCTGCGAGGAGAGGGATACTCGGCTCAGGCCCGCCGCTCTCCATCTCCCCAAAAAACGCAACAGGGAGATTTGCTCCTGGCCGAGGGCAAAGAAAACTCCACCCTCCTGGTTTGGCCCCTAAATCCCTGCTAAGTTTTCCTAAGGAAGATGGGCTTAGGCCGGGAAGGGCGAACAGGGGAAGAGGGAACACGGGGCGGGTGTAACCCGGATCCTGCGAGGACCGTCCGAGGGTCCGCTGGGTAGAAGCTGCCGGTCCGGACAGAAGCAGGTGTGAGAGGAAAGGGAGAAACCTCAGTCTCTAAGAGGAAAGAAACTGGAGTTACCCCAGTGCCCATAGGCTCGGAGGGGGTGGGGGGTGCAGCACGAGGAGGTCTGCTTCTCCCTTCCCGAAACCCTGGGTGCTGCGGGGACAAAGACCAGCGGTGAGTAAACTGACTCTGATGGGACGCGTGCAGTCCACCTGGAACTGAATTAGTGGCCGATATTGGGGCTCTCCTTCCAACACCACCTGATCAACACACCCTGCCTTTCCCTACAACGAGAGTCTTTTTGACCCTGGAATTTAAGGTGAGGATGGGGAGGGGTGAGGTCTCTTGGGGGCTGATGATCCTGTAGGAGGACAGGCATAGGGCAGAGAGTGAGATATAGTTTGGGATGGGACTTGCAGGTTTCTGGACTGTGCACCTGTGTTCAAAAGCCTGTATCAGGTTCCAGTGCGCGTGCGTGCACCTGCCAGAGAGCCCCGGGATCTCAGATGACACCTGTCCTCACCCCAGCACCTAGAGAGGAGTTCTCCAAGGAGCACAGTGTGTCACCAAGAAGAGGGCACTGAGCCCCAGCCAGGGTGAGCTGGGCAGGCTCAGCACTACCCAGCCCAGAAGTGATGGGCTGGGCAGGCCAGTGGACTCCAGGGCCAGCCTGACTTTTGTCTGGTGGCGAAATGAAGCCAGCGTCCAGGTACAGGTGGTGGGCAGACCATGGGGACCACAAAGTAACTGGCTCTGAGGTGGATGAACAAATTGCTTGGCCTAGGTTTTCTGTGTGGGAGTGAATATGACATCCAGATGAACCTGTCTGCCCCAGAGCTGCCATCTTCTGGGGATAAAAGGAGGCTGCCTCCCTTCAGACTTTGAGTCCCTTTTCAGAAATTGGTCTTTTTGGGGTTCTGTTCTTCAAGTAGTCCCTGAGGGGCTGGCCATGGAGTGTCCCAGGGAGGGAGGCCGCCCAACCCTCTCCATCCTGCTGTGTCCCCCAGGTGGAGGAAACTTCCATGGTGCTGTGAGTCGTGCTGTAGTGGCCTTCTCATCCGGGACGGCCACTCTGGGAATGTGACTCTCCAGAGGCTGATGTTGAAACCTACCCTTTGCGTGAGCCGTGACGACTCAAAAAGCATCGTGTTTTATTTGTAATATTTGTGAAGCAATACTGGAGCAATTCTGGGATGACATTCTTGCTTTGATCAGAGCCCACACAGTTCCTGCTGTGTGTCTTCTGAGGCACAACCTCTGAACAGCTTTGGCATAAATGTAACTTCCTGGTTTTTCAGTAGTCCTATGGGCTGCTTATTGTGGAAGAATACCCTTGAGATCAGGGTGGATGCTCTTGGCAGAGAAAACAGGATTGACTGAGCAAATTTTTGTGTAAATCGGATTGTGTGTGTGTGTGTCTGTGTGTATGTGTCTTGTGGGAGGGAGCAAAGGTAAAGTTACTGAGGAGTTCCTGGACAATCAGGGTTTGTTCCGTTCTCTTAGGCCTTCTTTTAAGCTAACATTCCTGAACCTAGACACACGTAGTTAAGATTCTCTGTGATTCCCACTGGGGCTTTGGTGTTCAGTTCAAAATCAGATGGTGGATTTAGCAGTTCCTCAAAAAGTTAAACTTCGAGTTACCATATGACCCAGCAATTCCACACCTAAATATATACTAAAGAGGACCGAAGACCGGTTCACACAAAAACCTGTACACAAATGTCCATAGTGGCGTTATTCACATAGTCAAAAGGTGGAAACAACCCAAGTGCCCATCAGCTGATGAGTGGATAAACAAAATGTGGTCTATTCATACACCAGTAACGGACTGTTTTTCAGCCAGGAAAAGGAATGAAGCACTGATAACATGCTACAACTCGGATGAACCTTGAAAACATTATGATAAGTGGAAGACGTCGCAAACGAAAAGCCACATAGTGTATAATTCCATCTACATGAATTGTCTAGAAAAGACAAATCTATAGAGACAGAAAGAACATTAATAGCTGCCCAGGGCTAGGGTAGGTGGGGCACAGGATTTATTTTGGGGGTGATGGAAGTGTTCTGGAATTAGATAGTTGTGATGGTTGCACAACCTGGTGAATACACTAAAACATACTGAACTTACATCTCTTTTTTTGAAATTTAAATTAAAAAAAATTTTTTTTGAGACAGGGTCTTGCTCTGGCGCCCAGGCTGGAGTGCAGTGGCATGATCATGACTCATTGCAACCTTGACCTCCTAGGCTCAAGCGGTCTCCCACCTCAGCCTCCTGATGATACCAGGGACCACAGGCATGTGCCACCATGCCTGGCTAATTTTTTTGTATTTTTTGTAGAGATGGGGTTTTACCACGTTGCCCAGGCTGGTCTGGAACTCCGGACCTCAAGCAGTCTGCCTGCATTGGCCTCCCAAAGTGTTGGGATTACAGGTGTGAGTCAGCCTACATCTCATTTTTTTTTTTTTTTTTAAAGATGGGGTCTCATCTAGGCTGGAGTGCAGTGGTGTAATCATAGCTCACTGTGAACTTACATCTTAAGTGGTAAATTGTATATGTGAATTCTATTTTGATTAAAAAATTAGTGAACAGTCTGTGCTATTATTAAAGACATTATTTCTGCAAAAATGACATATGCTTGTTTGAAAAAAATTCAAACAATACAAAAGCTTAAGGAAGAAAACAAAAACATCATCTATGACCACTATTAGCATTTTGGTTCAGAGAGCAGGTTTGATGTGTTGAGAATTGAACTTGGGCAAGTTGTTGAACTTTCTTCCAAAATAAGGAGAAAAAACTCACACCTTAAATTGAAGATATGGGCAAAAGTGCAACAGATGCTAACTGCTGTAATCATTGCCTGTATATGTGTATACATACCGAGGTGGATGTGTCTTATTGGCCATAAATGGGATTAGATCTTACATGTGGTTCTGTGGCCTGACTTTTTGGGACTGGGCAAACTAATCTGCAACATATATTTTATATATATATATATATACACATATATATAAAATAAGTGGCTGCTATGTATTCATTGCTACTGTGTGCCAGGCACCATGCTAAAATGCTTTACGTAAATGATCTCATTGAATCTTTTCTACAGCTCGAAATCACAGTGGCTCACATCTGTAATTCCAGTGCTTCGGGAGGCTAAGGCAGGAGGATCCCTTGAGGGGCTAGGAGTTCAAGATCAGCCTAGGCAACATAGTGAGACCCTCATCTCTACAGAAAAACAAAAAAAAAATTAGCCAGCTCAGGAGTTCAAGGTTATAATGAGTTATGATCGTGCCACTGCATTCTGGCCTGGGTGATAGAGCAAGACCCTGTCCCTAAGAAAATTAAAAATAAGTAAATAAATAAATAAATATTGCCTGACTTTTTCTTTTCTTTTTTTTACTTTTGAGACAGGGTCTCACATTGTTGCCCAGGCTGGAGTGCAGTGGTATGAAGCACTGATACATGTTACAACTTTAATGAACCTTGAAAACATGTTTTGTGTAAACCAGATTGTGTATGTGTGTCTTTGTGTATGTGTGTCTTTGTGTATGTGTGGCGTGGGAGGGAGCAAAGGTAAAGTTACTCACTGCAGCCTCAAATTCCTGGGCTCAAGCAGTCCTTCTGCCTTTGCCTCCCGAAGTGCTAGGATTATAGGCAGGAGCCACCACACCCAGCCCTTGCCTGACTTCCATGGACAGACTTTTTATATAAAAACATCATTCACAGGCTGGGCACAGTGGCTCGCACCTATAATCCCAGCACTTTGGGAGGTCGAGGCAGGCCAATCACTTGAGGTCAGGAGTTCAAGACCAGCCTGGCCGACATGGCGAAACCCTGACTCTACTAAAAATACAAAAAACAATTAGCTGGGCATGATGGCACATGCCTGTAGTTCCAGCTACCTGGGAGGCTGAGGCAGGAGAACTGCTTGAACTCAGGAGGCAGACGTTGCAGTCAGTGAGCTGAAATTGAGCCACTGGGCGATAGAGTGAGACTCCATCTCAAAAACAAAACAAAACAAAACAAAACAAAACAAAACATCACTCACCCTTTAAAAACGACTGGCTACACAGTACTGCATTGTATGGGTTTATAATATTTTATCCTGTAGTCTCTCATTGGTGGCAGTTCCCACTGATTGATGGAGTGTCACACAGGTGGAGGTTTGCACAGCACTACTGCTATGTTAGAACATATAACTGGACATCCACTAATTCCATATGTGCATTTTCATCTCCTACAGGGTGTGTGGCTGGAAATGCAGCTCCATGGCTTAAGCCCTTGCTTTAGGTGTCTGGCCAAGTAGATCATGGCCAAGCAGAGGGGAGTTCACTGTTCTCTGGGGCCAGGCAAGAACCAACACTGGTAGAGCCAAGGAGAGTTGGCATGTCCAAGAGTATTGGGCAAGGGGCTGCCAAAGAGGCAGGGTGAAATCTGCTGGAGAGTCACTGGCCTCCCTGTTCCCCAAGTAAGGGAGGCAGGGGTCAGTAGAGGAGAGAGAGGAGAGAGAGAGCAGATTGCAGGAGAGGCCTCAGGCAGCATGAAGAGGAAAAGTGCCTCCCCTCCCTGGCCCTGCTCTGGCCCGGGTGTCCCCTCAGGCCCCAGGCCCTTCACAGGGAACCCCAGATAAGCAATTTGCCTTCCTTGGGTGAGGCAAGAGTTTGCCCTTTCGGGGAAGCAGGTTAATGATCCTAGGGGCCTGGGGGTCAAGGGCTCAGCTCCTTTGGTCAACTCATTGCCCCTGAGGTCCACTCTGGGGTCACTAGACTTTCTTTCCCTGGAAGAAACCCCATGAAGGGCCCGGGGCAGGCTTGTGTGTCCACCTGGTTGTCAAAGCTGCCCTGGCATGGCAGGCTGTCTGTATGTCGGCCCCTGTCACTGGTACTCGAAGCCTCTCCGCCTTCTGCCACAGGTGCCCTGAACTCTACCCGCCTCCTCCCTTCCTGCCACTGGGCCTCTGGCCCAAGTTGTTTCCTCTGCTAGGAAGGCCTCCTGATCTCAGCTCTTTTTCAGGGCTCTAGGCTGTCCTTTTCGAGTGTCCCTGGGTGCTCCAGTGTGACCTGATGCACAGTGGACTCCCCTATCCCTATCCCCAGCCAGCTGTGTAGCCTCTCTCAGGGGCCATGCCCAGCTTAACTTGGAAGTGGGGCTTTCTGGGTGTTTTCTTGACCTCATCCCTGGCTGACAGCCCCAAGGGTAGGACCCAGCACAGAGGGTTCCATGCTGCCAGGGGCTGGTGAAACACACACCACCCACGGCCTGCCTCATCACTGCCTACATCCTCAGGCCCTGCGCAGCTGCTGGTGTTCACTGCTACCTCTGGCTGGGCCTGTGGGCCCTCCTGGGTCCTGGTCCCTAGGAGACATTCCCTTCTGGCCCAGTTGGCAGATTCAGCCTGAGGTACGCTTGGGATTAGCTCTAGACAACCCTTCTGAGGGCTTAGAGGAGCCAGGGTGGCCCTGCCTGCTGGGGGGCTTGTCTTGGGTCCTAATCACTACTAGGGCTCAGCTTCCTCGTCTGTAAAATGGGTATGTTCAAGCCTCAATGCTTTGGGGACCATTTGACCCATGAGAAACAACTTTAAATCCCCTCCAATCCATTGTGTCAGTGCCCTCCCTCCGCTATACTGTCCTTCCCCAGGGGAGAAGTTAGGTAGTGGGCATTTGAACACCAATGGGAACAGTGCCCAGAGTTCTAACCAAAAGCTGTCCCATAAGTATGGGATGATTTGGGGACCGTCTTGGGGAACCATCACCATGTCTTGGAAACCAGTGCATATGAGGACATCTCAGGATATTATAGCCGGTTGGGCCTTATAGTCCCCTCCGATTATAGGGGATAAATTGAGGCCCAGAGAGGGAAGGGGTTGTGCCCCAGGCCCGCAAAGATGATCAGGGCAGTGCAGTGGCCTTCCAGTGGCCTGAGGGTCCCAGGTGAGCTGGAACACACTTCTTTATGAGGCTGTTCAGTGGCTTGATGTCTATCCTTCAAGGTTGACCTCAGAGTCTACTTCCTCCTTCGCTGACACCCCCTCCAGTCCCCCTTCCTGAAGCCCAGAGCAGCTGTTGAACCTCTTGGTCTGCTTTCTGTATAGTGTGAGCTTTGTTTCTTTTTCTCAGCATCTCCCCCCAGCAGCCTGGCTTATTTCTGCCTCTCTTTAGGGCTCAGCACAGGCCAGGAGGAGGGTTGATTGCCTTTTACCTCTCAGGGTCTCAGCTGCAGTCGAGAGTGCCCCTCAATGGGCTACGCGGCTCCTCCCACACCAGCAGCTCTCTGCCTGCCTGAGGCCCACACTGCAAGCTTCCTAATTTGGGGTTCTGCTGGGCTGGAGACAAGGCCTCTGGTGCAGCCCCAGGCCAGCCCCTGGGCCCTCCCCTGTCTGGGGCAGACTCTGGGATGCACCAGGTGACCCTGTTTACCAGCCTTCCAGGCTGGCTTGGGGAGCCCAGGCAACTTTGCTGCTGTAGGGGTCAAGGCTGTTGAGTTGGATGAAAGGCAACTTTATACAAATATAAAAATATAAATTTATTTAATGTGTGTATACACAGGAGCCTTCAGAAGGAAGACCCAACCCCCAAAAGAGGTACAGAAGCTTATATACCATCTTGAGGTCATAAAAAGAAATGGGGACTGGGTGCGGTGGCTCATGCCTGTAATCCCAGCACTTTGGGAGGTTGAGGTGGGAGGATCACTTGAGCCCAGGAGTTTGAGACCAGCCTGGGCAACAAAAGGAGACCCCATCTCTATCAATATTTATTATTTTTATTGCTTTATTTTTTTGAGATGGGGTCTCACTCTGTGGCCCAGGCTGGAGTGCAGTGGCACAGTTATGGCTCACTGCAGCCTTGACCTCCCTGGCTCAAGTGGTCCTCCCACCTCAGCCTCCCAATTAGCTGAGACTACAGGTGCACATCACCACACCTGGCTTTTTTTTTTTTTTTTTTTTTTTTGTAGAGATAGAGTCTCTCTATGTTACCCAGGCTGGTCTGGGACTCCTGGGCTCAAAAGATCCTCCTGCCTCAGCCTCCCAAAGTGCTGGGATTACAGGCGTGAGCTGCTACACCCAGCCCCATCTCTACAAGTAATTAAAAAATTAGCCAGGCATTGTAGCATACGGCTGTGGCCCCTCCTTCCTACTCTATGATCACAGTCTTAGTTCACACCACATTTGTCTTAGTCTGTTTTCTGCTGCTACAGCAGAATACCACAGACTAGGTAATTATAATGAACAGAAATGTATTGGCTCATGGTTCTGGAGGCTGGGAAGTCCAATATCAAGGGCCCAGTGTCTGGTGAGGGCCTTCATGCTGAGTCATCCCATGGTGGAAGGCAAAAGAGAGAGTGAGAGAGAGGAAGAGCTTGAACTTGCAGCCTCAGAGGCCCTTTTATAATTGGTATTAATCTGCTCATGAGGGTGGAGACCTTATGACCCAAACACCTCCGATTAGGCCCCAACTCTCAACACTGTTCCTTTTTGGGAGACATATTCAAACCCTAGCAGCAGAATTTTGCAGGATTCTTGTCGTAACCTGCTAATTGACCTCCTTAGACCTGGACCTTAAGTTGGTGACCTGTGAGCTGGGCCGAATCTGGTTGCAGTGTTTGTTTAGTGCAGTGCTTAAAGAATATTTTTTGTTGTTCCTTTAGATGTGGCCTATGCTTGCCAGTTCCCCACAGGTGTGCCCGCTGTTTCTTGTTATTGTACCTTTTCTCAGCTTCCCACATCATTGACATTGCCTACCTGGTTCTTTGACTTTGTAAGGTCTGCCTTTATAAGGGCAGGGACCATATCTTCCTGTCTGACCACAGGATACACAATACAGAGCGTGTCAAAAAGCAGGAGTTCAATTCATGTATGTTGTTGAGTGAACATTATTCCCCTCTTCAAAAGTCTTTTTTTTCCTCCTGCCCCACTACAATCTCTCCCAAAAGTCTTTGATGAAATATATCAAGTAAAAAACAAAAGTGCAGAACACTTTGTTTAATGGGTGCAAAAAATAATTGTGATCATAGGTCCATAAACTATCTCTGGAAGGAGTCATCCAAACTTGTTATGTAACAGTGGATGCCTCTGGAGAAGGGAACTGGGTGTTTGGGGGATGGGCTGGAAGTGGGATACCCCCTTGTTCCTTCTGAATTTAATTAAAATTTTATAAAATTGGAGTTTCATTAATCAAAGATTTACCTCATCTAAAAAGGTCAATTCATGATCGAGGCCTCTCTCACTGTGGGTCCTCCCAGCCCTCCCAGCCCTCCCAGCCACCTGACTCTGATGTGCTCTCCTCTTTCTTCCCAGCAGTGCCTGGTTCGAGATGGGGTCCCAGGTCTCGGTGGAATCAGGAGCTCTGCACGTGGTGATTGTGGGTGGGGGCTTTGGCGGGATCGCAGCAGCCAGCCAGCTGCAGGCCCTGAACGTCCCCTTCATGCTGGTGGACATGAAGGACTCCTTCCACCACAATGTGGCTGCCCTCCGAGCCTCCGTGGAGACAGGTAATGTGCTCCTGTCTGGGGCTGTCTCCGTGAGGGGGGTCTTGTCTCTGCTCTGGGGCTTGATTTTAGGGCTGGGGGTGGTTTTCTCCATTTAGGGCAAAGTGCCTGCATTCCACTCTCAGACAAGTTCTGGAGAAGCTCAAGGTCTTTGGTCTTAAGTACCCACCATAACGAGACCCTAGAAGTAAAAGCTTGAGCTTTTCTGAGGGTCTGAGGCCCAGATTGGCGTTTTAGGAAGTAGGGGTATCCCAGGCATACCTAATAGCCTGACTCTTTGGTCAAGGGCGCCCCTGGTGGTGTGCAGCTCGTGAAAGGTTCTGAGTCACTCTGGCTTCCCGTGGGCAGCCTGGCTGTGCCCTATGACCTCTTCTGTGTCCCTTCCCCAGGGTTCGCCAAAAAGACATTCATTTCTTACTCGGTGACTTTCAAGGACAACTTCCGGCAGGGGCTGGTGGTGGGGATAGACCTGAAGAACCAGACGGTGCTGCTGCAGGGCGGCGAGGTGAGTGAGGGCCAGCCTGGCTGCCAGCTGGCTCAAGGGCCCTCTGCAGGGCCTGGGCAGGCAGCCTACGGGGGCTGCCTCGGGTGCCTAGAGGGGCCTCTTTGCCTGGTTTGTTCTGGCTGGCAGGCCAGGAGTAGGATGCAGAGGCCTAGGCCTGCCCTGCTTTGCCCTACCTTCATCCATTTTTTTTTTTTTTTTTGGTCTCTCTCAGGCCCTCCCCTTCTCTCATCTTATCCTGGCCACGGGCAGCACTGGGCCCTTCCCGGGCAAGTTTAATGAGGTTTCCAGCCAGCAGGCCGCTATCCAGGCCTATGAGGACATGGTGAGGCAGGTGAGCTGTGCACTGAAGGCATGGGGCAGTGTGGGCAGACGGGAGGACAGCCATGGGGATGCCTAGGCCCACAGCTGGGAGGCCACGGGGGTACTCAGAGCTGCTGGCTGTAGCCATAGAGTTGGAGAGTCACTAGGAAGAGACTTTCCTGGGAAGAGACCTTGAACTTGCTGCTGGAGCCAGGATGTGAGCACCCCAGACCTGCTCATGTTGCCCTTGGTATGTAGCCTCTCCTGGGGCTTTTCATGGGTCCCCCCTGCTCCTGTTTTCACAAGGCTCTGTGTTTTGTAGAGCAGGCTTAGATCCACGATCTCAGTCAGTTTCCACGCAATTCTGCGAGGTGGGTGGGAGAAAGCACATTTGGACCCAAAATGTGGAAAGGGTTCTCTGCCCTCCTTTGGCCCAGGGAGCCACACCACAGGCTGAACCAGCAGACAGGGGTGGATGTGTAGGTGTGTTTCTTATGTCCCTGTTTCACATGTCCTCTTCTCCAGGTCCAGCGCTCACGGTTCATCGTGGTGGTGGGAGGAGGCTCGGCTGGAGTGGAGATGGCAGCAGAGATTAAAACAGAATATCCTGAGAAAGAGGTGGGCCAGGCTGCCTTGCCTTGGAGCTCTAAGTGGTTGGCTTTTTTCTGCATTATCTTAAGAACATCAGGAATTCGTTCAGAGCAGAGAAGTCTGGAGCTCTATTCACATAAACTGGGAGTGTGTATTTCTGTTTTGTGCCAAGGTGCGATTCTACAGGGGATTTTTCCTGCAGAGCTGGGATCCTGCAGCACCTGACCTTACGGAGCTGCTCAGGGTGTGTCCTTTCTCAAGGAAAGGTCCTGCCCTCTGCTCCAACCTGGAGGATCAAGCCCAGGGGCGATACCTTGCAAAAGCCGAACTTCTGTGTCGCCTTCAGAATTCAGGCCTTTGTGATATAAGTGTATATTTGATTACCTCTTGCTGACAACCAGCTTGGACAAAGACACCTTCAGTTATTGCTTTGGTCTCTGCCTCATATGGTAGCCCCTGCTCTGAGCAGCCCCATGGTGGTGGGGAGCCTGCAGCACAGCCCTTTCTGCCCACATTGGGGAATGACTGAACAGCACTGCCTTCTGCCCATGGGTGGTAACAGGGAGGGGACATCAGCCTGCCCTGTTGCTTTCTCATGCTCAAAAGACAGAGATCCTACTGGGCAACCTAGTGAGAAAGAGGAAATCCTGGCACCCTGTCCAGGCTTGGCAAGGGCGGAGTGATAAACGTCATTACAGGTTCTCTAGGCGAGAGCTTGCTTGCGGTTGAAGCCAGATCGGCTTCTGAGAGCCACGTGGGGCCTGTGAATGGATCTTTTTTCCTCAGGGAAAGGCAGGTTGGTTTTGAAAAGAAAAATCAATAGAGGATAATTTAATTATATGGCTGTTCTCTGACAAATTGTTGGAAATTATGATGCGTGATTGATAGTTACAATTCATTCATTTTGATTTATGAGGATTCTATAGGGAAAAACCAAACTGTTTTTCTCCCTACTCCCTCCACACTTCTGGGATAACATGTGTGGGTTTTTTCCCCCGCTGACCAATTCTCTGACACCAGCTAGGTCTCCTACAATTCAATTCAATTCTGACACTACCTGGTGTTAGTGCCGACCCCACAGGTCAAGGGCTCAGTCCCACGATCCTGCCCCGACTTCAAACACCAGTTGCAAGTCCATAAGTCCCCAGCTTACCCATGCTTCTGTCCCACTTGGCTACAAGATAGAGATTCTCATGACTCTCTCCTTGGGTTAAATAATTTGCTAGAGCAGCTGATGGAAGCCAGGGAGACGGTTTACTTGCTGTTGCTGGTTTATGACGAAGGATGTTTTAAAGGATAAAAATGAACATTCAGATGAAGGGGCACATAAACCAATCGATCATCCAGGAGCCCATCAGGAGTAGCTTCATTAGAACAAAAGATGCTCCCATCACTCGGGAACATCCAAGGAGTTAGGAGCTCTGTGTCAGACCCTCCCATCACTCAGGACATTGCAAAGATCTCAGGAGCTCTGTATCAAGAACCGGCAATGAGGACCAAATATTAGAACAAATGATTCTCTCTTAATACCCCAATTTACAAGGGTTTTGGG
Source organism: Hylobates moloch (assembly GCF_009828535.3). Lineage (NCBI taxonomy): Eukaryota > Metazoa > Chordata > Mammalia > Primates > Hylobatidae > Hylobates > Hylobates moloch. The sequence continues at coordinate 65,340,763 of NW_026652278.1, read as the reverse complement.
TTTTAAGAGCTCTGCATCAGGAACTGGGGGCAGAGACCAATATATACATTTCTTCTTATTTCACAGGGGTCAGACCAGTCTGAAGTAGTAAAAACCTTCAAGTAACTCAGTAAAATATCCACATGTTTAGGATTTGTAGACAATAAGGGTAGTGGCAGCCACCCTTTATTAAGGACTTAATATGTGCTGAGTTACATGCTTTATACATATTTTTTTGCTCATCATTACAAAATTCCTATGAGTGGGGCTATTGTGCCCATGTTCGTGAGCCTTTTGGAGGTGTCCAAGTGAGTGTCAGAGATGGGATTTCAACCCAGGCAATTTGATATCAAAGCCCAGTCTTTGAACATGATTGCAACATGTGCCCGGGACGCTTCCCTGTTTTGTCCCAGACAGCAAGCAGATATGCCTGGAAGCGCTAATTTTAAACAAGCTTTAATGTTGACATCAGCCTGATTGACTGTTGGAATGTCCATGGCTTGTATAATTATAAGTGCCCAAGGATGCTTGAAGATAATTTTTCAGGTGGCCCTAGGTGAGGTGTAGGTTGTGACGTGTTGGCATATTGGTAGTCCTCTGGCCTGGGTGTGGCAGGAGGGTACTGAAAGAGTCCTAGTCTAGAACATGTGGGCTTAAGCCCAGCTCACCACTAATTGGTCCTGGCATTGGACAGATTACTTCTCTGGAGCTTCAGTTTCCTCATCTGTATCGAGTGGAAGTGGACGTTTGTGCAATGTTTGTGTTTGAAGACTCGGGGGCTCCTTCTCAGGCCCTGTGGTCGTTTTGTCCTCAGGTCACTCTCATTCACTCCCAAGTGGCCCTGGCTGACAAGGAGCTCCTGCCCTCCGTCCGGCAGGAAGTGAAGGAGATCCTTCTCCGGAAGGGCGTGCAGCTGCTGCTGAGTACGTGCACCCTCACCTCCCTCCCTGCCCTGCCCTGGCCTGGTGAGATGTGGCTTGGAGGCTTGGTCACTGCTTCCAGCAGGTGGGTGGCTATGGTCCACCCCAGGCTCTCTCTTTTCCACCGTGTCCTGGGGTGGAGCATGAAGCACTCAGAAGCGGCCGTGAGCATCAAAGCCCATCTGAGCCTTGTGCAGCTGGAAGTTGTGCCTGTCCCCGGTCAGGGAAGAGGGCCTGGTACTTACGGGATTTCCGTGTCCTGGTTATTGCTTTGGATGCAGTGCAGACGGTGGTATGCCTGTCTGCTGAATGATTTTTCTTAAGTGCATCTGAAGGATTTGCCCCAAATAGGATGTCTCTGTGGTCGAGGGAATAGGTTTATTGGTTTATGTTTTGAGAGTGGTGAGGAGTGTGGCCTTCTTGTAGAGCAGGGGGCGAGACCCACCCAGCAAACGCTGGAGAGTGGGGTTCTCTTCCAGTGCTGTGGCCCCTACACTTCACTGCATGGGGCCCCAGCCTCCTCACTGTTTGCGGGAGTGTGAGGCACCTGCCCTGTGAAGGGCCTGCATGGCTACCTCAGCCTCCTTTTGGTAACTGGCTGTGGAGTGCTGCTGTCACTGTCACTTTAGGCAGTGAGTGTAGTGAGCTGGCTTCTCTTTCTCTGGCTTTCCGCTTTGTCGTGGTGCACTTGGAGCGCTTGTCCTGCCTGATTAGGATGGCACGGCTGGCACTCAAAGAGGCACGTCTGAGGTTTTCCGTTAAACAGCTTTTCTGAGAACTTCTTGGGAAACAGCCTCGCTTCCCTCCAGGGGCTTCTTGGAACTTTTCTCCAGCTGGACCCCTTGGGGCCAGATGTCCAGATCTGCTTTGTGGGGCATAGAGTGGACTGAGGGAGGGGCATGGTGGGAAGATGGGGTGCAGCCATTGCCCAGTTGGGCCCCAGAGGTCCAGGCCCTCCCCAGGGTCAGTCTTGGCTTGGGGCCCAGGCTTGATGGGGTCCCCGCCCCCACCAGCCTCCTGGTCGTGAACCCCCTTCTAGGTGAGCGGGTGAGCAATCTGGAGGAGCTGCCTCTCAATGAGTATCGAGAGTACATCAAGGTGCAGACGGACAAAGGCACAGAGGTGGCCACCAACCTGGTGATTCTCTGCACCGGCATCAAGATCAACAGCTCCGCCTACCGCAACGCGTTTGGTGAGCAGGTGCCCAGCCGGGCTTCCCCCATGCCTCCTTGCTCTCCAGCACCCTCTGAATGCCCTGCAGTGCTTGCCCCTAGGAGTCCACACCTTGCTGCCTTCCCCCTTTCTTCCCAGCTCAGACTTTAAATTCAGTGAGGGGCCACCCTTGCTGAGCTCTTCTCAGCTGTGACGATGGCTCAGCCCCAGGTGGCCAAGGTGACCAGAATCTTCTGAAATTAGGGCCGCCCCCTAGTGGTAAGAGGTGGGAACAGGCGTCAGAGAGATGACAAAGGTTGGTGTTCTGTTTCTTTCCCCCTCACCTGGGGACAGAGGAAATTCAGGGTCAGGCCTTCCTCTCTCCGCAGGCGTGCTGCTGTCCCCAAATCCAGATCAAAACATTTGGTCTCTTGAGCTTGGATTGACTAGGGAGTGGGGTTGGTAACATGGCCTCGTTTCTTAAAGCTCAGTATTTGCGTATTTAGCTGGCTGGAGGTGGCAGAGGTGGACTGATGTGTGTTTAAGCCTCCATTTGTGAGCAAGAGACTCAGTGGCCAGGCCTGGTGGTTGCTTTGTGTCCTCAAGTCCCTGTCATTTACTCCCGAATGCCCTTCCCTGACAAGGAGCTCCTGCCTTGTGTCCAGCAGAAGTAATGATCCAATCCCAGGAAAAGGAAGCCAGTCCAGGCTGTGTGTAGCAGTGAGATTGAGGGCTTATAGTGGACAGAGATCCCAGAATTTAATACCAAATTGTCCTAATGTGGTATTTTCAAATACAAGTTTTTAAAAGTCCCTTAAAAAAAGCAGTTTGCCATTTATTAAAGCTCTGCATTTATTTTTAATGCTTCAGTTTTATTTTTGTTTTTTGAGACAGAGTCTTGCTCTGTCATCCAGGCGGGAGTGCAGTGGCGTGATCTTGGCTCACTGCAACCTCCACCTCCTGGGTTCAAGCGACTCTTGTGCCTCAGCCTCCCGAATATCTGGGATTACGGCTGTATGCCACTAAGCCCGGCTAATTTTTCTATTTTTAGTAGAGATGGGTTTCACCATGTTGGCCAGACTGGTCTTGAGCTCCTGGCCTCAAGTGATCTGGCCGCCTCAGCTTCCCAAAGAGTTGGGATTACAGGCATGAGCCACCACACCTGGCCTGCATTTATTTTTAAAATCTCACTTACATTCAAAAGTCAATTCAAGACTCAGCTAATCATTGTAGCTTGTTGAGAGTTGTGTACATTTCTAAAAGGAGGCCTGTTGGTATTTTGACCCATTTCCACTCTGGCATCAGCAACCTTGCCTCTGCAGGAAGAGTTGTGAGGTAGAGACTTCAGTGGGGAATAAATTAGGTGGGAGGGTGGCCTGTAGAGCAGGCACCTCCAGGGGGTGGTCATGCCTCAGGAGGGTGACCTGACCAGCACCTATTGACCAGCGTCTAGAGCTCGCCCTCACCTCCTCCTGGTGGCCACTTAACACAGCAGCTCAGTGTCTTGGTTTCAGTGTCATTTCTTCTGGCAGAGAGCAGACTGGCCAGCAGTGGTGCTCTGAGAGTGAACGAGCACCTCCAGGTGGAGGGCCACAGCAATGTCTACGCCATTGGTGACTGTGCCGACGTGAGGACGCCCAAGATGGCCTATCTTGCCGGCCTCCACGCCAACATCGCCGTGGCCAACATCGTCAACTCCGTGAAGCAGCGGCCTCTCCAGGCCTACAAGCCGGGTAAGAGAGGCCCCATGTGCTTTGCAGTTTTAAGAGAGTTTGGGGTTAAACATGGGGAAGCCTTTTTGGGCTATCAGATACCTGGCCACTAGAACAAACTCTCCAAGCTGGTGATGGAAACATCCCCCTAGAGCTCTTTAAAAATAGGCCAGGTGCGGTGGCTCACACCTGTAATCCCAGCACTTTAGGAGGCCAAGGCGGGCAGATCACCTGAGGTGGGGAGTTCGAGACCAGCCTGACCAACATAGAGAAACCCCTTCTCTACTAAAAATACAAAATTAGCCAGGCGTGGTCGTGCATACCTGTAATCCCAGCTACTCGGGAGGCTGAGGCAGGAGAATCACTTGAACCCGGGAGGTGGAGGTTGCAGTGAGCCAAGATCACACCATTGCACTCCAGCCTGGGCAACAAGAGCAAAACCGTCTCAAAAAAAAAAATAATCAGGGCCTCATCCACCTTCCTAAAGCGATTTCACATTTCCGGCCCTGAGTCCGAAGGCCTCAGGAAGGATCGGCACTCTGGAGGTGTAGCCTCCAGGAGGTTCAGTGAGGTTCTGGTGGTTTCTGTGTCTCTGCTTGCAGGTGCACTGACGTTCCTCCTGTCCATGGGGAGAAATGACGGCGTGGGCCAAATCAGTGGCTTCTATGTGGGCCGGCTCATGGTTCGGCTGACCAAGAGCCGGGACCTGTTCGTCTCTACAAGCTGGAAAACCATGAGGCAGTCTCCACCCTGATGGAGAGACCGGGCGGGAGACGAGCTACCGCAGCAGGTGGGCGTACGGACTGCTTGGCGCATGGCACCCGCCTGGCAAGTGCTAGAACTAATGCTGTTCTTCTGGAATAAGATGCCAATGATGTGGTGGCCAGAAATGCAACTTGTATAAAACAAAAATGGAGAGAGAGAGGCATTAAACAAATACCCCCCTTAGTGGATGCTTTCTGGGTTTGGAAGGTGTGCTTGCTGCGGTGCTGGCTGAGCGGCTCATGTGTGCTGGCTGCATGGTGCTGGGGAGGCCACAGCCAGCCCTCCCTCTGCACCTGCCTCCTCTGGGATGTGCATGCATGTGCACGTGTTTGTGGTCATGACGTGTGCCATTTAGAGCTCTCAGAGCAGGGCAGAGAGCTGGGATCTGGTAGCCAGTGTCTGTCTGTGAGGGCAGGAAGGAGAGCTGCACATTGAGAACAAAGGAGGGACCTGAGGTGGAGATGCCCTGCACCCCAAATCTCTGCCATCACGTGGTCAGGGAGCCCATACATTCTGCAACAACCAGGGACTTCACAGGAGCCTTGTTTTCAATTTGCTAACGGGTGCATAATCCCTGTACTCCTCAAGCCTCATGGCCTTCCTACATTTCCACTTTGTTTGTTTATTTATTTTTGAGACAGAGTCTCGCCCTGTCACCCAGGCTGGAGTGCAGTGGCACGATCTCAGCTCACTGCAACCTACGCCTCCTGGGTTCACGTGATTCTCTTGCCTTAGCCTCCCAAGTAGCTGGGACTACAGGTGCGTGCCACCATGCCTGGCTAATTTTTGTATTTTTTTTAGTAGAGACGGGGTTTCACCGTGTTGGCCAGGCTGGTCTCGAACACCTGACCTCAGGTGATCCATTCATCTCGGCCTCTGGAAGTTCTGGGATTCCAGGCGTGAGCCACTGCAGCCAGCACATTTCCACTTTTAGATCCTAACTCCATAGCATAGGTTTCATTTAAGAAGAAAGAGCTAGATAAATGTTCCCTTCTGGTTACCCCACCCTGACAGAGTGTTTTTACACGGCTAGCAGGGGTTGAGACTGCAGCCTGGCCTGCCAGCCACTGGAGGTGTTTAAGGAAGGGCAGATAATGTGACTCTTTGTGGGGTGCCATCTACTTACCCATTAGCGAGCAGAGGGGGTTTCTGCGGGTGACCCCCAGCATATTTCTAGGTTACTTATGGGCAGATTTGTAAGTGACAAAACTCCAGCTGATGCTGGGAATGGGGAGAGGGCCCTCGAGGGACTTTGTGGTTTTGTGCTTCTGGTTTCCTGGCCAACCCCAGGGTCACTCGTCTGGAGGACCAGCCGGGCACTAATGTCCGTCACCGACTATGTTATGGTGTATAAATGACTCCTCTATTTGGGAGAGATCTTCCAATCCAGGGACCGCCTGGGTTAAATCTGCATAGCAGAAGTGGTTGATGAGTTCATCTGAAGAAATTCAGTCCCCACCTCCCCACCCTGCCCCTCCCTGCTCCCTTTTGATGGTGGCCTCTGGGTACTTGGGCAGAGTCCTTGGGACACCAGCCTCTCTGGGGTTCTCAGGCCATCCCATTGGGGCTGTCACCCAGGCCTAAGTGAGTCGTGTGCCTCTATTGGAGGATGGCTGTTCCCCTGGTGGTTGCATCCAAGGATCTGTCTTTATGGACCACGAACGGAAGCCTACCTTCCCAGAGGCAGGACCTTCGGCCTGAGAAACACAGGCCCTGGTGCTATCTGACCTGGGGTCCAGCGAGGTGGGAATCCCAGTGTGTCAGCAACAGGCCTTGTTCTATTGATTTACAAAATTCTAGAAGGACCTACGTGTGGGGACACAGTTTTCCAAACTGAGGAAAATGTTGCAATAAAAGAATATGTTGTAAGAAAGACACTGGATCTTTTATTTTTTTCCTTTCATTTTCTTTTTCTTAAAAAAACAAAACGAAACCAAAAAAAAGCCTGAAGCAAAATCTTTTTAGGAGTAGTTACAGATATTATAGGGGTGGGGGCGGGGGCACTAAAACAAAAGAGAAAAGCACCAGTGAGATGTCTTTCCCATTTTCTTCTCTCCGCCACGGAACACGCACACCAACAGAGCCCAGGCCACTTTTTGCCCTCTTCCCTTGGAAAAAGGAGGAACAGAAGATTTAAGAATTTTGAAAGGATTTTTTGCTCCTGTGAATGTGTGTAAAAGTCAATGCTATAAATCTAAAACGAGGTCTGTTTTTTTAAAAAAGTTCTAAAACAACAGGAGGAAAACACATGGAAAGAAACCCCTCGCGGAGACCTGCTTCCTTACAGACGGAGACTCTTTTGGAGGAGAGTGTGAAGGGCAGAGGGCTCCCTGCGCCGGCAGGACCTGCCCGGCCGCCCTCCACTCCCCCGCCATCACCCCTCCTCTCTCCTTTTAAAAAGCAAAACCCCACTCTTGGGACTCGGGTCGTCCTCTGATCCCTGCTGGAAAGTTCAGCGGCTACTTGGCGTCGAGCTTGGCCATCTCCTGCACGTAGATGCCGATGCTCTCGCTGTCGAAGAGCAGGAAGTACACATTCTTCAGCGAGGACGCGCTCGAGTCATCAAAGTGGGCTGAGATGGCTTTGAGGGTCACCTGGGCCGCGGTCTGTTTGGGAAAGCAGTTTCTGTGCCAAAGCAAAAGAAGAGCTGATGTCATTTTGGTCCATGGGACCCATGGGAGCATGAAGTGCCTTTGTTTTTACTGGGTGGGGCCTCACTGTGTGCAGGGCTAGTCCATGCATGATATCCTTTGACCCTAGCCAAAGGGACAGCCTGGGGGTGGCAGGTGGGGCATGTTGCCCCCACTTTATAGGTTTCACACTGACTCGGAGAGGGACAATGATTTAATTTAATTTAATTTATTTGTTTCGAGATGGAGTCTCTGTTGCCCAGGCTGGAGTGCAGTGGCGCGATCTTGGCTCACTGCAACCTCCACCTCCCGGGTTCAAGTGATTCTCCTGCCTCAGCATCCCAAGCAGCTGGGACTACAAGTGCGCACCGCCATGCCTGGCTAATTTTTGTATTTTTAGTAGAGACGGGGTTTCACCATGTTGGCTAGGCTGGTCTTGAACTCCTGACCTCAGGTGATTCGCCTGCCTTGGCCTCCCAAAGTGCTGGGATTACAGGTGTGAGCCACCGTGCCCTGCCAAGCACAATGATTTTAGTCAAGGTCATAGGGCTGGCCAAGTGAAGAGTGCCCTGTATTTTATTTTTTATTATACTTTTTTTTAATTAGTTTTTTTTTTTTAGAGGCAAAGTCTTGCTCCATCACTCAGGCTAGAGTGCAGTGGTGTGATCATAGCTCACTGCAGCTTCAAACCTCTGGGCTCAAGCTATCTGTCTCCTGCCTCAGCCTCCTAAGTAGCTGGGACTATAGGCGTGTGCCTATAAAAAAATTTTTTTGTTTGTTTTTAAGTTTTTGTAGAGATGGGTCTTGTTATGTTGCCCAGGCTGGTCTCGAACTCCTGGCCTCAAGTGATCCTCCTGTCTCAGCCTCCCAAAGCTTTTGGATTTACAGGTGTGAGCCACTGCGCCAGCTCCCTGTATTTGAATCTATGTCACCTGACCAAGTCAAGCTTGGCTTTAAAAATGCTAGCCATTCAGCATTAAAAATACCCGGTCTTCAAAAAAGCAAACAGAAGGTTTATTAGCTCCCTCCAAAGTGGTTTATATACTAACCCGATTGTTTAGTAAAGGGCAAAAATGTATGCTCCAAACCTGTCTTCATAAGTCCTTTTTTATGCACTTAATATTTCACAGGCACAGGCCCATGTAATTTCAGCATCGTGACTCCGGGCATGGCGGGGTTGATGAAAGTTTGTTAAAGGCTCCAGGTTCCAGGGAACTACTGATAGTGCCATCCACCAGGTTAGGCCACAGCACCAGCTTCCAGGGACACAGCCAGAGTGGTCGTTAGGGGTCAGCCACAAAGACCTCTGGAGCAGGTCCAGGAGGGGCCTGTTAATAGGGATTCTTCCCACTTGTGTGTATTCCAGTACAGAACAGCACTGCCATGGGCCCACCGATGAAACAATGCATCTCACAGCATCTCTGGGCCTGGACCGCTAAGACTCAATGCTGCTTGCCTAGGTTGACGTATGATTACAGCAGGAACCTAGGTCTCATTATTTTCCTCTTGGGCTTCCCAGGACACAACTATAAACCATAGCTATATTATAAAGGGCAGCTCTCAAGATGAGAGGGTGTTCAAAATTAAAGCAATAGATTGGCTAGGGGCATGAAGGGAGAAGATATGTTTTATGTGACAGCAGATATCCTCATTACGTATCTGAAACAATGCCCAGCTGGGATCTGTGACAATCCAGTCATTGCCCAGCCTCCTTTTCAGCAATCACTCGGGGACAGATTTTCACTTCTCTAGGTGTATTTGTCAAAGCCTGGAACTCCTGGCTCTGCAGTCTCCCAGAGCAGCAACGGAATTCCCTGGGGATTCTGGAGCCAGAGGTCGGAGATGGGGGGCCTGAGATTCTGCATTCTGACATCGGTCACTGCTGCCTATGGACCACACTTTGAGTAGCAAGGCCTTCGAGCCTGGCGTTTTCTGATCATGTGTCCTGGACATGGACAGCTGGTGGGAATATGGACTTTGAACCTGGAAGGCTCTCAAAAAAAAAAAACACACCACTAGCCTCTGCCTCCCGCTCCTCCCCAGGGCTGCCTTCTTCCTGTGGCTTTAACATCAAAGAGGCAGTGGGGCTAGCCCCAGCCGGGGAAGACCTGCTGCCTGTGAGCCAGTGGGCTTGCTTCCCCGTGGGTTCTGAAGGATGAAAACTGGGTTTTCTGCCCCGCCATCTGGTCAGCATACTTGGCTGTGCTGGAAGCCCTTGGTAACACCCAGATCAGATGTAAGTGGGGGAGCAGCTGATTTCCAGGGAAAAAGCTGGAGGAATCAACTCAGGGGACCTGCATCTTACCTGCCGCTGGGGAAAGGCGGGAACGCGACGGACTTTAGCTTCTTGTCCTCCGCCGCTGACAGGCAGTTTTTGATGGTCTCTTCAAGCTGTTCTTCACATTTGTCAGAGCCCCACTGAGGGATGTGACAGTGGATGACAAATTTGGCTGCGAGTCCACTGGATTGGCTGACGGCGGCTGGGACATAGGAGAGAAAATGCCGTGGGTTATATTTCCTAAGGTTTCCTAGGTTATAGCCTAACCTCATCAGGTACCTGTTAGATCTGGAGATAAGGCAGTGATAGAGACATTGGCTGGGCAGCATCCTGTGCTCCTGATGTGGACTATGTTTAACAGAGAGCAAGAGCTGGGTTGGATCGCTTTGCACAGTTAGCACAAGCTTTGGGTAGAAACGTTTAATGCTGCTCTGATGTGCCATTTTCATATGGTCTGCCAAGTAGTCCCTGGGTTGGGCTATCTCCTCACAATGGTTCCTAGTTAAAGGGACACGTCAGATCCTCTCTGGTGGCTGTGGTAGGTAAAGTAATGGCATCCCAAAACACCCACGTCCTCCTCCCTGGAACCTGTGGGTGTTCCTGTACATGGCAAAAAGGACTTTGTAGATGTGATTAAGTTAAGGCTCTTGAGATGGAGAGATGATCCTGGACTGTCTGGGTGAGCCTGGGGCCTGATAAGAGGGAGGCAAGAAGGTCAAAGGCAGGAGAAGTCCGTGTGATGAAGGAGACAGAGATTGGAATGATGCAGCCAGGAGCCAAGCAATGTTGCAGCTTAGAAGCTGGAAAAGGCAAGGAAGGAATCCTTCCCTGAGCCTCCAGAAGGAACCCTTCCCTGAGCCTCCAGAAGGAACCAGCCCTGCCAACACCTGGATCTTAGACTCTTAAAACTCATTGTGGATTTCTGGCCTCCAGAACTGTAAGAAGACAAATTTGTGCTGTCTGAAGCTATGAACTTTGTGGTAATTTGCTACAGTAGCCACAGGAAATGAATACAGTGGCTTTTATTTTTTTATTTTTAGTTTTTTTTGAGACAGAGTCTTTTTCTGTTGCCCAGGCTGCAGTGCAGTGGTGCGAGCTCAGCTCGCTGCAAACTCCACCTCCTGGGTTCAAGTGATTCTAGTGCCTCAGCCTCTCAAGTAGCTGAGATTACAGGAATGTGCTAATTTTTAAATTTTTTTTGTAGAGATGAGGTTTTGCTATGTTGCCCAGACTGGTCTTGAACTCCAGGGCTCAAGTGATCCTCCTGCCTCAGGCACCCAAAGTGCTGGAATTATAGGCGTGAGCCATCACACCTGGCCTACTGTGGCTTTTAAAAAATAGCTGTGCCTGGGCCCCACCCCCAGAGGTCCTGACTCAGTAGGTCTGGTGCAGGGGCTTATGCTTATGTGATTTTAGGACCTTCTATGAGTTGAGAACCACTGAACTTGATTGTATAGTTCCTTGACAGGGACTGCCATTTGATGATCTCCACATGCCCTGCAGAGAGTGGGGTTTCAAAAGCGGGCTGTGAAATTGAATTAGGCCAGCCTTCTCTCACAATTTCTGTCATACTCCTTTGTTTTACTGTTTACTCCCCTAAACGTGGTTCCCATTCGTGACAGTTGATAAAGCCCCGTGGCTGCTAAGCTCGAGGGAAGTCCCTGTGGGACTCCCCAGGGGAGCAGTTCCCTCGGATCTGCCTGAGGCAGCTGCAGCTTCAGCCATGAGCCATGCGTGCCCCCACGCCGCCCGGGTGCCCTGTGCCCCTCCAGGAACCCAGGAATCGGCGTAGCAAGGGTCTGTGGCCACTAGGGGCAGCACTTGTAACAGAAATGTGTGTCCACTGTATTCCAGAGCTGTGTGTGGGGTTGAGGTGAAAGACTGACTGGAAATCTATGATGCCCACCTAGTTTATGATAAGTATTTCCTGGCAATGTCCACAGTGTCAGGGAAGTGCTGACTGCACTTCCTCGCATGAGTGGAAGCCAAATCCAAGGGACCCCTTCGTCCATCAGGGGAGGCTGTAGGCTCCTTGCCTTCCAGTGCCTAGAGGGGGCTCAGTGTCATCACATGTGAACGCCTGAGTGCAGGACCCAGGCCACACAATACACCGAGGCCCTGGGTAGGGCCCGCCATGCATGCTGACTCTACGATCATGTATATTCACCAGAAGCAGAGCGTCCCTCTTTGGCCTGAACAATGATGCCGCTAAAACTGGAGGCTGCTCTGCTGAGAGCCAAGGAGCCTGGGGATGGGCCTTGCCTGCACGGTGCGATCTTCCTGAGCACCTGGCTGCTATTGTATGCCGGACAGAGTTTGGCTTGTTACAGTCATGGCTGATTTGTTTCATCTATTTTAAAAGTATAATCATGTTACTAGCAGAATGGTATTCCTCTAATGTAAAGTCTTTTTTTTTTTTTGAGACAGGGTCTCCCTCTGTTGCCCAGGCTGGAGTGCAGTGGCTCGATCACAGCTCACTGCAACCTCTGCCTCTCGGGTTCAAGCGATTTGATTCTCCTGCCTCAGCTTCCCAAGGGGCTGGGATTACAGGCACCCGCCACCATGCCCGGCTAATTTTTTGTATTTTCAGTAGAGATGGGGTTTCACCATGTTGGCCAGGTTGGTCTTGAACTCCTGACCTCAAGTTATCCACCCGCCTCGGCCTCCCAAAGTGCTAGGATTATATTGCACACAGCCAAAAGTCATTTTTAAATAAAAGGAATATGTTCCTATTGGCAATGTCAAACATCCAATCAAGTAAAAAATGACTTTCAGGGTAGTGCACGATGACATTTCAGTCCAAAACAAAGTATGTTCATGGCAGCTGGAAATGAATAACACAGCTTGTAGCCGTAATGCTTTGTAATGTTCTCCAGAGGTGTCAAGGATGAGGGTCAAGTTATTGCAAGGGTTATGACCCTGGTATTTGGTATAGGCACCTATCCACATAATGACTAGAGGCATTCTCTTACCTAATGTGATGTTGCCTGGTGAAGACCTGCATTCTGAGGGTGGCAGTGCTGCTGCTGGGAGCTTCTAGAACCTTCTCCCAGGTGAGCCATCACAGTTCTTGGAGTCACCACAGAAAAAGGGGACTCTAGGTTGGCCCCTTGTCCTGCTGAGAGGCTGCTACTGCTGATGCCTGGTTTCCACGACACTGTGGGTTTTCTTTTAACAGCACCTCAGTTTCCCACAATGGCCTCTCCTCCTCCTGCGTGTGTGGGCCCAGTGCTCTTCTCTCTGCTGCAGCCTCAGTTCCTAAGCAGCCATCTGCAAGCCATTTTCCTCCTTAGCTTTCAACAGGGACCTGCACCTCATGACCTTTCTGGGGCCCCAGGGCTAACACATGCCCAGTAAAATGGCCATTCACTCCTGAAACCCGATTCCCCTTTTTCCCTCTCTTTCACTGCAGACACCATCAGTTTCCTCTGCCTTGTCTCATTCCAGGCCCATGTGCTTCATTTTCACCCCCACTCCACCCCCACCCTCATCCGATACAGCTTTCTCGATGGTCTTCGGGCCCCAGCCCTCCTTCTGCTAAACCATCCTCCATATGGTTGCTGGAGCCAAGGTCCTTAAATTCCACATTTAAACTCAGAATCTGCAACTGCTCCTGATTGCTACCTGGCCTTACTGCAGTCCTCCCAGGTTCCCTTCATGGTCGGCCCCTCTCCCCTTGGAGTCTATCCATTTCTTGCTCTTTCTGGATGCCCAGTCGTCCTCCAGCCAGTGGGCTCAGTCCCCTGCACACATGGGTCTGTCTGCACCTCTGTCTCCAAACTTGGCTATCCTGCTTTGTCTCTGACTCCCTCGCCCATTCTCTCTGGGCCTCTGCCATGCAATTCAGCAGCCAGCTGTGCTAAGTGATGTACTGTGTTACCCTGGGGTCCCCGCCTGGTTGTAAAGTTCAGGAGTGTTCAGGGCCTACAATCACATCCACATCCTGATGCCTGCACCCGACAGCACACACTGTAGATGCTTAACGTGAACTGGTTCTGCCCCAGATGACATCTTCACTGAAGCACTTTTGTATTCCTTGCTGCTGCCTGGCTCCTAGCACAGTCACTGGCAGGCAGGTGCTCCAATATTCAACAAATGAATGAAAGGCCTGACTTTTCATCAGTTTGCTCAGCCTGGAAACCCTGGACCTACCTTAGCTCCAGCTTCTGCCTCCCTGAACATGCAGCATCGCTGCCTCTCACTGACTCTGCTCCTGAAATATTTTCTTGATCCACCCTCCCCCACCCCCTGCCACAGGGTGGGCCTGCACTGCAGTTGGTCTGTTTTAACCATGTTAAGATACACTTTTTTTTTTTGTTTAAACATTTTAATATTGTTGAAATCAGGAAGCATCTTAGAATTGCTGTCAGCCTGGAGCTGAGTTCTTCCAGAAAGAAATTACATTTCCTTCTATGTCACCTGGGGACACTACCAAACTAAGGCTATGTCTCACTCTCTTCTCTGCCTGAGGTTTTGAGCTGCACTGGATCTGGCTGCAAATCTTCAGGAGCACTGGCTTGTGGTTCAAATTCTTTTTCTTTTTTTTTAAGAGACAGAATTTCACTCTTGCCGCCCAGGCTGGAGTACAATAGCGTGATCTCGGCTCACTGCAACCTCTGCCTTCCGGGTTCAAATGATTCTCCTGCCTCAGCCTCCCAAGTAGCTGGGATTACAGGCACCCACCACCACGCCCAGCTAATTTTTGTATTTTTACTAGACAGGGTTTCTCCATGTTCGTCAGGCTGGTCTCAAACTCTCGACCTCAGGTGAGCCACCCGCCTCTGCCTCTCAAAGTGCTTCGATTATAGGCGTGAGCCACCATGCCTGGCCAAATTCTTCAGTGAGGCTTTTTTTTTTTTTTTCCCCCTCTGTCCACTGGATGCCAAGATCAAGATATTTGCTGCTCCTTTCTGCATGGCGGGTCATGTCTTGCTTGCTGTTATACTAATGTGCCCCAGCTTTATGTGGGGCCTCCTATTAGACACCTTATTTTGGAAATTTAATTTTTCTTAGTGTTACATACAATAAGAGTATATCTTACAACTGATGGTGTTTTAAATGAAATGCAATGTGGTGTTAGATAGTGGCGAACCATCTCCCCTTCTCCATTTTTCCCAGGGTGCTAACACTCACTGGCCCCAGGCCATGGCTTCTTACACCTAACACATTTGCACCAATGTCTTAGCTCAAAATTGTGTCCTGCAGCCCTCTCCTTCCTTCCCGGTTCATGTCTATTTCCTCGGTGCAGACTTTTGTATTCTTTCCAGCTAGCGTCTGGATTGCTGCCTCTCAACTTCTGCACATCTGAAATTGTACATCTTTTGTCCTCATTCTTGAATGACAACGTAGCAAAATGTGGAATTCTTGGTTGACAGTTTTTTTTTTCCCTTCAGTGCTTTGAAGCTATTTCTTTCCTATTTCCACACATCTTTTTTTTTTTGCTGATGAGAAGTCTGCTGTCATTAGAAGAGCCATCATTTCTTTACAAATGAGCTGCCTCTCCTCTGGGGTTACTTTGAAGGTTTCTTTTGATTTTTCAATTTCTGAGGCTTTACCACAACACCCCAGGTTTTGGATTTATCTTCATGTATTTTGCTTGATATTTTCAGCTTAAGGGCTCATGCTTCATCCTAGAAAATTCTCAGCTATGATCTCCTTAAATAATGCTTCTCTACTTTCTATTTCTGCCTTTGGGACTCTGTTTAGAAGTGTGTTGGTGCTGGGCACGGTGGCTCCCACCTGTAATCCTAGCATTTTGGGAGGCTGAGGCAGGAGGATCACTTGAGCCCAGCAGTTTGAGATCAGCCTGAGCAATATAGCAAGACCCCATCTCTATTTAAAAAATAATTTAAAAAAGAAGTGTGTTAGAGCCTCTCATTCTGTGTACAGCAGCTATTTTTCCTCTCCTTTGCACCCTATCAGGCAGTTTCTGGGGAACCTTCCCCACACCCAGGCCCCCAGTCCAGATGCCATCTTAGATGACTGAGCTGGGGCTTCGTCTCATGGTCATATCAGGGATGTGGTGGAGCCAGACATTGACTTGGTGGGCAATGTGGCCCTGGGCTTGGATGAGGGGCTGTCTTCTCCCTTCTGCTACCCTAGAAAGACAGATTTTTATACAAGTTGTAGCCCTGGGTGGTGGCTAGAGCTCTGGCTTCTTGTAAAGGCCGTGAGAGTCTCATGCAGCCCCTTGCTTTGGGCAGTGATCCTGGCTCTGGCCCTTTTTATATGTGAAGCGACTCTGCATCTTACAGACCTGGAGCCCAGGCCTGGGGCGGCGGCCTTCTGGAGGTGCTGCTGCAGCCCTCCTGTCTGTCTACATGGAGGCTTATTTTATATTTGAGTGTGGCTCTTACAGTTTTTAAAGAGACACTGCATCTATTACTGCTATGCCTGTGGGGAGTGGTGGGTGGAGATTTAAAGTGTGGGCTCTTGTTCTTTCTGGACTAGAAGCTCCCATTACTTTTTTCTTTTTTCTTTTCTTTTTTTTTTTTTTTGAGACAGAATCTTTCTCTGTTGCCCAGGCTGGAGTGCAGTGGCGCGATCTTGGCTCACTGCAACCTCCACTTCCCAGGTTCAAGTGATTCTCCTGCTTCAGCCTCTGAGTAGCTGGGATTACAGGCATGCGCCACCACGCCTGACTAATTTTTGTATTTTTAGTAGAGATGGGGTTTCACCATGTTGGTCAAGCTGGTCTTGAACTCCTGTCCTCGTGATCCGCCTGCCTCAGCCTCCCAAAGTGCTGGGATTACAGGCATGAGCCACCGTGCCTGGGCCCTACTTTTATAACAATCAAGTCTAATCTGGACAGCCCTCTGCTTAAACTTCCAAGTGCCCTCATGTCCATGTAGGGTCAGATCCAGACCCCTTCGCACAGCCCACAGGCCCAAACTCATCTTGGCTGCTGTTTCTCCCCTCCCACGTGCTGACCCAGGACTCCCTGCTCATGCAAGACACGCATCTTCTCGCATGCAGTGCTCCTATTGCCCTCTGTGTCCCACCCCCAAGGGGTCTCACAGCCTCACTGCAGTCCTCCCACACTCCCCTATGCTGAGGTCGTGGCTCCTGCTCTGTGCCCCAATTATGCATCTGAGGGCAGCAGTGGGTTTTATTTTCCTCTGAAGCCCTGCAGCACTTGGCACTGACTGAGGGTACAAGGAGTGAACTGATTGGGAGTTGTGTGGGTGGGAACATGGATCTGAGGTTGAATCCACCTGTCAAAAAGTTGCCCAATATCATGGACAAGAGATGTTCAAACAAAAACTTGTGCACAGATGTTCACTGCAGCTCTATTCACAATCACCAAAGGTGGAAACAGCCCAAATGTCCATCAGTAAATGAATGGTTAAACAAAATGGAATATTATTCAGTCATGAAAAGGAATAAATACTGACCCATGCTACAGTATGGATGAACTTTGAAAAAAATGTTAAGTGAGAGAAGCCAGACAGAAAAGTCATATATTGCATGATTCCATTTATATGAAATGTCCAGAATAGGCAAATCCATAGAGACAGAAAGTAGATTAGTGCTTGCCAGGGCCTAAGGGGGGCACTGGGCATGACTGCTTAATGGTTAGGGGGTTTGTTGGGAGAAAAGCAAGCTAAGTGTTGAGAGAAGCTGAGGCAGGGCTTGCATATCTGACATAATGTAAAAGAGTCTTGGAACATGTCCGGGGTCCAGATTCTAAAACCCCTTGTGGCCTTTGGAACACCAAGCTCTGTGCCAAAGGGTGGAAGGCTACCCTGACGCACCATAATCTAAGCCCAGGGCATAAAACCCCTCGTGGCTTGGATAGAATCCAGGGCTCGTGGCTGTGGAATGCGTCTAGACTTGCTGGCTTCTTGCTCCTTGCTCTCGATCAATTGTATCTTGAGTTAAAAGAACCTGCTCTCCATTATCTCAAGTAGCAGAATATGTTCCAAATGCTTCAAAGGAAATGCTAAACTGTCACAGCTGTAGATCATGCGCTTGCCCTTTCGACCCCCACATCCTCACCACCTGTTTCTTTGTTTGATCACCAATAAATAGCCTGGGCTTCCAGAGCTCGGGGCCTTCCCAGCCTCCACACACTAGCGACAGCCCCGTGGACCCACTTTCTCTCTCAAACTATCTTTTTCTCATTCCTTTGACTCCGCTGGACTTCGTCACCCCCATGACCTGGTGTTGAGTCCGATCAACCCAACAGGGTTTCTGTGTGAGGTGATATCAAAGGCTGCACAATGCTGTAAAAGTACTTAATGCCACTGAATTATACGCTTCAAAATAGTTCCAGTGGCCGGGTGTGGTGGCTCATGTCTGTAATCCCAGCACTTTGGGAGGCCAAGGCGGGTGGATCACTTGAGATTAGGACTTTGAGACTAGCCTGGCCAACGTGGCAAAACCCCATCTCTACTAAAAATACAAACACTAGCCAGGCATGGTGGCATGCGCCTGTAATTCCAGCAACTCGGGAGGCTAAGGCACAAGAATCGTTTGAACTTGGGAGGCAGAGGTTGCAGTGAGCTGAGATCATGCCACTACACTCCAGGCTAGGTGACGGAGTGAGACTCTTCTCAAAGAAAAAAAAAAGAAACATAGTTCCAGTGGTACATCCTATGGTTTGTGCATTTTATCACACACATGCAAAGTTCACCCAATGGCTCTAGACCATTTTGGGGGATCTGATGCAAACTGACTTGAATTATTCTGACATATTGGAGTCCCCAGGACATCTGAAAGGATCTCTATGGGCCTGCCCAAATTACCTGAGATGCTAAAACAGCTTTCTGATTAGTTATGGCATACTTTGTCTCATAAGCTGAATAGGCATGAGGCACGTGAGGCTGGAGACTCCAGAGAGGAGGGTGAGGCCATGCTGGTGACAGGAGCCTAGTTCCACACTTACCTTCGGCGACTTCCAAAGGGCCTTGGGATTTGCGAAGCTCCTTTACCGTTTCCAAGAACTCTTTTCCCCCAGCCTTTTCCAAGGCTTTACCTGCAAAGGAGAGCAATGGGAAGCCACTGTGGTTGTTCTTTCAATCTAATTACACTGTTTGACATTTGTGGTAGGCCAGGAGAAAACAGAAGCACTGTTAGAAACTAGGAATTGAAATTCCCAATTGTTATCCTGGTTTGCCAGTGGTCAGGGAAGGCAGGGGTCTCTGGGCCTCAGTCTAGCAGACTTAGATTGGCAAGCTTTTATCAAGGATCTTTTAAGGGGTAATTTGGCCATAAAGCTGTCTCATGGCTTGAGTCTTGTAGATGATTTAAAAACAAAACAACAAAAAACTGAGATTCTAGTGTTGTGTTCCACAGGTTTAGTACTCATGTGGAGAGCTCTGAAGTCCTGGTCCCATCACAGTGCCATCAACATACTGTATGTGCTTGAGTCAAAGGACAGACAGAGGCCCAGGGCAGCCTGGCACGTTGTTCCCCCAGCCTGGTGCTCAGTTTGCAATGGAGAAATGCAGAGAGGCTAATCTCTAAGGACATTCCTGCCAGGAGATACCCTGAGCCTTTGATGTTAGGGGAATGCCTCCCTCTTTCTTTTTTTTCCTACCTCAGCTCTTACTTCTACACAGGCCAAGTGGAACCCCTGGGAGATGACAGGACGCCACCTCTGACCTCACAGGAACCCTGTCTGTGTGCACCAGCGCATCCAGCTGTCATGTCTCTGAGATGACATGGGTGTTTTGTCCAGACTGGGATGATGGCGGCTTTGGGGCAGCAGAGGAGGTATTTTTCAGATGTTTTTATCTTCGAATGAACTTGGTGATCTGGATGTCTGCGGCAAGTCTCAGCTCCCTCTTTATGAATCATCATTATTATTATGGTTCAGTTCATGGTCTTCCCCAGGGCCTGGGTGCTGATGCTTCCCCACTCCACACTCGAGCCTCAAGTATATGTAGACAGCCACAGTACGCTGTGCAGCTGGTTTAGGACAAGTGTCTATTCCAGTGGTCACTGTCCACTGGGGGAGGGCGTGCAGAGGGGTTTTCTTTGTTAATGTGCTTGGGTTTCCATGATGCAACTGAGAAATGGTGATTGTGCATTATACCCAGTACCTCTGAGGCTCCCTTCTGGCCCCCAGATTCCTGGACACTGTTGATCTATTGGGTCCAGAAGCCTGGAGAAGGCCGGGTAACCGAAGCTGGCAGCCAGTTCATGTTGAGAAGCAGAGGACTAGGTCTACACTGGTGCCCTCTGCATTCAGGTCAAGGGCCAAATGGGAATGTGCAGAGGGCAAGGGGAATCCACCCTCCTCACTGAAGGCTTTTAAGAAAAAAGCATCCTGGAGAGAGGTAGTTTCTCTCTACAGAAGCATTCCCAAGAAGGAAAGGAGCAATGCTGGAATGAGAATACCACAGGTTTGCAACTCCTAACAAATGGCGGAATCTAGAGAAGAGGCATCAATGGCTGCCAGCATCACACCAAGACAGACAACCAGGCACGACGCGCCTCCTCAGGCATGAGCGCTCGCCACTGACCAAGGAGTCTTGGCAAAGTTTTCGAACCTACACCTCATGAAACCTCTAGATCCAACCACCAAGTTATAAAAAAGCAAAGAAACATGTTTCATGATACCAGGAGGATGTAATCAACAAAATCCGGACTGCATGAAACCCTATAGGACAAATGGCCCAGCTTCCTCAACAAATAAATTGCAAAGAAATAAGAAAGAAAGAGATGAAGGAGGAACCTGTGGTATAAGAGACCCATCAACCAACTGCAGTGCGTGGACTGATTTGGATCCGAAATCAAATAAACAAATTTTCTTTCTTTCCTTTCTTCCTTTCTCTCTCCCTCTCCCCCTCCTTACCTCCCTCCTTCCTTCTCTACCTTCCTTTCCTTCCTTTCTCTCTCTCTGTCTCTCTCCCTCTGTCTCTCTCTTTCTCTCTTTTTCTTTCCCTCCCTCCCTCCTTCTCTCTCTCTCTTTTTCTCTCTTTCTTTGCTTTCTTAATTTCTTGACAGGGTCTCACTCTGTGCACTCCAGCCCAGGCTGGAGTGTAGTGGCGTGATCACAGTTCACTGCAGCCTAGAACTCCTGGGTTTAAGTGATCCTCCCACCCCAGCCTCCCACCTTAGCTGGGAGCACAGGCATGTGCCACCACGCCTGGCTAATTTTTATATTTTTTGTAGAGATGGGGTTTCGCCATGTGCCCAGGTTGGTCTGGAACTTCTGAGCTCAAGTGGTCCGCCCACCTCAGCCTCCCAAAGTGCTGGGATTACAGGTGTGAGCCACCGTACTCGGGCCCCCCTTTTTTATAAGAGATGGGGGTCCCACTATATTGTCCAGGCTGGTCTCAAACTCCTGGGCTCAAGCGATCCTCCTGCCTCAGCTTCCCAAGTAGCTGGGACTACAGGAGTGTGCCACTGTGCCTGGTTTAAACAAATGCTTAAGAAACTTGACATTTATGATGTAACTGGAATTGGAGCACTGGTAATTTGTTGATATTGCTATCTTTTTAAAGGTACAATAATGGTATTGTGGCTGTGTTGTTAGTAAACAGCCCTTATCTGTTAGAAGTCATTGTGAAATATTCATAGATAAAATGACGTCTGGAAGTATGTGGAGGGGGTAAGAGCTGAAACAAAGGTGGCCATGGGTGGTGATTATTGCATCTGATTGCACAGGGTTTCATTATACTTTTCTGTTATTTTTTGTGTATGCTTGACTTTTCCCATAATAAAATAATGTTTTGAAAAGAGTAAGGCAGGGCCTTGGCTGCTGGGATGATTAGTTTGGGTGATGGTGGTGGAGAATGGAATCATAATGGGAGGGACTCCTCCTAACACAGCAGCAATAAAACAACTGTCAACTACTAACTGCCTAGGAGCCCAGCACTGTGCTAGGCTCCATCACGGCACCCCTGTGGGACAGGTACTATTGCTATCCTCCCTTACAGAGGAGGAAACGGAGGTTCAGGGAGGTTTAGAAGCCTGCCAAAGGTGACATAGCTAGGAAGCAATTCAGAAAAGCTGGGACAGTCCAGGCAGGCCGACCTGGAACCTGCCCTCTTAACCACCTGACTGCCTTTAGCCCATTTCTCCTCCCAAGACCCTGAAGAGGTTAGCCTTAGAATCCACTGCTGGGATCTGAGTGTGAATTTTCGCTCCCAGACCAGTGCTCTTTCTACTCTGCCACCGTGCCAACTAAAAAAAGGAAGCATATTTTCTTACATAAAAATTTCATTACTATAGAAATGTGTAAAGTACGAACACTGCAATGTGTCAGTGAGAGGCAGGACAGCTATTAAAAGAGCTCCAGATGAAGGCTACTAGAGGGCGTCCTTCCATGGAGAGTGGAAGGAGACCTGTTTCTCTGTAATGCTGACTTTTCCCAGGGCTGTCTGTCTCCTTTTCAGCACAGCAAGTGGCCTCTGATGCCAGGAGGAAGCCCTGAATGAGTCCAGCTGCCTGGGGTCCCTGGTGCTACCACCCAGGGCTGAACTACTAGCATCTACCTCAAATTGCCTCCCTCACAGGCAAGCCCTGTACCCTAGAGACAAAGCCCCTTCTTTGCTCACTTTACCCTTTCCGTGGAGAGTTTAAGGCAGTTCTGGCTTGATAAAAATGGACGGGATGGGGACTGTCAGCATGCTGTTATTTCCAGCGCCCATAACAGCTTACCCTCCCAAGCTCCTCCACCCTGGCTAATAACAGCTCCCTCTGCCACTCGTGGGACAGGTGGCAAACCACAGGCAAAAATAACTCAATGCTCATAGCTTAATGGGCAACCTAATATTTTCTAGATGTCCATTTCCCTTTTATCAATAGCACTCTCAATATTTAAGCTTACGATATATGTAAACATGTACAACAATATTTATAGTAGCACTATTCACTATAGCTCAAACTGGAAACTACCCCAAATGTCATCAGTGGTAGATCAATAAACCGTCATATATTTATAGAGTGTAATACTACAGAGCAAGGAAAATGAGTAAATACAAGCATACTCAACAACATGGATAGATTTCACAATACTAAATTGAGCAAAAGGAGTCGGACCCAGAAGAGGACAAGATTTCATTTTTACAAAATTCAAGACAGAAGAAACCCATCTCTGCTTTGATAAGAAAGGACAGTGGTTACCCTTGGAGGACATACTGACTGGGAGTGGGGCTGAGGGAGACTTCTGGGGTGCTGGTAAGGGTCTGCTTCAGGATCTTGGTGCTGGTTGCAAAGTGGGGTTCACTTTGAGAAAAATTCATCAAGCTCTACGCTAATGATTTGCTTTTACACAATATCCCAATAAAAATTTCAAAAATATATGCAGAATTAAAACAAAGTTAGCTTCTCTCCAGTGAAACTGTTCAACTACACATAAAGACAGAGTTTAACATGGGACCCCAGCAATGGGATAGCCAGTTGACAA
Source organism: Hylobates moloch (assembly GCF_009828535.3). NCBI lineage: Eukaryota > Metazoa > Chordata > Mammalia > Primates > Hylobatidae > Hylobates > Hylobates moloch. The sequence continues at coordinate 65,317,967 of NW_026652278.1, read as the reverse complement.
TGATCAGCTTCACAAGAACTTGCCTGAACAGTGGCCTATTCTATGGCACTTCTACTGAAGTCTGAGGACCTTACCTATATCTTCTTTGAGGTCAATTTCGGCTGTGGTTGGGTGGACAATGCCCTCCACTCTCATGGAGCCAATATGGCTGATGTCACTCTGGGTTAAGGACAGCTGCATTAGGAAGAAAAGGTGGAGAATGTGGAAGAGATAAAATTCTGTTGAAAAATCTCATATTTTACTTGCATTCATTAATTCTTTTTAATTATTCATACCCAATGTCAACATAGGGGCTGCATAGAGAGGTGACAACCTCCAGTTTCCCAGGTGTTTGGCTTGCAATAAGCTCTTTGAGCTCAGCTGATTTGCCTTCCACTCTGGGACTGGCAGCAAATCCATTTCCTCTTCCATGGAACAGGAACGGGACCTCCCCTCTCCTTTCTTTTTTCTTTTTTTTTTTTTGAGACGGAGTCTCGCTCTGTCTCCCAAGCTGGAGTGCAGTGGCGCGATCTCGGCTCACTGCAAGCTCGGCTTCCCAGGTTCACGCCATTCTCCTGCCTCAGCCTCCTGAGTAGCTGGGACTACAGGTGCCCACCACCATGCCCGGCTAATTTTTTGTATTTTTAGTAGAGATGGAGTTTCACCGTGTTAGCCAGGATGATCTTGATCTCCCGACCTCGTGATCTGCCCGCCTCGGCCTCCCAAAGTGCTGGGATTACAGGCATGAGCCACTGCACCCGGCCCCCTCTCCTTTCTTTCTTTCCCTTACAGCTCATGCCTTTGGTTCCCAACCCTGGTGGCCTTAGTTTTCAGTGGTGCACCTTCTGAGCAGCTCCTGCAAGGAAGCCCAGGGTTTGCTCTCTCTTCTCCCCTCAGCATCCTGCATTCTCCCTAGAAGGGCACAAAATTTGTGGGGCAGGGCTCTGAAGCCAATAACCTTGCTGGAGAGAAGTAATGGGCTCTGGGATTCTGACCTGGGGGTGTCTGGCTCCCTTGCCCTTCGGAGACCACAGTCTTGGGGCTACCATTGGGAATTGCTACCCTATGTGTTCACAGTAGAGTGGAATGGAGGGCATTCTCTATTGTTGGCCCATGTGAGCAAGACCTTTATGTTCCCTTAGCTAAGTGAGAGAAAGCTAATCGTCATGTAACAGTGAACAGGCCAGAGAGGGGACATAAATTCCACCTCTTTGTTTCCCTGCTTTCATCAGTGACAAATTAGCAACCAGCCACACTGATGCTCTTCTTAGAACATACTCTTCCCAATTCTTTGAATGGAGGCTTACTGTGTTGTCAGGATGGAAACATTCAGCTACCAGAGATATGACTAACTGACTCTTTCCTTGGGTGTCTTATTTCAGCCCCAGTTCACTTGGTAGATAAATTGTCTGCTCAGTAAACTTTACGCTTGCAGGAATGAATTATTTGCATGTCTGGTTGGGCTGCTGTTGTGTTGCTGAAGACTGTTCAAATGTATAGCCCTGTTTGTTTTCTTTCTAAAGCCTAGGAAGGCAGGCAGACTGAATTATTGGCAAATAATTCATTTCTAATACCAAGGATATTTGGGAAACATACATTTCTATTTTCTTTCTTTGATAAATTACATTGAACCATGTAAGACGGGCCTCTCAGAAGCTGTCTGAGAAAGTTAGCTATGGATTTTTTTTTTTTTGGCAGATGTAGAAATAACTGGGGTGTGGGGAATTCCCAGCAAAACCAGTAATGCCATCCTATCTACTGACCAGAAAGAGCTTCCATGCTCACCCTTGTCTGACCAACGTTAGCATTAACAATTCTCAGCAAAGAAGAACAATTCTTACTCTCACAATGCTGATGCTGCCACAGCTCTTTAGTTTAAAAATGAATAATTCAAGACTGCAGTGAAAATCATTATTAGGGGAGCAAAGGAGGCATCACTGCTTGTCAACAGTAGGTTATAAAAATACAGTAGTGTTTTAATATAGCACAAGGCAATTCTCTTTGTTACCTTCTGTCCCAGAACAAGGCTCTTAGAAGACAGAATGGTGAATCCATCCCCTGGCCCATCTTCAGAGGTGGAATTTGAAGTTCCTTCTTTATCGCTGTCCTTTGCTTTGGACTGTCGGTAAAAATCAAAAGGCAAATGTTAGACCTAAAACCATTAAAATCCTACAAGAAAACCTAGGCAATACCATTCAGGACATAGGCGTGGGCAAGGACTTCATGTCTAAAACACCAAAAGCAATGGCAACAAAAGCCAAAATTGACAAATGGGATCTAATTAAACTAAAGAGCTTCTGCACAGCAAAAGAAACTACCATCACAGTGAACAGGCAACCTACAGAATGGGAGAAAATTTTTGCAACCTACTCATCTGACAAAGGGCTAATATCCAGAGTCTACAATGAACTCAAACAAATTTACAAGAAAAAAACAAACAACCCCATCAAAAAGTGGGCAAAGGACATGAACAGACACTTCTCAAAAGAAGACATTTATGCAGCCAAAAAACACATGAAGAAATGCTCATCATCACTGGCCATCAGAGAAATGCAAATCAAAACCACAGTGAGATACCATCTCACACCAGTTAGAATGGCCATCATTAAAAAAGCAGGAAACAACAGGTGCTGGAGAGGATGTGGAGAAATAGGAACACTTTTACACTGTTGGTGGGACTGTAAACTAGTTCAACCATTGTGGAAGTCAGTGTGGCGATTCCTCAGGGATCTCGAACTAGAAATACCATTTGACCCAGCCATCCCATTACTGGGTATATACCCAAAGGACTATAAATCATGCTGCTATAAAGACACATGCACCCGTATGTTTACTGCGGCACTATTCACAATAGCAAAGAGTTGGAACCAACCCAAATGTCCAACAATGATAGACTGGATTAAGAAAATGTGGCACATATACACCATGGAATACTATGCAGCCATAAAAAATGATGAGTTCGTGTCCTTTGTAGGGACATGGATGAAACTGGAAAACATCATTCTCAGTAAACTATCGCAAGGACAAAAAACCAAACATCGCATGTTCTCACTCATAGGTGGGAATTGAACAATGAGAACTCATGGACACAGGAAGGGGAACATCACACTCTGGGGACTGTTGTGGGGTGGGGGGAGGGGGAAGGGACAGCATTAGGAGATATACCTAATGCTAAATGTACAAGTTAATGGGTACAGGAAATCAACATGGCACATGGATACATATGTAACAAACCTGCACATTGTGCACATGTACCCTAAAACCTAAATTATAATAAAAAAAAAAATCAAAAGGCAAGATGAGAACCAATCCAGAAAATGCCTGAGATGCCTTTATTAAGCTCTTCTCATGGCTGCCACCAAGTTGAATATGAAAGGAAGTGGTTAGGTGATGTGTTCTGCTGTTTCTTGAAGGAGGGAAGCAAAAGCAATATAAGGAAAGAAAAGGGTACCGCAAAGCAGCAAAATAGAAAGTGTGTTAAAGGGTTCACATGTACCTACAGTCCTCACCTACCCCTGTGCACCAGCACATTGTCCTTGCTCATTTCAATGCCTGCAGCTCACAATGAAAAGCATCGGAGCCGGGTGGGGCTGTTGATAGCCCATTGCTTAGCCTTCTTTCTCCCCAGGATTTCTCAGGGCACAGAGGCAATGTGGAATGAAACATCCACAACTTCTACAATAGGGTTGTCCAATAGAACTTTCTGTGATCATGGAAATATTCTGTCTTGATCCTCAATAATGTTGCTGAGTGCTTGAAATGTGGCTGGTACAATCAAGGAGCTGAATTTTAAATTTGATTTAGTTTTAATTCAAATCCAAATAGCCTTGGCTGGGTGCCTTAGCTCACACTTATAATTCCAATGCTTTGGGAGGCTGAGGCAGGAGGGTCGCTTGAGCCCAGGAGTTTGAGGCTACAGTGAGCTATGATCTCGCCACTGCATTTCTGCCCTCCAGCCTGGGTGACAGAGTGAGACCCCTGTCTCTTAAAAAAAAAAAAAAAAAAAAAAGAAGCCACATGTGACCAGTGGTTACTGTACTGGGCAACATAGGAAAACATTATTCTATCAGTGGCATCTCTGAGCTAAGCTACCTAGCATATCAAGCTATCCCAAACACCTGAAATTCCACTGGCGGAACTCAGGGAATGCCTGCAGGAGACTAGAGGCTGTTTGGAAGGCAACACAGAGCTCTGCAGAGAAATAAAACGCAGGTTGCCGGCTATCATCGCTCACTTCAGATTTTGCTGGGGGTAGTAAAAGGAATCTGAAAACCATCCCTGCTTAGGGTTTGGAAACCTAGAGAAGACCCATTTCAGCTCTAACCTCAAAGGGCCTTTATTCTTTTACCTGTACATTCTTGTTGTTTTCTTCCGGCACCAAGCTGCAAGAGTCCTCGGTCCTTCAGAGGTGTCTGCTATGAAATCATTGTTTCATCTTTAAACTTCCCTCCTGTTCTGTGAGTGTCTTAGTGTCAGTCTGGGCTGCTCTAACAAAATGCCATAGACTGGCTGGCTCACAAACAACAGAAACCACTTTCTTTTTTTTGTTTGTTTTCGAGACAGGGTCTTGTGCTGTCACCCAGGCTCAAGTGCACTGGCGCCATCATGGCTCACTGCAGCCTCTAACTCCTGGGCTCAAGCCATCCTCCTGCCTTGGCCTCCCAAAGTGTTGGGATTACAGGCATGAGCCACTGTGCCTGGCCCAGAAACTTGTTTCTCATAGTTCCGGAGGCAGCAAGGGCTCACTTCCTGGTAGATGACGCTTTCTAGCTGTGTCCTTACATGGCAGAAGGGTCCCTCTGCCACCCTCAGGCCTCTTTTATAAGGGGACTGTTTCCATTCGTGAGGACTCCACCCACATGATCTAGTTACCTCTCAAAGGCCTCACCTCATAATCCTATGCCTCTGGGGTTAGGTTTCAACGTATTAATTGTGGGGGAACACAGACATTCAGACCATTGCAGTGGGAGTGCCTGGCTCAGGACACGCAGCCTCGGCTTACCTTTTTGGACGTCCGTGGTTTGGCAGCCTTGGATTTCTTCCCCCCCTTCTTGCCTGATGTGGCCTTCCTGCCTCTTTTCTCTGGGGGCGGGGAGAGGATCGTTTCCGACTTGCCTTTGGTCCCTCGCTTTTTGGCCAGCAGTTCGGGGTGAATTCTGGGCAGGACGCCTCCACTGGCGATGGTCACTCCTTTTAGCAGCTTAAGAGAGAAATGCATGCACTCATGTAGCAAACAGCCTGCTAGCCTGCTAGTTCCCAATTTCATACAGTTCTTTTTTTTTTTTTTTTTTTTTTTGAGACAGAATCTTACTCTGTTACCCAGGCTAGAGTGCAGTGGCGCCATCTTGGCTCACTGCAGCCTCCGCCTCCAGGTTCAAGCGATTCTCCTGCCACAGCCTCCTGAGCAGCTGGGATTACAGGCACCTGCCACCACCCCTGGCTAATTTTTGTATTTTTAGTAGAGACGTGGTTTAATCATGTTGGCCAGGCTGGTCTCGAACTCCTGACCTCAGGTGATCCACCTGCCTCGGCCCCCCAAAGTGCTGGGATTACAGGCGTGGGCCACTGCGCCTGGCCTGGATTTAATACAGTTCTGTTAAATGTGGCCTCCGCTTTCCTAAAGAAACTGCATAATACACCATTTAATTGGCTTTTCCCACTTTCAGTTGTAGAGCATTTCTCTGTAGGTTAACAAGGCATCCTGTGATGTTGTACAGAAAGCAAAACAAAGCAAAGCAAAATAGAAGGGACATAGAAGTTGAAACCAGGGATGTTGCCCAGGGCTCTGAAATTCCAGACACAACACAGGATAAAGAGCTTCCCATGTGGGGAGCGCAGCTTGAGAGAATGAGGTGCAAAGGTCAATGCAAAGACTAGATCCAGTTAATGACGAACCAGTGGTCTCCACAAGCTTGCACATACATTCCGTCAGTAAAGTATGTCTGGCCATGCTCCTCCCAATCAATGTAAGTTAATTATCCGTAAAGAACAGACATGTACTACTCCACTAATATATTCTGCAGATTTGAAACCAACACTACCCCAAGCGTGGTCTGCGACCACGGCTCACCCATGAACTGGTAGTTGCCCATCAGTGACAAGAGAAGTATAGTAAGCATCTAGAAACTTTCACAGCAAACTGACAGTTATTGTATATCTGTTGAATCTGATAACAAAAAATTATGGCTTGTAGTTTGCTTTTTATTTTTTCTAGTAAGTTTTATTACATTTTTGGAAATTATCAGCCCATGATGGATTGGCCATAAAAACGGCTTCTTCACTACAGTTTGAGAAGAATGAGATTAGAAAATAAAGATAAATGAAAAGAAACAGAAATAAAAATTCTTATACTATTTACCCACCACCTTATATATACTGTGGGTGAAGAGGGGCTATTCACTTGACTTTGGAGTCAGTTTTAGAATATAAAGGTCAGTTCTAAAATATAAAGAGTCTTCTGCCTTCATCAGAAAAAACTGTCAACTAACTTTGGGTGAAGAAAGTGAAGAGAATAACATTTGTGCCACACCTTCCTCAGCAACACACAGAACTTGTCTTCAAAGAGAAAAGAAAGGTCTGATAAGACCTAGAATATATAGTGAGATCCATGCCAGAGGCAATTTTATTTTGAATCTGAATGATAGAGCTAGCAGAATTTGTTCTTTTATATGGCCTGAGTTTTTTTTTGTATAAATGTAATTGGGAACTGTAGCGGGAGTGACTCATGGCCAGCCAGGCCCACACATTAGCATGTTTGGCAAACCCATTCTACGGCTTCCCTCAATGCTTCAGACATACCTGGTTGAGCTCCTCGTCATTGGCAACTGCCAGCAAGATGTGTCTCGGGGCTATCCGGGCCTTCTTGTTGTCCCTCGCGGCATTCCCGGCCAATTCTAGAATTTCCGCTGAAATTACAAGGAGGCGTTAACAGGCAATCACAGAATGGGGTCTGAGCTAAAGCTTTTCTTTAGAAATGGCCTTCAAGTTTGATTGCATTCATTCATTTGTGATTTCTATGTCTCGGCCTGGAAAGAAATCCAGGAAGCATAAAAGAATTCAAGTTAGTCCCAGCTACTCAGGAGGCCGAGGCAGGAGGATCGCTTGAGCCCAGCCCGGAGTTCAAGGCTGCAGCGAGCTATGATTGTGCCACTGCACCCCAGCCTGGGCAACAGAGTGAGGCCCTGTCTCTAAAAAATTTTTTTTTTAAATTAAAAAATTTAAAAAAAGAAAAAATAAGTCAGGTCACAGAGAAGTAAGCTATTTTAGCAAGATGTCATCTGATCCTGTGACAAAACCTCCTGGTTGCCCGTCAGCGTCAGTTCTCCCTCTTCCTCTTCTTCCTTGGTACAGGACTTCTGATTTCTTTTGTCAAGCCCATAACTGCAGGAAAACTCTATTTCCCTTGATAAGTGTGGTTCTATGACCAATATTTGGCCAACGAAGGCAAGCTGTTGGTGTTGTCTGGTCCTTCCGGGAAGTGTCCATCAATGAAGGGGCTGTGCCCTTCTTTCCTTTCTAATGGTGGGCTGAGGACACGATGGCTGGAATTTGGGCAGCCATCTTTGACCAAGAAGAGGAAGTTGTGCACGCTAGAGCAAGAGCACAGGAGGAAACTGAGTCTCTACCAATCTAGACTGTCTTTTCTAGACTTCTTTTGTATGAGAGCGAAATAAACTCTCCTGTTGAAGCCACTGTCTACAGAAGTGAATCCTGACCAATACAGAATCCTGCTATAGAACCTAAATTCCTCTCAGTCTGTGGGGAGCAGGGCCATCTCTCAAGAGAACAATGATGTAGGTAAAGTCTGTTCTGGGTGCCCATTTGGACTTCTCTTAGGCTCTCCTTTTTTTTTTTATTTTTTGTTGAGACGGAGTCTTGCTCGTTCTGTTGCCCAGGCTGGAGTGCAGTGGTGTGATCTTGGCTCACTGCAACCTCCGCCTCTTGGGTTCAAGCAATTCTCCTGCCTCAGCCTCCTGAGTAGCTGGGATTACAGGCGCACACCGTCACGCCTGGCTAATTTTTGTATTTTTAGTAGAGACGAGGTTTCACCACGTTGGCCAGGCTGGGCTCGACTTCAGGTGATCCACCCGCCTTGGCCTCCCAAAGTGCTGGGATTACAGGCCTGAGCCACTGCGCCTGGTTGACTCTCCTTTTCCTCTTTGCTCAATGCCCTAGGTCCTTCCTGTCCTAAAAGAAAAGTGGATGGAAGGACTGACTTATACTTTGGGATGAGGAAATGGTTAATCCAAAAAGTGAATTCCTAAAGGGAATGCCAGGAGACCTGCATAGGAAAGCATGTAGAGCCTGGGGGTCTTCCACATACTTCCCAAAACTTTAGCATGGCTGACTGTGACAAACACGCCATTTGGCCAATATGAAAAAATTGATAAGAAGAAATTTTCCTAAAGCTATTTCACATGCTATTAAAACCTTGGGGTAAAAAAAGAAATCTGTAGAATTGGTTTCTACTATCTATATGCTTTCCCCCTTCCTCTTCTGTTTTATTTTGTTATTTTTCTTTCTTCTTCAATTTTAGAAGGATGTTCTGCTAAATCAAATTTGCCTTCAAAAGTATGGATGAGCCATTAAAGAAAAATTCCTTCCCTTAGAAAGCTAGAGGGAATGTGCCAATGTGTTGTTGTCTCACTGATAATAAGGGGGGAAAGTGTGCGTGTGTGCGCGTGCATGAATGTGTTGTGTGTGTGTGAGTGTACAGGCAGGCATATGTGCGTGTGTGTGCATGAATGTATTGTGTGTGTGTGTGTGTGTGTGTGCAGGCAGGCATATGTGTGCGTGTGCATGTGGGTATGTGCTGGGAGGATACGCTGATACAATGGCACAAATACTAAGCCCTAAAATTAACAGATGACTTTGTATGAGTCTTTGCAATCAATCTAATTTCAAATAAAAGAGCACATGAAATTGCCATCATTCATAAAATCTACGGCAATCACAAAAACTTGGCGTAAGTATGCCGTATTAACTAAGCACATGTGATTAACAAAAAAATTAGAATGAAATAAACATTACAGTTAAATATTCATAAGCATTTCCATAAAGAAAAGTGCTAAATCACCGTAAATTCGTTCTCACATCTTTTCCAGATTATTAAGCAATGAATATTGTATTTGCCAACAATTCATTTATGCAGTGACCATGTTTTCTGAATCAAAGATTGGGGCACTAAAATTTGAGAAGTGTGAGAATGCTTGTTGGGACAGCGGGATAAGGTATTTGAAATTAATGCTGTCTGTGAACCCACGGATTACATTGGAAAAATGAAATTAATGCTGTATTAGATAAGCAGGCTTGCTGCTTTCAGGCTGTTGCCCAATCCTTGCTTCGTCTTCAAAAGGATGCCCATTAAAAGGAAATGGAGTGGCCAGGCATGGTGGCTGATGCCTGTAATCCCTGCAATTTGGGAGGCAGAGACGGGTGGATCGCTTGAGGTCAGGAGTTCGAGACCAGACTGGCCAACATGGTGAAACCCCGTCTCTACTAAAAATACAAAAATTAGCCAGGCTTGTTGGCGTGCGCCTATAATCCCAGCTACTTGGGAGGCTGAGGCAGGAGAATCACTTGAACCTGGGAGTAGAGGCTGCAGTGAGCCGAGACTGGGCCACGGCACTCACGACAGACATAGTGAGATTCTGTTTAAAAAAAAAAAAGAGAAGAAAGAAAGAAAAGAAAATGGAATTATAAAGCTTTCAAATAGACTTTATTTTTGGAGACAGGATCTCACCTCTGTCACCCAGGCTGGAGTGCAGTGATGGCTCACGGCAGCCTTACTCAAGTGATCCTCCCCCGTCAGCCTCCTCAGTAGCTGGGACCACAGGCTGGTGCCATCACGCCAGGCTAATTTTTAATTTTTTTGTAGAGACACAGTTTTACTTTGTTGTCCAGGCTGGTCTCAAACTGCTGGGCTTAAGTGGTCCTCCCACCTCAGCTTCCCAAAGTGTTGGGATTTCCAGGCGTGAGCCGCTGTTCCCGGCAGGCTTGCTTTATGGCTCTGGGTTAAAATGTGCAGCTCTCCATTGTGCACAGTGAAGGGAAGTGTGCTGCCCCTGCTCATCTCAAGGGACTCTCATTTCTGGGGTACACATGGGAGGAAGAAGCACTCCACTTGTCCCTTTTTATAGATGGGTTTGGGGGTTAATGAGCCTCCCAATTTTAAGCTTCTGAGCAACTGAATTGAATTTAGCATCCTGGATCATTACTTTCCTGCCTCCTGTTACCTGCATTTAGAGGGAGAAATTAAGTGCCCTCCCCAAGTTCATCAAATTGACTGTCAGCATAAGAGGCAGGGCTCATGGGAAGCACTAAATATTTGGAGTCTTCAGGAAGCCCATGAAGGTCAGGTTATTTTCAGCTTGACAGACAGATGCACAGACATTCACACACAAAAAAATCTGCTGGAATCAAACAGCATAGGACGAGACTGAAGGCAGAGACTCAGCATGCAGCACAATTCAGGGAATGCAGACGATGCTTGGGGATCATGCAACTGGGCTCTTAAACCCTTTTGAAATAATTCATAAGAAAGAAAACCTTGATTATGTGTTCTAGTGCAAAAGCAGTGGTAGGACTTTTTTTTTTTTCCTTAGAGAGAAAAAGATAATACATCACAGAAAATCTACATCAAATAGTTCTTATCTCTTTTGGATGTTTAGTCTGGACATCCCTGAGACATGGACTTCACCATTTAAATGTTTGTAATAACATTAATCATTAGCCAGGCACAGGGCTCATGCCTACAACCCCAGCACTTTGGGAGGCTGGGGTGGGAGGATCGCTTGAGCTCAGTAGTTCAAGGCTGCAGTGAGCTGTGATAGTGCCACTGCACTCCAGCCTGGGTGACAGAAGAGACCTTGACTCTAAAAAAAAAAAAAAAAATTCAAAGCAAATGAAACAAGAAAAACATTAAGCATCATTAATAGTTTCAAATGTTATTATGGCAAATATTGTCCCATGAACTATAAAAGTTTGCTACATTCTTGAGTGACTTTATTGATCTTGGGGATTTTATTAATCCTGCCAAATCCTTATAACAGCTGAGTATCTAGTAGTAAAAAGAATTTCTTTAGCCAAAAGGGATGCTGTAAAGCTCATACACATTATTTTGGAAGAGTCTGTGTCCTTTCATTTTGTATACAATTTAAACCAACAGTGGATATTCCAGCCCACAGAAGATGGGAAATAGCACATTAATTATAGGATTGGGACAGGTGAGGTGGAGTGACCAAGACTCTGTCTCCTTCCCAGGCCCTTTCTTCCTTGTCCACTTGCCCACTGATTGGCGGTGTCCCTGGGGTTCTGTCTGTGCCTTCTGCTCTGCTAGGGCCGTGCAATCTTCTGGGGAAAACTCCATCGGACTCATGGCTCCAGCTTCTACCCACCCATATGTACTACTGAATCTGCACCTCCAGCCCTCCCATGATATCACCCAGATAGCCTCACCTGGAAGCTTCACAGGTAAAGCAAAATCACAGTCCCCAAATCAAAATCATTTCCCCAAACCTGCATTTCTCGTCGCCCTTAGAACTGGCAGCTCCATCCACACATGGCTCCTACTAGAGGCCTGGGAGTGATTCCCTATCCTTCCCTCTCCCACTCCCCATCTCCTTCCAGTCACCATGTGGGGTCCATCCAGCCTCATCAATCTCACATACTTTTGGCTTTCTTGTTGCCATCGCCTGAGTTAAAACTCTCTTCTCTTCTAGCCCAGATAATTGTATTGGGTGTCTAGATAGTTTCTCCGTCCCTAGTTCTGTTGTTCTCCAGATCCATGCCAGCAAGGCCACTGGTGACCCAATAGGTACATTTGTGCAAATTAGAAAAAGATGCTCCTAGCCGGGTGTGGTCCCAGCACTTTGGGAGGCAGAGGCAGGCAAATCGCTTGAGCTCAGGAGTTCAAGACCAGCCTGGGCAACATGGTGAAACCCCGTCTTTACAAAAAATACAAAAATTAGGCAGGCTTGGTGGTATGTGCCTGTAGTTCCAGCTACTTAGGGGGCTAAGGCAGGAGGATTGCTTGAGCACAGGAGGTCTAGTCTGTAGTGAGCCGTGATCACACCACTGCACTCCAGCCTGGGCAACAAAAACTTACCCTGCCTCTAAAAAAAGAAAGAAAAGACATTCCTGTCTCAAGACACTTTTTATATTTAGAGACGGGGTCTTGCTCTGTTGCTAAGGCTGGAGTGCAGTGGTGCTATCAAGGCTCACTGCAGCTTCAACCTTCTGGGCTCAAGTGATTCTCCCGCCTGAGCCTCTCGAGTAGCTGGGATTACAAAGGTGAGCCACCATGCCTAGCAAGATGTTTTACTTTCTGGATTTTGTTAGAACAAAACTCTTTACTACCATCTGCTGGAAATTCTCATAATAAATACACAAATCTTTGTAGTCTAGGATTTGAATGATATTCCCTTAAATGTGTATTCTTGTGCCGTGTACAACCTGCACAGCCACATGTGCTGGTGGTCCAAGTAGTCTTTTAAAAACACAAATGTAATAAATGAGAATCATTAGATAAGAAAATTTTTGGTGTTAAGTGGTGAGACCCAATTATCTGGAAATGACATGTAAATGACAAGTGTTTATGTTACACAATGATTTCATGGGATGTCCTGAAATTCAGCCCTATTTTAAGACCTACTTGTTCTGGTCAGTTGAAAATGTATTATATGACAGAACATTTTCTCATCATCAAAATGATTATAAACTATTCCTTCTCAATATCTACTATCAATATCTACTGTCAGCACATACAAAATGCTACTGCAGAATTTGGGGCTTGTTTTTTCAGTCCATTTTTCCTCACTTACATTGGAGATGTGAACTGGGCCAACATTATCACAATTCCACAGATCAAGAAAGTGAAGCAGGAACGTGATAATCGTTCTGGGAGGCAAGCATGTTCAGGTCAATGGGGCATTCTAGATGAGCAGCTGAGCACGCACTCTTTGCGGGACTGTGCACCCTCCTTCACCAGGTTGGGGCTAGAGACACTGTGGCTCTAGCATCATGATCACATGTGAACCTGGGGCTAGCCAGACAGTCAGTCCATAGAATCAGGTGAGGCAGGCTGCTGTCTCTCACCCAGTGTTGCTGAGAATTTGTGCCCTCCTTTTTTGACTGTGTTGTCCCCAGCCTTCTCTTCCTGGCCATACCTGTGGCCCCAGGTTGCCTTCCAGAGGCAGTGTGTGGGAGAGAGGGCCTTCAGAAACCACAGACATAAATCTGACAGGAGCGGTAGACTGGCCAGGGGAAGCCCACCGATGGTGGCTCGTTGGCCCCCAGGACATCAGCAGGAGAATCCAGTTCATGTGGGGGTGAAGAGCACTGCTTGCCACAGAGATTTGGGTGGGAGAGAAGAGTGGAATACTGCCACTTAAGAGTTGTGTAATGAGGGTCACTTAGAGAGGCTGTGCCTGTGTGTGGGAAGAAGTTATCTTGGGGGTGCTTGTCTCTAGGGGCACACTGCAGTGTCTGCATCAGTCCCCAGCAGGCTTTCTTCTGGGAGCTGGAGGAGGTGCCTCCCCACCTGGGGCCAAGGCCTCCAGGCAGCTCTGGAGACCCCGGGGTCCCAGCTTTCCCACGGGGCTCCTTGTCCCTGTGTTTCCAGCTCTCCCCCTCCTGCAGGGGGGCTACACCCTGTTGGTGCTGGGAATCCCTTTGGTAGTCTGGTGAGGCCCAACAACTCTTCTCAGAACAAGGTGTTTGATTAAAAAAAAAGGAAAACATACATAACATACATCTACCATTTAACCATTTTAAAGGACACAATTCAATGGCATTAAGTATATTCACAATGTTGCACAACCATAACTATCCATTTCCAGAACTTTTTCATCATCCCAAATGGAAACTCTGTACCCATTAAACAATAACTCATCATTTCTCCCTCCCTCTCCCTAGCCCCTGGTAGCCTCTATTCTACTTTCTGTCTCTATAAATTCACCTCTTCTAGGTATCACCTACTCTGGGTATCTCATATAAATAGAACCATACAATATGGCCCTATTGTGTCTGCCATCCTTCATATGCATAATGTTTTCAAGATTCATCCAGGTTGTAGCATGTATCAGAATTTTATTCCTTTTTGAAATATTATGGCTGAATAACAGCCCATTGTATGAATATAACACATTCTGCTTATCCACTCATCTGTTGATCGACACTTGGTTGCTTCCACCTTTCAGCTGCTGTGAAAAATGCTGCTAAGAACATGGTTGCACAAGTATCTGTTTACGTCCTTTCTCTCTTTCTTTCTTTTCTTTTTCTTTTTTCTTTTTTCTTTTTTTTTTGATGGAGTTTCACTCTGGTTGCCCAGGCTAGAGTGCAATGGCGCAATCTCGGCTCACTGCAACCTCCGCCTCCCGGGTTCAAGTGATTCTTCTGCCTCAGCCTCCCCAGCAGCTGGATTACAGGCACGCACCACCACACCCGGCTAATTTTGTATTTTTAGTAGAGACGGGGTTTCTCCATGTTGGTCAGGCTGGTCTCGAACTCCCGATCTCAGGTGATCCGCCCGCCTTGGCTTCCCAAAGTGCTGGGATCACAGGCGTGAGCCACTGTGCCCGGCCAAGTCCCTGCTTTCAGTTCTCTTGGGTAAATAGCTAGGAGTGGAATTGCTTGGTTGTATTGGTAATTCTATGTTTAACTTTTTTAGGAACCATCAAACTGTTATCCACTGTGGCTGCACTCTTTTTTAAAAATACATTTTTTATTTTTAATCTTTGTGAGTACATAGTAGGTGTATATATGTATGGGGTACATAGATATTTTGATACAGGCATTAAATGTGTAATAATTACATCATGGAAAATGGGGTTTCCTTCTCAAGCATTTATCCTTGGTGTTACAAACCATCCAATTGTACTCTTTTAGCTATTTAAAAATGTACAATTAAATTATTTTTACTATAGGCTGCACCATTTTACATTTCATTCATTCATAAGATCTGGTGGCAGCTCTAATAACTACTTTGAGTGTGAAGAGTCCCCACCCACTTTGTCTCCCAGTCCACACCTCCCACTTCTCAACTCACTGCGGTTTGGTTCCAACCTCCCACGCTGTCCTTGCCAAGGTCACCATGACCCTGAGGTGGCTAGATCTTTTGTACTTGTCTGGTTCTTATCAGCATGACCCTTAGGGGCTCCTGGTCTTCCCTCCCTTCCCTTGGCCTCTGACGCATCACATGCTCACATCTTTCCTCCTTACCCTCTGGCTTTCCTCAGCCTCCTTTGCCATCCTTTCCCCCTCTCCCTGGCCCACTGGGCACACTGGTGTCACTCATGCTGGGTCCTGTGCTCTCTCTGGGTGACCTCCCTCACTTCCACTGCCTTAACACACCGATGTGAACCTCCCGCCCACAGCTCCCTCCTGAGCTCCCGACACACCTAGGGTGTCTTCACTCAATAAGAGCAATAGCCACATGGATGGAGTTGGTCATGTGTGCCGAGCAGTGCTAGGCACTTTTCATGCGTTATTTTATGTAATCCTCACAGTAACATCATGAGTGGTAAAGCAATGAGCCTGAGGGTTCATAGCTGATACGTGGCAGAACCAGAATCTAGGTTCAGGCCTGGCTGGATCCAGCATTTCTATCCACTCTGCTCTTCTGGACATCTTCTTTTTTTTTTTTTTTTGAGAGACAGGGCCTTGCTTGCTCACCCAGGCTGAGGGTCGCAGTGGTGGAATCATAGCTCACTGCTGCCTCAAATTCCTGGGCTCAAGGAATCCTCCCACCTCAGCTTCCCTAGCAACTGGGACTATTCAGAACATGCCACCACACCCAGTTAGGTTTTTTTTTTTTTTGAGATGGAGTTTCACTGTTGTTGCCCAGGCTGGAGTGCAATGGTGTGATCTTGGCTCACTGCAACCTCCGCCTCCCGGGTTAAAGTGATTCTTCTGCCTCAGCTTCCCAAGTAGCTGGGATGATTACAGGCATGCACCACCATGCCCAGCTTATTTTTGTATTTTTAGTAGAGATGGGGTTTCATCATGTTGGTCAGGCTAGTCTTGAACTCCTGACCTCAGATGATCCACTCGCCTCGATCTCCCAAAGCGCTGGGATTACAGGTGTGAGCCACTGTGCCCAGCACACACCTGGTTAATTTTTTAATTTCTTGTAGAGACGAGGTCTCACCATCTTGCCCAAGCTGGTCTGGAACTCCTGGACTCAAGTGGTCCTCCCACTTTGGCCTCCCAAAGTGTTGGGATTACAGGCACGAGCCACTCTGCCCAGCCCTCTTAGACATCTTATAGACACCAAAGCTCAACAGGTCCCAAACTGAGCCCCTCCTGCTGCAGCCTGGTTCTCATCCATTGCTCCCTACTTCAGGTACAGGCACCATTCTCCATCCACTAGCTGCTTTGCTCTCTCTTCTCCTTCCTCTCGACCAGACTTTTTTTTCCTTTTTTTTTTTTTTTTTTTGAGATGAAGTTTTGCTCTTGATGCCCAGGCTGGAGTGCAATGGCACGATCTCGGCTCACCGCAACCTCCACCTCCTGGGTTCAAGTGATTCTCCTGCCTTAGCCTCACGAGTAGGTGGGATAACAGGCAAGCACCACCACGTCCGGCTAATTTTGTATTTTTATTAGAGATGGGGTTTCTCCATGTTGGTCAGGCTGGTCTCGAACTCCTGACCTCAGGTGATCTGCCCGCCTCCACGTCCCAAAGTGCTGGGATTACAGGCATGAGCCACCGCGTCCGGCTGGCCAGACTTCTTTTACCCATTCCCTACTCCTTTTGTCTCCAAGTCCACACGTCAGTCTACTTCTCACCCCATGGTAGTGTGGCCTGAGAGAAAGTAGCTAGTCCACGCTTACAAGATTCATGTCATCCTTGATGCCTCTCCCTGCGGATCCAATCCATTACGGAGCGGAGCTGACTCCACTCCCCAGAAAGCTCCCAGATTTTCCATTTCTTTTCACCATCCCCACTGTGCACCCTTGGTCCTGGCCACTGTCAGTTCTTTACAAAGTGACACTAAAACAACTCCACTGCTCTCCTGGAATCTGTTCTTGCTCCTTGACAACTGATCTCTACCTAAAGCCAGAGTGATGCCTCGCAGATGCTGCCACCTCTCTTTGATGCCTTCTCTGCCATATATGTGTGTGTGTGTGTGTGTGTGTGTGTGTGCGTGAACCCTCAACGTGGCCTTCAAGGGCCGTCACAGTCTAGCGCCTGCTGCCCTGCCTCCATTTCATCTCTCACTCCTCCCATTTCCAAGCTCTGCTCTTGGCACATTAGAAAGGGCCACACACTCTTTTAAGCTTGGAGTCTTCCCCCTTACTCCCCACCTCCCTTACTATCTTCCTGTAGTTTACCCACCCTCCTCCCCCCATCTGAATCTGGCTGACTCCCTTCCTCACCTGGCTGCCCATCAGAATCATTTAGGGGAGCTTTTAAGAATCCTGATGCACAGAAAATACCCCAGAATCTCGGGGGTGGGACCCAGGCATCAGGATTTGAAATCAATCGATAGGAGAAAATGCAGGGTTGACAGCCTGGTTTAGGTCTTAACAACACTTATGTTAGATTAGGCAGCCCTTCTCCCAACCCGCACTTCCCGAAGTTCCTCTCATTCCCTGCCCGACAGCACCTGATTCGTATTGTGAGGCGTTTCCTTCTTGTCCTCCTCACTAGGCTCTAAGTCCAGCAATGCGAAGGACCAAGTTAGCTGGTTTTCTGCTGTATCTCCAAGACCTGATACAAATGAGGCACTCAGTCTAGATTTGTTTCATGAATGTGGAAGTCATTTCAAGGGTGACAGGAGGCTTCCACACTTTGACCCCCCTTCCCTAAACAGAATCAATGGATACCTCTTTAAAAAACAAACAAACCAAAAAACAGACTAAAATCCCCCATGTCACTGACTCAACAGTAGCTTGCAATTCCACTAATATGATTCATTCCTTTGGATTAAAACACCTTGTCTCATTAAAATGCAAATTCAGCCTAAAAATACACCACCTTAATGGAATTAGTCATTTATACTTTGTCCTGAATGATTTTGTCAGCTCTTAATAGAGGGGGGAGGAGAAGAATTACCATTTATTGAGTGCATCCTATACGCCAGGTGTTTTACACATATTAGCTCATTGAATGAGGTTAAATGAGCTAGTTCTGGAAACACCTGGAGCTCAGAGAGGTTAAGGTAACAGAGCTGGCCAATGAGTCATCCTGATTGGAACCGACATCTGAGCCTGCACTCTCTCAGTGCCTGCCTGCCTTTGGGGGAGAGAAAGGGCACAAAGAAGGGAGGGAAAGGACACAGAGGACAGGCCTGGGCCTCAGGAGACCAATGTCACCTTCTCCTCCTCCACATGGCCCAGGATGGTCTGGACACTGGGACTGGCCAGGGGCAGGAGGACTTTGGCAATGGCACCCTTGCAGGTGCTCATCCTCTCCATGTTCAACCCACCATATAAAAGGCCCAATTCTATTGCGGGAACTCTGCCTAAGGACTTACTGTGTGCGCTGACGTGGAGATGCTCAACAAATGCTCTTTGAATGGATGAACGAACAGGAAGAGGTAAGCTTCGTTTATCTCACACATCTGAACCAAAGACCAACAGAGATGCCAGGGATTCCAAAGGCCAAATTTTGTATATGCACTGGGTTAGACTTTTGCCAAATGGAGGCACAGGAAGTACTTAGTTATTTTCATCACACAAATACTGGGGCAGTGTAGGGCAGCAAAACTGCGCGGCTCGAGGTCGAGGGCCTGAGGGAGTCCTAGTTCTCCATCTGGAAGCTGTGGGATCTTGGAGTTACTCAGTGTCTTCCAGTCCCAGTGGGTGACACACACCTAACAGGTTGTTTTAAAGCTTCATAAACTCTTCTCAAAGTCTGTTCTCTCCCTCCCTCAGCTAGGAGGTTTTCCCATCAGATTCCTTGGCCTCACTCCAGATCCAGTGAATCAGACCTTTTGAGAGTGTATCCAGGAACTTGCATTTTATTTTTTATTTTTATTTTTGTATTATTATTTTTTTTTAGTAGAGACGGGGTTTCACCATGTTAGCTAGGATGGTCTCGATCCCCTGACCTCGTGATCCGCCTGCCTCGGCCTCCCAAGTGCTGGGATTACAGGCGTGAGCCACCGCGCCTGGCCTTTATTTTTTGAGACGGAGTCTCGCTTTGTCACCTAGGCTGGAGTGCAGTGGTGTGATCTCAGCTCACTGCAACCTCCAACTCCTGGGTTCAAGTGATTCTCCTGCCTCAGCCTCCCAAGTAGCTGGGATTACCGGCCTGTCACAGTCTAGCGCCTGCTGCCCTGCCCCCATTTCATCTCTCACTCCTCCCATTTCCAAGCTCTGCTCTTGGCACATTAGAAAGGGCCACACACTCTTTTAAGCTTGGAGTCTTCCCCCTTACTCCCTACCTCCCTTACTATCTTCCTGTAGTTTACCCACCCTCCTCCCCCCATCTGAATCTGGCTGACTCCCTTCCTCACCTGGCTGCCCATCAGAATCATTTGGGGGAGCTTTTAAGAATCCAGTAGCTGCCACCACGCCTGGCTAATTTTTGTATTATTAGTAGAGATGGGGTGTCACCATATTGGCCAGGCTGGTCTCGAACTCCTGACCTCAGGTGATCCACCCGCCTCAGCTTCCCAAAGTGCTGGGATTACAGGTGTGAGCCACCGTGCCTGGCGGGAACTTGCATTTTAAACAAGCATTCCCCACATCTTTTGGCTTGAGGTTAAAAGACTGGCTACAATCTTGCTATTCAACATGTGGTCCCCGCATCAGTATCACCTGGGAGTTTGAGGAATGGAGTCTCAGGTGCCATCCTGCCCTTGTCAACAAGATCCCTGCATGACCCCACTTTGAAAAGCACTGCTTTTCAGAGCCCTCCAGCTCTCCCCAACCTCCTAAAGGAGGGAAGGACTTTTAGCTCAGGAGCAAGGCTTTCATTTCATAAGAGGAAGGCTCACGACGCAGAGGTCTGCCTGATGGAAGCTCTGGGGGGAGGACATTTCCATGCATGGATCAAGGAAAACCTTTCACCAACAAATGTTGGTTGGTGAGCGATGGGGACTAAGAGGGCAGGGCAGGACTGAGCATCAAAAGAGGAAAAACCAGCAGAAAAGAGGAATCTGGGGACAGAAGAGAGGACCAGCCCTGCCACAGCCCAGAGGATTTCATGCAGTGAGGCTTGCCTCCCCAGTGTTAGACTGTCTGGGGAGGTTTGCTTTTTAATCTGGCAGAATTTCCAAGGAACTTAACCTTGGTGTCTAGGGAATTTGTTAACCTTGGGCAAAGTCAGAGACATTGTTGCTCGTGGCTATTACCCAACAAGGGACTAAATCACACTTATTGTATATATATATTTATATATTTTATTTGTAAATATTTCTGAAAAGCACCCCTGATATTGTAAAGTTTGGTTTCTATTTAACTATGACATAAGAGAACAACAACAAAAAAGCTAAAGAGAAAGTTACTAAGATAAAGAACACACACAGCAAAATCTCATCTTTCAGTAAAAAAATTAACTTTAACAACAAATACGTGAAACTATTTTCTGTGCACCCCTATTAGACGAGAATCACCTCAGTGAAGGAGAGCAAAATTACAATATTACATCGGCTTCATGGCAGCACCCGAAAGATGCTTTTAATGATCAGACAAATGTTATTTATGGACACTGAGTCCCAGTTTAAATATACCAGGAAAACTAATGTTTAATGAGCAATTTGATGTAAAAAGACTCCCTTTTACAAAATGAGTATCAAATCCCCCATTCTCCCTGCAGTTTATTTTCTTCAGGAGCTTATTTATATATTGCATTTGCTTAAAGCAAGACACATCTTTTGCAGGACTGGTCTAGGAGGGCCACTTACTTGATTGTGGGTTCTCTGCCTTCCATGCTGATCACCTGTCCTTCCTATACCTTTTTCTCTCCCCTAAAGTCTGCAGAAGTTGATTTTAGCCAAGCAGGCCAGTTGCAACCCTGTCACCACCCACAGTAGCCTTGAGCCAGCCAAAAGGCAATTTGGAGCATCCCTCCCCAGCCTGCGAGGGGGACCCAGGGGAGGGTGGGGACCTGGGAGCAGGCAGTCTCCTTTGCGTGTCCTCATTACCTGCCAGGTACTCAATGACTGCTGCCATGTAGACAGGGGCGCCCACGCTGATCCGGTACTTGAACGTCCCTTTCTTCAGATAACGCATCAGCCTCCCCACTGGAAAGATGACACCTGCCCTGGCTGAACGGGACAGCTTGGACATTTTCTTCTTCCCGCTCCGGCCTGACATCTTGCTTCAGTTTCCCTCTCAGCTTGCTGACACAGTGGCCTCCTGGCACTAACACAATGCTGAAAAGGAAAAAAGGAAAGAAGACAGAGTTGAGGAAAGGTAGTTGGCAAACATCTTGGGCACAGTGGCATGGCCCTTGGGCACCACTGTGACACCTCTTACTGTCCTGGGGAGGCAGCTGAAACCTGGCTGCTACTGCAGGTGCAGGAGGCATGGAGTCAGGCATGGGGTCTCTGAAGGGCATGGGCAAGCCCACCCACAAACATCCCTCCCCCACCAAGGCAGCCTGACCTCAAGAGGAAAGGCCACAGAAAACTGTCACTGAATAGGGAGGTCTCGGTCCTGTGGTGAGCTGAACAATGATCCCCAAAGATGTCCATTTCCTCATCCCCAGAATCTGTGACTGTTATCTTATATGACAGAGACTTTGCAGATGGGATTAAGCTAAGGGTCTTGAGACGGGGAGGTTATCTTGGATTACCTGGGTGGGGCTAACGTAATTGCCTTAGAAGACAGAGGCAGGGGGTCAGAGTGGGCAGTAAGAGATGTGAGAACAGAAGGAAAAGGATTTTCCCCTCAAAGCCATCAGAAGGAATTAGTCCTGCTGATACCTTGACTTTAGCCCAGTAAAGCTAATTTTGGACTTCTGACCCCTGAACTATAAGAGAATAAATTTGTATTGTTTTAAACACTAAGTTTGGGGTAATTTGTTCCAGCAACAACAAGAAAACTAATACAATTCCTCTTGGCTTATATGACTTTGCCCGTTATAATGGTTAGTGTATTAGTCTGTTCTCACACTGCTAATAAAGATGTATCCGAGACTGGGTAATTTATAAAGAAAAAGAGGTTTAATGCACTCACAGTTCCACATGGCTGGGGAGGCCTCACAATCATAGTGGAAGGTGAAAGGCATGTCTTATATGGCAGTAGACAAGACAGAATGAGAACCAAGTGAAAGGGGTTTCCTCTTATAAAACCATCAGATCTCGTGAGACTTATTCACTACCATGAGAATGGTATGGGGGAAACCACCCCCATGATTCTATTATCTCCCACCAGGTCCCTCCCACAACATGTGGGAATTATAGGAGCTACAATTCAAGATGAGATTTGGGTGGGGACACAGCCAAACCATATCCGTTAGGTTTGACAGACATAACTGAGAGCTGATGTGTATTTTTTAGACACTTTTCTAAATCCTGCAATAATGTAGCACTCTTAGAAATGGAAACAGGCCAGAAGAGGCAGTTTTACTGAATATGTGTGGTATGCAAACATAGCAAATGAAAAGCCATAATGCGGCCTGAGCGTCTGTTCCTTGGAATGAGGAATCCAGGTTGATCTTGGGGAGAAACTTCACAGTCAGCACAAAGAGGTGAATTCAGCACCAGGAACTAAGAGAGAAACATTTACTGTTGCTTAAGGAAGCTATCTTTTGTGTGAAGATAAAATAATCACATATTCCTGGACACAGTCTTTGTAAGCCCACCCACAATCTAGAAAATTGTAGTAGATCTTGGGTAGGCTTGGTCTGCTGGTTGACAGAGTATTGTAACCGACAAATGGAATATAATCTTCAGTAAGTAAAAGCAAATTACAAGGGACAAATGGTCAGGAGCAAAGAAAAGGAAAATGACATTTTCTAGGAAATGTGTTAATATATCAAAGCTCTCTTCCCCAAGGTCAATGGCGTTCTCAGGGGCCGTTTCCTCTGGAGATGAAAAATGAGAAAGTCAGGAACAAATTGAAATTGGTTCTATCCCTTGATCCTGGTTAGGTCATCATACCAACAGGCAAGATGGCAAAGGAAAGGAGGGCCCAAGAAAGTCGCTAAATATATGACAGAAGAAGATACTAAATGAATGCTTGGCTAATATGAAATAGATACAAAAGTGGGATTTACTTAATCTAGGTGAAAGAGTGAACAGATTTCAATTTTCTAAAGCATCTGATAACTCCATTATGACCAAGGAGACTATATTAAAAGCTCTGAAATTAGCAACAAAGCCCTTTCTCAACTCTCACCTGTCCCCGAAGTGAATGATTCAAGTTTGGGGCATTTTAGTATATACTTCATATACATTATTTAAAATGCTCATACGTACTTACTACTCCCCTATTTTATACTTTATATGTAGTTTTGCCACCAAAGGATGTAGCTATTCATCAGTTAGGTACAAGCAAAGATGAGAGAAGTGCCTTAGACTATTATCTCTTTGACCGCAAGGCCCAGGGTCAGGCAATGTTGCCATGTTGTTTTATCATGTTGTTTCCTCATCTGGAAGAAACAAGATCTCCCACATTTGCTGTGCTGCTGCTGTCTGTGGCTGCTCACTCTCATAAATCCACTTGTAGGGGTTTTCTCTTTGAGGAAGCAAGCGACTATGTGTTAGGTAAATGTATGGAGGGCCTGCTGTTAGTCAGCACTGTCACAGGAAAGAGGGGAAACAGACAGCATTGCAAAGTGGTCCCTGTCCTCACATAGCACGTGTTTGCTAGCTGGGTTGTGGTGCTCTAAATGGAGGTGGCTCTTGCTATAGTGGAAGGAGCCCAGGACTGTGGAACAGAAAGTCCTGGACATAGCGCCGCTTCTACATAACTACAGTAATGCACCCCACAACAACCGCACATATGACGCTGGTCCCATAAGATCATAACAGAGCTGAAAAATTCCTATGATCTAGTGACATCTTTTTGTTGTTGTTGTTGCTGTTGTTGTTTGGGAAGGAGTCTTGCTCTGTCGCCCAGGCTGGAGTGCAGTGGTGCAATCTCAGCTCATTGCAACTTCTGCCTCCCGGGCTCAAACGATTATCCCGCCTCAGCCTCCCAAGTAGCTGGGACTATCGGCGTGCACCACTATGCCTGGCTAATTTTTGTATTTTTAGTAGAGACGAGGTTTCACCATGTTGGCCAGGCTGGTCTCAAACTCCTGACCTCAAGTGATCCATCCTCCTCAGCCTCCCAAAGTGGTGGGATTACAGGTGTGAGCCACCACACCCGGCCAACCTAGCGACATCCTACGGCGCAGCACAATGCCTTACTCATGTGCTTGTGGTGACGCTGACGTAAACCTACTGTGCTGCCAGTCATATAAAAGTCTAGCACATATAATTATGTATAGTATATAATACTTGATAACAAATGACTATGTTACTGGTACTCCTTCTACTTATTAAAAACAAAGTTAACTGTAAACCAGCCTTAAACGGGTTCTTCAGGAGGTATTCCAGAAGGAGGCATTATTATTACAGATGACAGCTCCGTGCGTGTTATTGTCCCTGAAGACTTTCCAGTGGACAAGATGTGAAGGTGGAAGACAGTGTTATTGATGACCCTGACTCTGTGTAGGCCTAGGCTAATGTGTATGTGTCTTATTTTTTTTTAACAAAAGTTTAAAAAGTTAAAAAAATTTTAATAGAAAAATGCTTATAGAGTAAGGCTATAAAGAAGGAAAATACATGTAGCTGTACAATGTATTTGTGTTTTAAGCTAAGTGTTATTACAAAAGTCAAAACGTTTAAAAAGTTTATAAAGTAAAAAAAATTACAGTAAGCTAAGGTTAATTTATTATTGGAAAATTTATTGGAAAATTTATTATTGGATAAGGTTAATCTATTATTAAGGAAAATATTCTCTTTTAAATGTAGTGTAGCTTACATGTACGGTATGAAGTCTACAGTAGTGTACAATAATGTCCCGGGCCTTCACATTCACTCATCACTGAATGACTCACTCACTCACCCAGAGTACTTCTAGTCCTGCAAGCTCTATTCATGGCAAGTGCCCTATACATGTGTACTGCTGTTTACATTGTATACTGTATTTTACTGTCCTTTTCTAAGTTTAGAGACACAAAAACTTACCACTGTGTTACCATTGCCTGCAGTATTCAGTATGGTAACATGTTGAGCAGGTTTGTAGCCTAGAAGCAACAGATCATAGGATTATAGCCTAGGTGTGCAGGAGGCTGTACCATCTAGATTTGTGAAGTCCACTCTATGCTGTTTGCACAATGACAAAATCACCTAACGATGCATTTCTCAGAATGTACCCCTTTCGTTAAGTGATGCATGACTGTAGTTATGTGAGCTTCATATGTTATTTGTTTGGACCTCAGTGGCCTCATCTGTAAAACAGGGCAGGTGGCTAACATCTTTACAGTTGTTCTGCTCTTAAACATCCTGATTTTTCTGAAAGGCACTTTTCAATGATTTTGGTAGAGAAGCTTAGGCTCTTTAAGCAGTCGGTTCTAAAGACTTAAGAGCCTACGCAGGCTCATAAAGGTGCATTAGTGACTCTCTTAAGCCAATTATGTGCTTTTCTCAGTTAATGGTAAGTGGGATTGGAGGATGATTAGTAAGTCTGGTTGTCAAGAAAACCACCTGAAAAGCCCATCACAGGGTGGACGTGCTCTGTGAATATGGTGTGTGCTGGCTGGTCTTAATCTCTCCCTACCATGCTTCCACCAGAGAATGCTACATGAAGTACAAACACCACAAGGCCAGGGACACCCCTTGTGTGCACGCACACACACACATGCATGCACGTGCACACACACGCATACACGCACGCGCTCACACACACATGCATGCACACACACACGTGCGCACAGACACACACACACACACACTTTCCTCAAAACAGCCAGAGAATGACCAGGTGTGCAGGATAAAGCCATTTAGGGACTTTCCTACTATTAGCCGCCAAGAGAAGTCACAAATTGCCCTAAAAATTGAACTTAGGACTAGGAGTATAAGAAAAGCAAGTGACTTTAGGGGACGGATGCCTAAAACACTCATGAAGAGGCAAGGTGCGGTGGCTCATGCCTGTAATCCCTACGTTTAGAGAGGCTAAGGTGGGTGGATCACCTGAGGTCAGGAGTTTGAGCCTGGCCAACATGATGAAACCCCGACTCTACTAAAAATACAAAATATTAGCCGGGCGTGGTGGCGGGTGCCTGTAATCCCAGCTACTCTGGAGGCTGAGGCAAAAGAGTCACTTGAACCCGGGAGGTGGAGGTTGCAGTAAGCCGAGATTGTACCACTGCACTCCTGCCTGGGCAACAACAGCGAAACTCCGTCTCAAAAAACAAACAAACAAACAAACAAACAAAACCCAACACTCATGAAGATAAAATAGCCAAGTAAGGAAAATCAAAGTAGGAACAAGTACAGAAACATACCACCTGCACATTGTAAAAAAGAACCTAAATGTAAGAATCATCCCGAACATGGTACTTTATAACAAGGTTTTCTCTCTGTGGCTTCCAGACTTCCCTCTAAGTGACGGCCTTAGAGGGAATTCCCCTGGGTGGGGGATGCAGCTCCATCTGAAGTCTAAGTGTGAGACGGATTGACTTACGCATGTATTTTAAGCAGGACTGGAGAGTTCTCTATGCCTGCCAAACCCATCTTTTCAGGTCTTGTGTGGAATTTAAGCAGCCAGGCACCTATCTCCCAGGCCCTCCTGGGGACTCAGGGCTGTGAGGTCCCTGCACACGGACAGTAAGAATTAGAGCACATCCAGGAATCCCTAGGGGAAGCAAGGAGGGGCTGATGGAGCTGACATGTTACATCTATCAGAGCCCACCGACGGCAGGAAGTGCTGAGCCTCTGGGGCCACTCCAGAGAAGACCCTGCTTTCTAAAGACCACCTCTCCCCAAAGCCTGTGCTGGATTATGCCTGGAGTTATGATAAATTATAACTCTGAACTTCCTTCTTTCCCAGGCCACCCTTTCCTCCAACTCTATTCCGTCTTGGGAAGTCAGGAGTCAAAAACTTGAATGGGTTTTTATCCATATCCTGGTAATTGGAGTCTCGGTGTAGGCCTACTGTCTAAAAAGAACCACTGCAAGGTGAAAATTTGTTTCCTTCAGGCTAATACTTAAATGTTTACATTTAAGTATTAGCCTGAAGGAAACAATTTCTGCTCTAAGACAATTTCACTCTGATTAGGCAAAGCTTAAGGACTACGATACACTAAGTTTACATGTTTGGAGAGTGAATATGGCTGGACGCACCTCTTGGTGTCCTCAGAGACACCGTGTGGGCAATCCCTGGAGACCATGCGGCTCTGTTCAGGTGGCCCCATCTTCCCAGACACACGTGGGATATAGAGGAAACCAGACAAACCCTGGATCTGCAATGTACCTGTCCTTTCATAGCAGAAAGACCAAGGTATACAGTCTTATAATTATTAGTAGAGTGGATCAGAGCATTTCAAGCATGTTAACGGTGAGAAACAGGGAGGTAAAACTCCAGACTCAGAGAAGAAGAGGGAGAATGTAGGGCTCCTGGCTTGTTTCCCCCAACCCCCAGGAGCACAGCAAGTGGAAGCACATCATTGGTCTTGTGTGTGCTGGGGAAGAGGGCGTATTCAGACTCTGTTGTTTCAGGATTTATTTCTAGGTTTGGCTTTTAAGCCCATAACAACACCGACAGGTTAGATTTTATATATAACACCGGGTAAATATGAAGTTGCAGCATTGACTCAGACACGGGCAATAAACTCACACCAGACTATTCAAATAACTACCGTATTTCACTGATTTTATGATGCACTTTTATTTTTTAACATTTTACTGTCTCTAGAAGTTGGTATGCCTCTTGCAATCGATACCATCATAGATTCAATGTAAGACAGTATTTATGGAGCATTTATTATTGAACAAGAAACTACATTAGATGTTGTTAAATTTATATGACCCTTGTCCTCCAATATTTTCCAGTGAAGTTGCCTGACAGACCAAAATGAAGTTTCAAATAGATGTCAGAGCTATGGTTCCCAAACTGTGCACCAGGGTACACTGGGGCAATCAACAAACCCACAGAAGCACTGCAGGAAGGTTTAAGCTTTCCCTTGAATACAGCCATAGTTGGCCTCTGTGAGACCCCACCACTACCAGCTCCCGATGGTTCAGTTTCAACAGTAGGGTGCACTATGTTCCTTTAGATGGTGCCATTTTTTTCTTGCAAAGCTGGGTTTTTGGCTGTTGCTGTGATTAAAAGCAAGTGTTGGGTGAAAGTCAATACAGAACAGAAAATGAGGGTGGCAGTGTCCAATCTGACTCCAAGGTCTGGGTACCTGTGCAGTGCCCAACAGATGTACGCATCCTATTTGTAATTCATTGTGGTTATTTAAGAACAGAATAAGAATACTTTTTCCTTTTAATTCATGTGTATTATTTTCCCAAATGGCTAGTACAATGTTAGAACACGAAAACTTATTAAGTTGTTTGGGCTCAACACTTCATAAATGGAACAGGCAGGCATTTCCTCTGCCCTAGTGGTATCAAGAACATGCTGGAGACATTAAGAACTCTGAGAAAGTGAGGGAATTTCTATGCTAGGGCCCACCACCAACAAGCTTAAACCTATACTTTTGACTTGCTCAAGGTTACCCTAAAGCAAGGAAAACAAGAAAGTTAAAGAAATTATTTAAATATTTTGAGTTTATCTTTAAATCTGAGGAATATTTGCACAAAGTAAAAAAAAAAAAAAATAGCAAAAAGAAACCAAAATGTATAAAATGAAGAGCAACAGTTTCTCACTCACTGGTCTCATTGAAAGAGACAAGTACAAGTGACAAGGGTTAATTTCAGTTCTGGTGGCTAACTCCAAAACTCTCATGCTTATACCTCCACTTCTTGATGTATTTTCATTTTTAGACAGTCTCTACCTGTGCCGAAGAAGGATGAGGCCTTAACCCACCTTCCTCCTCCCTTTTCAATTGTTGACAGTTATTTTTTCAGTTTTACTTCCCCACTGATTGCCTTGGAAACTTGAAGTAATACCGTACACTCCAATCTCTGTTTCTGACTTCATCAACTTTGGGGATTATCTCTCATGTCATCATCATATGAGATGAGGATATGAGCGCCCTAATCTTTCCCTGGTCCTCTCCTCCCTACATCACCTCCCTAAGCTCTACCTCTGTCTTCTATACTTGCTATTGTCTTAGTTCATAACATATATATTTTATTCTATAATCACAATAAAATCATTCACATTTTGACTCTAGATTTATTTTGAAAGTTAAACTCCATTTACATGGTTAAGACTTTCTAAATATTGTTCCCTGCAGAACTGAGTATAGTGCTCATCACATTTGTAAATATTTTCTGCAGAATCAAGTGTGATGCTAGCATCACAGTTTCTTCTCTGTGGTCCAGCATCGGAATCCTTGAGTCCTCATGTCAAGAAGAATTTTTCTTTTTTTTTTTTTCTGAAAACCTGATGTTCAAAACCATTCCACATTTTCCGTGGCTTCACATTTGGACCATGTCTTTCTTGTATAGCTCCTCTCTAACCCTGAATTTATTAATTATAGTTGATTCTCAATATGTGGGGTAGTTATGTTCTATAAAGTAGTCAGAAACACAGAATTAGCAAAAACTGAAAAACTGCGCTTAGGGGAAATACAGGGTTAGGCTCCTACAAGCGTCTGGTCACAACATTTCATCAACTAATCAATACTTCATCTTGTTTTATGTATGTTTGTGTTCAAAGACACCTTGTTTAATAGATATTGTTGACTCATTAACATTGAGCTTCCGGCCGACAGCACTGTAACACGTGCCTGAAGGAAGCTTGCACATCATGGACTTCTTGCACTTAGGAATGCTAGACATCATTTCAGCACTACACCTGGGGGCCATTCTAAACAGCAAAATCACCAACAAAAAGCACAAACATGTGAAAAACACGGCACTAAATAGGGCATGGAAAGGGCACTTGATTGCAGTGTGAGCTGAAACAAGAAGGCAGTCACCTGGTGCAACCTCAGCTGGGAAGGTGTGCTTGTGGCGACTAAGATGTTTTGCTGCTCTGTGTACATGCATGTTTTAGAATGACAATGAAAGTGCCGCAAGTATTGATTTGGGGGCTCCAAATACATTTTAGCATGTAGGCAAATTCACAAATATAGGATCCACAAATAGGAACGTGGACTGTATTTTTCTGTGTTGACAAAAGATGTTCCTTTACCATGTCCTCAAAATCACTCAGCTTCTCAATCACATTGTTCTTTGTAGAGACCCTGTTTTTCCCAGAGAACCCTTTGCAGAGGGGTTATTTTCAAAGCCCTCTGACCTCCAGCTCCAGTTTGGAATGGAGTTGTTTTAGCCAGCGGTCTTCCTGGGACTGGTCTTTCTGGGACCTATCTTCTCTGTTCATCCTTGGCCCTATGACTTCCTCTTTCTTGGTTTTCTCCCTTGTTTTGTTAGTATCCACCTGACGTAACTCTTCAGAAACAGGACAGGGAAGTAAACTTTGTTTTCTTTCTTTCTTTTTTTGAGACAGTCTTGCTCTGTCACCCAGGCTGGAGTGCAGTAGTATAATCATGGCTCACTGCAGCTTTGACCTCCTGGGCTCAAGCAATCCTCTACCTCAGCCTCCTGAATAGCTAGGACTATAGGTGTACACCACACCCAGCTAATTTTTTTGTAGAGATGGGGTCTCACTATGTTGCCCAGGCTGGTCTTGAACTCCTGGCCTCAAGTGATCCCCCTGCCTGTGAACTCTTGGCTTCAAGTGATCCTCCCATCTCAGCCTCCCAAAGTGCTGGCATTAAAGGCATAAGCCACCACATCTGGCCTAAACTTTGTTTTCTTACAGAAACAGAACTATCTTACTTGAAAGATCTTTATGTTATCATTTAGTAGAGTATTATCATTTTTAGTGTCAAAATCATTTTGCTTCAATATTTTGAAGTCATTGAACCCTGCTCAGCATTTGGCAATAAGTTGATTCAACCTGAAAACTTAGACTTTTATAACATGGAATTTTTTTTTCTATTATGTCTTTGATTATCCCTCCCCCCTCGACCCACTGCCAATTTCTTTATTTCTCCCAATACCCCCTTTCTTTGTCTCTTACTGAGATTCCTGTAAACCAGGTAATGGATCTCCTAGATTAATAGTCCAAGTCTCTTATCTTTTTTCTTCTATTTTTTCTTCAGTCTTTATCTAATTTTGGTAATCATATTTTTAATTTCCAAGAGCTCTTTTTGTTCTCAGATTATTCCTTTTTTATAGCATCCTGTACTTTTATGAATGCACCATGTCTTCAAATCTTTCTGAAACTAATTAGAATGTGTTAAATTTATCTTCTGTCCTCTCAATTATTTTATCAGGCAGTTGTTCTATTTATTTATTGATTGATTTTCATCTTTCATGTAGGCTTTTCTTAAATGTCTGGTGATCTTTGGCTATGCGTTTGTATTTAAGAATGAAGGACAAGGCTGGGCACGGTGGCTTACGCCTGTAATCCCAGCACTTTGGGAGGCCGAGGTGGGCAGATCACTTAAGGTCAGGAGTTCAAGACCAGCCTGGCCAACATAGCAAAACCCTACCTCTACTAAAAATACAAAAATTAGCTGAGCATGGTGGTGTGTGCCTGTAATCCCAGCTACTTGGGAGGCTGAGGCAGGAGAATCACTTGAACCTGGGAGGTAGAGGTTGCAGTGAGCCAAGGTCCTGCCACTGCAACGATCCTTTTTCAAGCACTCCAGCCTGGGCGAGAAAGTGAGACTCTGTCTCAAAAAAAAAAAAAAAAAAAAAAAAAAAAAAGAATGAAGGACAAGGTTGATGATTATAGGCAGATAGAAGAGCTTTCTTCAATTCTTCAACCATTGTTTGGTGGGCATGCTTCCCGTTTGGGATCTCTGGGTGTGTGTGTGCAGGGCATGCTAATTAGCAGGCATGGCTTTAGGTGTCCAGTTAGGAGCTAGTTGTATTAGTTCATTTTCACACTGCTGATAAAGACACATGCAAAACTGGGAACAAAAAGCGGTTTCATTAGACTTACAGTTCCACATAGCTGGAGAGGCCTCAGAATCAGGGCGGGAGGCAAAAGGCACTTCTTACATGGCAGCGGCAAGAGAAAAATGAGGAAGAAGGAAAAGCAGAAACCCCTGATAAACCCATCAGATCTCGTGAGACTTATTCACTATCAGCAGAATGGCACAGGAAAGTCCAGCCCCCATGATTCAATTACCTCCCCCAGGTCCCTCCCACAACATGTGGGAATTCTGGGAGACACAATTCAAGTTGAGATGTGGATGAGGACACAGCCAAAGCACATCAGTAGGCATGGCTTTAGGGTGTCCAGTTAGGAACTGAGAATCCCCAAATGCCAGAATGAGCGGGGAGCTTTATTTTGTGGTGTGATATTTATCCTAGAAATTCTACGTGTGCCTTGTAGTTTTTAAATTTTTTTTGAGATGGAGTCTTGTTCTGTCACCCAGGTTGGAGTGCAGTGGCACAATCTTGGCTCATTGCAACCTCCGTCCCCCAGGTTCAAACAATTCTCCCTGCCTCAGCCTCCTGAGTAGCTGGGATTACAGGAGCCTGCCACCACACCTGGCTAATTTTTGTATTTTTAGTAGAGACAGGGTTTCACCACGTTAGACAGGCTGGTCTCGAACTCCTGACCTCGGTGATCTGCCTGCCTCGGCCTCCCAAAATACTGGGATTACAGGCATGAGCCACCATGCCCAGCCTCTTGTAGTTGTTTGATTGCTTTAGAGAAGAACTCTCAGATTGTTAGCTTAAGGGCTAAACACCAAATTGCTGGAAACTCTTCTAGTAGTAAAGGAGGGAGAAAGGACAATTCACCGAGCTGTCCTGGAAACAGACCTTCAATGAGTCCCCGCTTATCACCCTCCTCACCTTCGCCACAGTTCCCTCTTGCTTTTACTCTCAGTTGTGGCTTCCCCTGTGATGTGCATATGTTCTTATGCACTTTCAGTCTTCTGGAAATTTCTTGAAATCTCCCATCTGCTGTTGACTAACCACACCAGCTCCTACCCCTTTGTTATTGTTTATTTTATTTGTACTTCTTTACCATTATTTCTGTGGCTCTGGAGAGGAGGGGTTTGAAGGAAAGCACATGTGCTCAGTCCATCATTTTGAACTGGAAACTGAAAATGTCATTTTACTTTAACATTTTAACAAACCTCATTTGTGGATCAGCCTAGAAATGAGTATGCTGCTGAGGAGAAACAGCTCAACTGTTTTATAATTGAGTAATAATGTCATGTTAAAAAATTGAGATCACCTTCATCACCAGGTGAGTCCCTGAAAACTAACCGGTCTTGAGATAATTGAAGAATATAAAATTTTGTATCAAGAGACGATAACGACTCCTTAATAGAATAGAATCCAACTCAGTGTGTCTGTATTTGCACAATTGCAGCATATGAGGTTCCCATAAACAATATTTAAAATTATACTGTGATCCCAGATGGGAGGAGAGGAAAGAAAGGAAACCCCTTAGCATGTGCCCTTATTGAATGAGTTGCTTTTGGTGAGAAACAGGAAACTTTATTTAACACCCTGATGGCCTTCATCAAAAGACAAAATAGTCTGGTTTCCTTAGACCAATATTTTCTTTTTATTCAAATAATTTCTTTATCAAGTATAAGGAGCTGTTACACAGTGAGCCATATTTTACACCTCAACTTCTCCACATTTTTATTTTTTTTGTAAACTGTGGAGGGCTGCAACAAACCCTCTGCCAGCCAGCAAGGTGGGCCATTGACACCTCCAGCGTTCTGATTGATTGATTGATTGATTGATTGATTGATTGATTTTGTTTTTGTTAAATTTTTTATTGGTGGTATTTGGTTACATGAGTAAGTTCTTTAGTGGTGATTTGTGAGATTTTGGTGCACTGAACCTGATTTGTAGTCTTTTATCCCTCACCCCCTTCCCACCTTTCCCCTGAGTACCCAAAGTCTATTATGTCATTCTGATGCCTTTGTACCCTCATAGTTTAGCTTCCACTTATGGGTGAGAACATACAACAGCATCCTGACTTAAATGACCATTTTTTTCTACAGTCAAGCTTCTACAACGAGGCTTTGAAAAAGAGACAGCAGTCAGTAATTTGAGGATTGGGAGCTATAATTATAGGCCAGGGTGTCACAGGTGGGGTTCGGTCACAGCGATGAATCACCTTGACAAAGGATCTAGAATCACAAGACAGCTTATTTTAAAGCACTCTTTCGAGATCATTCTCTTCAGAAGTATGCAAATCAAAACACTTTCACCATACATTATTTTAAATCCAGAAATAAGAGATTTTAGAGCTTTTAATGATGGAATTGAAATTTTAAAAAAACTTTAAACATTGTTTTCATGAACATGAAATTCACAGTGTCATCCCTAATGGACTCGTGTACTGTTTTAAAATTGCTGAAATTTATTCAATTTATTCATTCTTATCCCCTATGATATTTCCCTAATCTGTGGTATTGTGCTTCAGAACATTTTATATTGTAAATATTTATGAAAAGTGATGGAGACACTGCAATGAAGCATCTTTGTCAGTTCAAAATAATCCTTTGGGAGAATACATTGAGAGGAAATAAAACAAAACTAGGTAGGAAATGAGGGGATTCAATATAAATATATTAACTATACATTGAAATATATTTTAAAGGGTATGAAAAAAATCTTAGCTTCCCACCTAATAGAGTTTGACTGTATTTTGGTGTGTTACCCTAAGTATTGTATTAAAATAATAATAGTTTGTTAGCATTATTTTGTAGCTGTAAAAACCATTTTCAGTAATACAAGCTAAATCACTGGCTCTATTACACTTCCATTTATGAACTCCAAGGGCAAATCATTATAGTATAATACTTTCCAAACCATTTTCTTTCAAGGCCACCTTTAAGTGAATGAGAATAGTCAATAATTTTATCGTCACATATGTTAAAGCACATTAACAATTTATAACGTAAAGGGCTATATCAAATGCAATTTCATCAAAATGACACGCAGATCAAATTAACCAAATTAACCAACCATGAATGTTAGAACCAAGCATTAATCCAATCTATTTAAATTATACTATTGAATAACAAATCATTCCCTTTTAAAAAAGTATTTCAAGTCACATCGTGGAGCGGGAAGTTCAACTGCCGGCACATTGTCATTCAGAGGCAGAGCATGTGTGGTCACTCTAGAGGAGCTTGGGACAAGGGGTAGGGGGGTTTAAAGGATAGATTTAGGATATCTGCTGCTACTGCAGGATACTAAGACATTTTAACATGTTTTGTTGTCTCTGTTGAACCTGAGCTATGGTTGTTTTAAAAAAGAGAAAAGCAGAAGTTGTTGATCTATAATGTAGCTTGTTTCTTTATTATTAGCCTTACGCTATTTTCTAATATAAGTATGTTTGGCCACCTGTGGTACTTGGATGAGAAATGAATAAAAATAATTTCAGTTTTCTTTGAATCTGAGTTAGCAACGCATTCCTAAAGAAAGCCAACCAGAAAATGAACCAGTCTGCCTTCCTGAATCTATTCATTCACAGAAAACAAAACAAAAACACCCTCACTGGGTCCAGCCTGGTCTCTTCTTGTCTTTTTGTTCTTTGAGGCTTGACAAATAGGAACAGCGGGATTTCCATAAACAATATTTAAAATTATACTGGGATCTCAGAAGGGAGGAGAGGAAAGAAAGAAAAACCCCTTAGCACGTGCCCTTATTGAATGAATTGCTTTTGGGGAGAAAGAATAAACTTTATTTAACATGCTGATGGCCTTCATAAAAAGACGAAGTAGTCTGGTTTCTTTAAACCAATATTCTCTTTTTTTTTTGTTTCTTTCTTTCTTTTTTTTTTTTTTTTTTTAGACAGAGTCTCTGTCACCCAGGCTGGAGTGCAGTGGCCCAATCATAGCTCACTGCAGCCTTGACATCCTAAGTTCAAATTGTCCTCCCACCTTAGCCTCCCAAAGTGCTGAGATTATAGGCATGAGCCACTGAGACCAGCTTGACCAAGATTTTCTTTTAATTTAAATAAGTTCTTTATCAAGTATAACAGTGGGTAAACTATCTTGTTTTCCGCAAATCTAACAGATCCAAATTAGTAATGCAGTTTATTGTTATAAGCAGCACCTTCTTTACTTCTCTGAGCAGGGCACTGGCTTTGTCTGAGCCAAGATGAGATTTCCAAATGCGAGTAGAGGTGTGTAGGAGCACCCTTAGGGGCTAGGGTGAATGTTCCAGTACCAGACAGCAGGTGGGCTGTATGCCTTGGTGAGCCTGATCCACCAGGGGCTTCCAGAGACATCCATGTTTGCTGGGCAACTGAGTACATCAGTGGGGCCAGTTGTCTGCTCTCAAAGCTGGAACAACAAGACTGCTCTGGAACCCCTCTTCCTCCATCCCTTCCTCTGCCTGCACCTCCCTACCCAGTTTTTCTTGCTGTCTGTCCTTTTTTCTCTTTTTTTTCTTTCCTTTTTTTTTTTTTTTTTTTTTTTTAGAGAGTCTGGCTCTGTCGCCCAGGCTGGAGTGCAGTGGTGCGATCTTGGCTCACTGCAACTTCTGCCTCCCTGGTTCAAGCGATTCTTCTGCCTCAGCCTCCCAAGTAGCTGGGATTACAGGCGCCCACCACTGTGCCCCACTAATTTTTGTATTTTTAGTAGAGATGGGTTTTCGGCATGTTGGCCAGACTGGTTTCCAACTCCTGACCTCAAGTGATCCGCCTGCCTCAGCCTCCCAAACTGCTGGGATTACAGTTGTGAACCACCGCGCCTGGCCCTGCTGTCAGTCCTCAGGCAGTGGCTGCACTGTGGGGAAAAGTGGCTTGGGTCTTTTGCTGCAGTTCTGTGTTCTGTGCTGTTGACAGTGTTGCTCCCTGGTTATGCATGTGTGGGTCCCCTGTAGCTCCTGGGCCCCGGCACGTTGTATCAGCTGCTTCAGCTAAGGGCTACCACTGGCCACACCACACCACACCACACCATCCTCTCTGTGGGTGTAACCAGCCACTGGCCACACCACACCATCCCCTCTGTGGGTGAAACCTGCCAAAGCTCAAGGGGGCATCAAGGTGGTAGAATGGAAGGTGTGGTAGACCACAGGGAGGGAGCCTCCAGTTTGGCTGTGACTAGCTGTGGCCTGTAGGCAAACCAGTAGACCTTTTAGGGCTCCCTTTTTGCTTGAACAAAAATTTGTAGGAGGCCAGGCGTGGTGGCTCACGCCTGTAATCCCAGCACTTTGGGAGGCCGAGGCGGGAGGATCACTTGAGGTCAGGAGTTCGAGACCAGCCTGGCCAACATGGTGAAACTCTGTCTCTACTAAAAATACAAAAATTAGCCAGGTGTGATGGTGCACATCTGTAATCCTAGCTACTTAGGAGGCTGAGGCAGGAAAATCATGAACCCAGGAGGCAGAGGTTGCAGTGAGCCAAGACCATGCCACTGCACTCCAGCCTGGGTGACAGAGTGAGACTCTGTCTCAAAAAAAAAAAAAAATTATGCTCTAATATATAAAAGAGATGCAAGGGGAGCTGTCCTGGCTGGAGTGGGCAAGTGCCTGGGAACTTCAACAGCTTGGTCCCCACCTTTCCTGCCTTGGGCCTCCAAGGAGCACTGGGTTCTGTGGAGCCCCACCTGAGAACCAATGCACCAGCTCACCTCTGAGGTCCTCTCCAACCTATAAGATGCTCAAAACAGACTCCCTCTGAGCCCCACTCGTCACTTACATTCACAGAGATGGAGCAACCAGGATAAGTAAGTCACATTCACAGGATCTTTCCTTTGAAGTTGCTATTTCTTCACCCAGGATAACCATAGAAAAGAAAAACTGGACCTGAAAAAATCTGCTTGATTTTATATCTAGGACTGCCTTTTCTTCACCCCAAAACAATAATCTACATTGTTTACTACGGAACAGCTGAGGTGAAAATTCAGTTTAGTGGTGATAGGGTTGTTGGCGGGGTGGTGGGGTACGGGGGACTTAAGTCAATGATCACTTCATTGAAATTCTGCAAGAAAGCTCAATTTGGAAGTTTACCACTCGGATGAGCAACTCAGTGAATTACCACCTGACCTAAAAGTTTATGTTGCATATTGTATAAGCTATTGGGGTTTGCCTCTTTGTGGTCCACCACCACTATTTAATTTTAATGGTCTTATTGAGCAGTGAAGGCAGGAGTGCAAAATACAAGTTACAAAATTCTCTCTGTGTGTGTGTGTGTGTGTGTGTGTGTGTATAAAATTGGCAGTGCCAGCCCAGCCAGCATGGGGCCTGGGTTCCAGGGTAAGTTTGATTTTATCTTGTGCTGCTTTTATCCTGTTGTCATAGAAATATCCCAGATTTGGGCATCTAAACTCTTATCATCAGGACCGCCTTTCATATCCAGAAACAACCCCTAAATCTTTGGCCAGATCATGTGTTGTAACTTTGAGTGAATAAATGTGGTCAGTGTATCTAACCCTTCTGACATCTCAGAATCAGTTGGAGTAAATGTCTGTACACTGGTGGTCTATGCATATTTCTATCAAAGCATGACTTGAATTACTTACTCCATTCCAAGTCCAAATTGGCAATGCCAGTCAAATAAATCGGGCAAAGTATGATGGATGGTGAGATGGATAAATGAACAGTAAGGGCTTCAGAGAAACCACCAAATTTATCTTATTTAATACTTTGTGACAAGACAGTTTAAAGTACAGAGTTCTGTGGCTCAGTCTCATATTCTTTCTTTCATTTGTCATAGTTGGATAAAGTAGTGAGACAAATAAGTTTTGAAAATAAAAATTTGCCTAGACAAACAGTAAGCTGAGCATCATGTGAGAATCACTGGAAAGCTAGCAGCTCCTTGCTCTTACCACATGGGCATAAGGATGTAGGGCTTTGGGGTCAGGCTGCCTGGCCTGGAGTCCCTTGTGTGGTGACTTTGGGTCATGTTCTTCACCATCCCCCCACCATTTCGTTTTCCTGTGATTGATGTAGTAACAGTACCTACTTATAGGGCTGCTGTCAGAATTAAATGGGTTAATACATGTAAGGTGCTTGAACAGTACCTGGCAGGTAGCAGACATTTAATAAACATTAACTACTGTGATTTATTTCCACAAAAGAAATCATTATAGAGAATTATTTTCATGAAACGCAATCTGACATTTTATTGGGCAT
This sequence comes from Hylobates moloch, assembly GCF_009828535.3. NCBI lineage: Eukaryota > Metazoa > Chordata > Mammalia > Primates > Hylobatidae > Hylobates > Hylobates moloch. The sequence goes on along the minus strand of NW_026652278.1, from coordinate 65,278,791 downwards.
ATTTCTGCCTCTTTGTCCACTCTATTTCAAAACCAACTGCTACAATTATTATGGTACTTGAGGTTGTATGTGTGTAAAGGGGTAATAATGAAAGTTTAACTCTAGGAAAACCCTGAGAGCCACATCATCTGCTGAGAACCCTCATGACAGCAAATAGTTTTGTTTTTCCCAAGGCTGGGCACTTTCAGATCCCCTCGGTCTAATCCTGTAGTCTCCAAATTCCATCTGCCTGAATTCATAGTCATTGCAATGTTGGAAATCACAGGATTTCACAAAATCATAATCTAAGACTGAAAGGGACTTGAGTGATCAATCATTTAGCATTCTCCCACCCCCCGCCCCCACCCAAATGTAGCTACAATGAAAGGAATGGCTTGGAAGGGAACGTGCTCATTGAATGACTTGTCCACGGCCTGTGAGACCAAACTAGAACCAGCCCCCTTACCTCAACTGCTGCAATTGGGCTGTTCTTCCAACACGCTATTGCATGTTTTACCCCCAGATGCCACCTAGCATAGTGTTAGGTCACAGTTGATATTCAATAAATATTCCTTCAACTAGTGTTTGAATAAATGAAACCAGCCTTAAATATTTTGTTTCAAAAGGTCTCTTTTGTGATTTTTTGAGGGAAATGAATTATCCTCCCAAACGCTTATCTTTCCCTCCAACCTAATTCCCAATATACATCCCAGTGTATATTGGGGAAAAAAATTCTACCTTCAAGATTTCACTACATTCCTTTTAAAAACATGATCTTCCAATACCATACTGGAACTCATATACTTCTCTACTGGTTCATTTTTCTCTTTCTTCTATATATAGAATTTAAGGTGGTCACAGACTTAAATGGCAATGAAAAAAATTGTGAGGGTTCTTTTAGTTCACCCTTCAACCTGAACCTTGGCAGGGTAGGCTAGGCCAGGACTCTCAGCCTTGCAAGGGAATCTCATAATCATGTTGAAGAACGAGGACTAGCTGGAACACAGCATTTGCATCCAGCTTCCTTCCACCCGCCTCACTCCCTTACCCTTCTTCATCCAAATCCTGCCACGTTCTCTACGAAGCCTAGCCCAACACCCTCCCTCAAGTCCAAAACTCTCTTCTCCCTTTACAAACTGTTGTAGTAAATTTTTTGTGTATATCGTTATGTATTAATTATGTATTATCATTACGTATTATCAATACTTTAAAATTATTACTTGTATTTAGTTATCCAAGCAAGACATACATTAATTCAAATTACAGAACTTGGCTGGGCACGGTGGCACACGCCTGTAATTCCAGCACTTTGGAAGGCACAAGCTTGTAGTACCAGCTATTAGGGAGGCTGAGGCAGGAGGATCACTTGAGCCTAGGCGATGGAGGTTGCAGTGAGCTGAGATTGTGCCAACGCACTCCAGCCTGGACAACAGAGTGAGACTCCATCTCAACAGAACAAACCAAAACGAAACAAAACAAAAAAGCAAATTACAGAACTTCAAATATTATAACAAGGTTATGGATGGGTATTAATAATGATATGGCCAAAGACCTTCTTGACAATTCCTCTAGTTCTTGTCTCTCTTAGTGGACATCTTCTATACTTTTTCTGTCCATTTTATATGCATTTTTACTTATAGAGATGTATAATTTTATATTGTTTTAATATCAATAGTACCATATAGTATGTACTGTTCTGCAATTTGCCTTTTTCATTAATAGTATATCTTGGTGATCTTTTTCTGTCTCAGTATATATAGATCTGCTTCATTCTTTTGAACTGCTGCCTAATATTCCAGAAGACAGATGCACCAGAGTTTATTTAGCCATTCCCTGTTGACGGCTGTTAGGCTGTTTTCTACTTCAGAATGACCAAAATTGCAATGAACATCCTTATACATGCTGAGCTCATAGATGCCTGCTTCTTTGGGTGACGTACTGAGAAATGGAATGGTGAGTCACAGAATGTGCACATTATTAATTTTATAGTGCCAAACTGCTCTTCCAATTGGTTATATCAATTTACACACCAGTCAGCAGTATATGAAAATACCTGTTTTCCCACTAGCTTGCCAAAATCACTTTTTACCTTGTTTTACCTTCATGTATATTTTATCTCCTAGGCTTGGGGTTGTAAGCTTTATGAGAGAAGGGCCCAATGACTTCCTTATATTTTATTTCATTTCCTTCCCTATCTAGAGGTGTTTAAGAATGGGTGTATACTCAGGAGGCTGAGACAGGTGCACCCCTTGAACCCAGGATTTCGAGACCGGTTTGAGCAATATAGCGAGACCCCCTATCTCAAAACAACAATAAAACAAACAACAAAAGAATTGGTGCTCAGTAAGTGTTTGTTGAATGACCTCTAACCATAAGTTCTTTGTTAATCTCTGTGCAATATACTTTCCATTTACCAAGACTGCATCTAACTTGGAGGTTATTTCTTAAGGTCGAAAAACATTCTCAAGAAAGTTGGCTGATTTTTGCACATCCCTCCCCAGTAACAAGTTATAGATATCTTTCATTTAAAGTTGCCTAAGACAGGACTCACCTCCTGTTCTGCTGGCAGGAGGCAGTGAAAACAGATGTGGTTGTCTCAGACAATAGCTAGCAGGGTGTCCCACCCACTGGGAAATGGCAGACCAGAGGCGCCTTAAAAATCCTGGGAACCAGACAGAAGATGGAATGGTGAGGGAGTAGGGTCAGAATCCTCGGGACACTCTGGATTCAAGGAGGTAAAATCTTTTACGGAGTTTTGATATAGAGGAAACCACTAATGATGTGTAAAGTCTGACAATTAATGGATCCAGGTGAGGTGTAACTGTGGTAGGGTAGGAAAAACCAGAGAAGAGGAGAACTGGGCATGTTTTAGAAGGAAATTTGGCTACGGGAAAGGGGAGTTATGAAGATGTGAATTATGCGACTCAAGATAAACTTTTCTGCCGGGCAGTGCCTCTATTTATTTATATGTAATTTTAGGCTAAAACAATTCTAAAAATCACCAGTATGTTTCCAAATCTTGGAGCTCTGAACATTTAGTTTGAAAATAAGAAGTGTGTTAAAACGGACTGAGAATTATGTGTAGCTTAGTTTGTGGTTCAAAACAACACACACGAAGACACGTTCTCGCTCTCAATAATGTTTTCTTTTTCTCTCACCTATGGAACCGTTTCAGTAGCAACTGTGCAGCCCAGTGAGGTGACAATTGGATTTCAAAACAAACACAAATGAGCAAAGTGAGGAAACTATTTGCTGTGGTGGGCTCATCGCCCCTAGGGGATCCTGGGGTCTGTGGGGCTTAGAACTGGGCCCGTGTTTTGAATTCCTCTGAGGTGGACAGAGGCTGGACAGACACCTCAGTTCCAGCGTGGCTGTGATAGGGAAACTGCCCTTAAAATCAGGGCAGCGGAGCCACGGTTCCCATCGCGTCCCCGCAAACACTCAGGGCCCCGCACTTTGGTTTCTCAGCCCATTTCTTCTCGCGCCTTTCATCCCTTCACTCATCCAGGGCCGTTGCCAAAAAACCCTGGCAAGGACCAGGCCTCAGTCAGGCCCACGGTGGTCCACTGCACGCCACGGGAAACTCCTGGAGGAGGCTCGTCTGGCCCTTGGGGAACCAATGCCCCTTTGGCCATTGTTGTAAGGAACAAAGAGGGCAAGAACTGAGGGCGCCCCCCCGAGGAAAGGCGGGGGAGGACACCCACGGGCGATCCGGGGGGCTGGCCGGACTGGGGCTGAGGTGCGCCGGGGGTGCAGGCTGGGAGCCGGGGGAGGCAGGGCTGGTCCCCAACCGCCGCGCCCCGCGAGCGATACGCACGGCGTCCGGCGCCCGGCAGAGCCCTTTCCTGTGCCGCAGCCAGTTTACTTTTATTCCCTTTTTCGATATTTTTATTATTATTATTTTTTCCCGCGCAAAGCGGGAGCCAGACTGCCCAGGCGAGCCACGGCGGGGCCGCCATTTCCCGGTGAAAGCGCAGCGCGCGTCGGCACCGGGCGCCCCGGAAAGGGAACCGAAGGGGAGTGCCCGGCCCCGCGCCCTCTTCCGCGCCGGCCCCGGGGCGCACGCCCGCCTGCGGTGCCGGGGTGTCCGCGAAGCAACCCCCAGCTCTCGCCCCGCCGCCCGGCGTCCCCGGCCTGACCTTCCCGGGCGCGGCCCGCCCCCGGACTCGGGTCCCTAACCTCCGCCCGGCTGCTCCGCGCCCCCTCCATTGTCAGTCTGGAGCCGCCGGCGCCCTGCCTGGGCACCCTCAGAGGCCCCCGAGCGGCCCTCCCCGGGCTCCCTCGGGCCCTGCGCAGCCCCCCACCCATCGCCCCGTGCCCCTTGGCGGCCAGGCGCCTCCCTCCTCCCGCTCCTGCGCCCGAAACTCCGCATTCCCAGGAGCCCTCCGCTTCCTCCGGGTCCAGCCTCGCCTGGGGCCCGCTGCTGAATTTCGCATCCCTCCTCCTCACCCCCTCAGTACCCTCGATGCCTCCGGCCCCTCGCTGGCCGCAGGAATTTGACCACTTCTTTAGCAGCCCCCCCTTTATCGCCCAAGGAAGCAAGTTGGGCAGTTGGATTTAAGAATTTGTTTTTGCAGGGGGTGGGTCGGCTATCGAGGGTGCGCCCGCAGGGGCTCGGGGGAGAGGCAGAGGTGGTTCTCTCCGGCCCCTGCACTGCCCCGGCGGCGCGTTTTGTTTCCAGACCCCGGAGCACCCTAAACAATAATGCCATCGCCATGGCGGGCTCACCTGGTGCTACGCCGCCTGCTCCGGGCGCCCGGTGCCCTCTACGCGCCCCTCCCCGGGCGCAGGTTCGGCCCACGCGGCGCCGGTGCCGGGCAGGACTCTTTGCCTTTCTTTGGGTTCTATCTGTGCGTGTCAATGGCGGCAAGCGGCAGTTCTCTGGGCCGCGGATAGTAGCGGGGGGAGGAGGAGGAGGGAGAAGGGATTGCTCCTTCTCCACATAACCACCTCTAGGAGGAGTCGCTCAGCCTCATCCCCCGCCAGCCCAGGCTCCACGACGGGTCCGGGGCTTTCGGTGGGGCTTGATGAGCTATTGTCCTTCAGGAGCATTAATGGTGAAACCGCGCGGCCTCCGTGTACTTGGCCGATCTGCGAGACGAGCCGAGGGCCACTCGCTAAGATGAGGCTTTCCCCAGACTTGGGCACAAACGCGCTGTGGTCGCGATCCAGTCTCCTGTTAGCCGGATCCACCTTTGGTGGGAGAAGGTGGCGTGGGCGTTCATCTGGCAGCTCTGGGGAGAGTCTTCGAAGGGGAAAGCGAAAAATGCCACCTTCTATATTTTTGTGTCCTTAAATAATAACAAGTACATTAACGTTTGTGTCCACCACAGGGAAGAGTGCATAGGGCGGCCACAGCCACAAGAACTGCGAATTTATATCCGTGCCTGTAGGCTTTTTAGAAATTAAGACCGAGTTAGAATCCAGCGTTGCATAATATTTGGAGAGGCAGATGTATGTTTTGGTGGGTGAGACTGTGTGTATGGGCATAGTTTTTAATTGGGTTGCTTTACAAGGTGTTAATTTGTAATATCCCAACGGGTATTTAGATGAGCAAGAGGCTATTGTCTTCAGGACCAGTTTTTATTAGTTACTAGAAAATGCATCTTTATGGGGGTGTGGTGGACACTGTCGGGTGTGATAATGGGGATTAGCAGTTGCTGTGTTCCTACTGAAGCCAGTCTCGGCTTTGTATTGTGAAATGTTGGCCAGGGCTCCATGGCTGGAGGGGAGTCAAAAGAATGTGTTTATTTCAGTGGGAAATGCTAACTTGCTGTGGACCATCCAGGTTTCCTCTGATTTCTTCTTCAGTCAAAGGACTGTGAGAGGCAACATTTTGATCTCTTCCAAAAAGAGAAACCGATGCAAACAGAATTCTCCAGCCTTGGCCAAATGGGTGATTTTTAAAGCTGTTACATTTGGTAATATTGTGTATATTTGCTACTACAAACTTGTAACTATTTAGGCAGTGGGGACTTTGGAGTGACTGAAAGCCTCCCAGTGCCTGAGTGGGAAGAACTCATGCCTACCACCCACTGCATCTCTACTAGTTAATCATGGCTATTGCTGGCATTTATAGATAGCGAGTTAGGTTTAGACCATGTGCATTTTAAAGTGTGTTTGCTGAGAAATCAGCCATCTTTCTCTCTGACTTCCTCCAAATCACGCATATATCATCAACATATGCGTAAACCTCTATTTCAGTCTCCTATGGCTTCTCAAACTCCCCTGGACTCAACAGTCTCTGTTTCTTGGGGCTTCCTTTACTCTTTTCCTAAGCCTTTCACGCCCTCTGTGTATGATCTCACTGTTCTTTTGTCTTGGAAGGTGTTTTCCAGGTCAGATATCTAGTCAGGATAAAGTCTTGTTTCCCCAAGATGTATATTTAAAGGGTTTCAAATGATCCCCTGGGGCATCCCATAATGATGTCCTTTCCCATTCCTAGAGAAAGGGTCTCTCTTCTTATACATTCAGGTGTCCATTCTTCACCAGAAATAACCATCAGGCCAACATTCAAGAGAGTTCAGGAGTTTTCTATGAGTGCTTGAAAAACACTCATACTCTGTCATCCAGTCAGCCAGGCTGACTGAAATATAGTTGAATAATTCATCAGTAGATATTAAATTCACATTCTCCTTGTAATTTCCCAATAAAAGTGGCATATGTGGTCATTTTTATGTGAATTTTATATAAGAGTTCGTTCTAGCATTTTGTTATGTGCTATCCTGAGAGAGGCTGGATCTAGTAAATTTACTGGTTAGGATTCTCCCATTTCATACTGGTTGGTTTCTTCAGACAGATGATGCTGTCACAACTCAGAAAATCAAGGAGGATGTCAGCTTCATAATACTCTGATTCTTAGGATAAAAGGGTTCTTAGAGTTCACCTAGTCCAAACCTTTGTTGTAGGAAGAAATCTGGTATTTGGATGGGTGAAATGACTCAGCCATGGCCTCGCAGGACATTAGTGGGAGATCCTCCAATGCATGTCCAGATACCCAGTCAATGCACTTTCCGCCAATTCCAAACTTTTCAGGATGTATAGGGGACAAATATGCCACTTAATATGCAGATCTAGCTGAATTATGTATGTTTAATACCAAACATTTAACACATAAAAATTTAACACTGAGATAGTATCATATAATATTATGTAAAATTAAAATACATTTTAAAAAGTCAACATGATCATAAGTTGATAAGTAATCTAGAGTTCTGCAGTGGTCTCTAGCTCGGGGAACCTCTGACAAGTTGAATAATAAAGAATGATAAGAGCTTACACTTATTGAATGTTTACTATGTGCACTGTACTAAGCACTTTATCCTTACTAACTTATTTAATCCTTTCAACACTTGTGTGGGGCAAGCACTGTTTTCTCCTTTTTACAGACTGAGGCAGGGAGTGGATGAGAAACTTTCCCACAGTTATAGAGTAGGAAGTGGCAGATCCATGCTCTTAATCACTGCCTTAATCTGAAGGTGGAGAAGTGCATTTGTTTTAAGCAAAGGAATTTTGCACTCAGTCACATGATCTGAGTCTAAGAGGAGCCCTTGGGCCCCTCCCAATAAATGTCCCCAAGGAGTCATCAAACAGCCTAATTACAGGAGGGCTGGTTGATTACAGTTGCACTGAAAACATTTTCTTAACCCTTGACCTGTATGTGTGCATAATATTATGAATACAGGTATTGATTGTGAGTTGACTCCATTACAGCAAAGATGTCTTTAATAATTTTATTGAGATGCAGGATGAAGCACTTCTCTATTTAGAGAGAGGCATGTAGCATAATTTAGAGATGAAAAAAAAAGAATCAAATGAATCAATCATCCAACCAGATTTGTATCCTATTGGGTTGCTAGTAATTCATCCACAAAATCATCTACTTCAAAAATAGCTTCATTGATTTACCCCCCAAACCCTTTTTCTTGATCCAAATTTGTGATTTTGTGTAAATTGAGTGGACTTTTATTTTTCATGATTAGTTCTAATCTAGTTTACGATATATATTGTAATTTGTGATCATTTTACCCTCCTAGGATCTTAGTATGCAATTACCTTAGTAATTTCCTGGCTTTGCATCTTCCAGAAGTACTATGTGCATGTAGCTATATATTTATATCTGGCATATGTAAGTATATGTGTAAGATTTGTAGATCTAAATTAATTTTATTTGGGAATTTGTGATCTCCTTTGAAGAAACCTGAGATTCCCTGGGAGTGTCATAGAAACAGATGGAAATCATTGGTTTATGCACTTCTTTGGATGTAAGGTAGGAACTCTAGACACTGTATTAATTTTATCAAGGCACCAACTGGTATAACTCTAAATAGCAATGTGGGAGCTTGAGGTTATGAATGCAGACAAAGCACCAGGCTAACAGTATCTCACCCTGTGAAAGAATAAACACAGCTTCCAAAAGTACTCTATAGCTAGGAAAATACTAGGCAATTTGACACACAAATTTTTTTTTAAGCTGGAAACTTACAAAGTCTTTCCTGTTGTTATATTTTGAATAGTGAACATGATTGGTGTTAAACTTTTATTTCCTTGATCACGACTGATGACTTTAGGATCTTAATCATGTGTGGAGAGGGAATAATATCCTTTAAAAAAAAGGACACGCAGGCAATCATTAGGCCAACAAAGATTGTGCTTAGAATTTCTGGCTAAAATGAATGTCTTGGTCTCCTAACAAAAGAAACATTTTACTAGTCCTGGTTCTTAAAAACAGTGACAAACTATGTCTTTTTTGATACTAAGTCTTGACCCTTTGGTTCTGGGAAAGGGGATTTGCATGAGTAGGTATGTGTGTGTATAGATGCATATTTAGATATATACATTTATATATGAATCAAGAAATATTTGATGCATATGTTACATGTGTATACCTTGTAAGATGAGTAATGACTGAGATTCCAGTGTGCTCAGAGTTAAGGCTGGTTTGGATTTTAAAGAAATCTACCGAATGTTTAGCACTTAATTGATGAACTATATTATAAAAGAAAATGAAGTGTTTCAGGTTTTTAAGACAAATACACTGTCAGCCCCAATTATGCAAAGTTGTGGTTAGGAAAATAAGGCACGTGGTATCATTACATTTAATGGAAACAGAGCCCAGAGCTAAGGGGAGTGTGCCAGTTGGTAACTTGCTCTGATCGGTTACGGAGCTCTCTGGGAGATCATCCTGTTACCTCCAGGCAGAGTTCTTTTTGACAATTGTGATGAGAAGTGGCAGCAAGCATCCAGAGAGTTTGGACTTTAGCATCTGTGTTGGCAGATCTGTGCAATGTGACCTCACACCTAAACAAAATTGCTCTTTACAGTTTAGGCCCAGTCTGGAGAATGGGGGCATTGATTTTCCAAATCCACAAATGCAGAATACCATAGTGAAACTATAATTTATTTATACAAATGGTGTGTTTTTACAAAGGCCATCTGTCAGTTGACTCTCTGATCTAAAACAAATCTGTTTGTTCCCCCAGAAGAAATAACATGTCTGTTGAAGAAAGATTTATGGACGACAGGCTGCCCAATCCACCAACCATTGGTATAATAATAACTATTTATGATATATTTACTTCTAGAGGAGTGCTGTGAGTGGAAACTATTACTTGTAAAGTATGGTAATTAATTTTTCATTACCTCAAAGCCAAGAAATGGAGCCCACTTGCATTTATTAAGATTGCTGCATGAGAAACATGTTCCTTCTGGAAAAAAAAATCCAAGTAAGGCATTCATAGAGCTGTGGCTCTGTGATAACTCACTGTTCTGATTGGGTAGATATAGGCCCATGGGGTTGATCTCAAGCCTTTGATTGTTTTCTGGAGGACAAGGGGATAAATCACTCTTGAATGACCATGGCTACTTTATCTCTAGGCACCATGGATGGCCCTCATTAAAAATTAGAACTTTCTATTAATACTAAAATAAAAGAAAAGAAGATTCTAGGCTAGGAGAAATTGAAATGGAAAAGAAGGGAAGGCTCTCTGCCCTATCTCCACTTCTCCCCAGCCCTTGACCCCTGCCAGAAAAGAGATACTCAAACTATTTATCTGTTTATCGATTTATTCCTGGACTCGCACCCCCAGTTTACTGAGGTATAATTGACAGATAAAATTGTACAGTTGAACTTCTATTTCTTTTTATTATTATTATTATACTTTAAGTTCTAGGGTACATGTGTACAACGTGCAGGTTTGTTACATATGTATACATGTGCCATGTTGGTGTGCTGCACCTGTTAACTTGTCATTTACATTAGGTATATCTCCTAATGCTATCCCTCCCCCTTCCTCCAACACCGCAACAGGCCCCGGTGTGTGATGTTCCCCACCCTGTGTCCAAGTGTTCTCATTGTTCAATTCCCACCTATGAGTGAGAACATGTGGTGTTTGGTTTTCTGTCCTTGCGATAGTTTGCTCAGAATGATGGTTTCTAGCTTCATCCATGTCCCTGCGAAGGACATGAACTCATCCTTTTTTATGGCTGCATAGTATTACATGGTGTATATGTGCCACATTTTCTTAATCCAGTCTTATCATTGATGGACATTTGGGTTGGTTCCAAGTCTTTGCTATTGTGAATAGTGCTGCAATAAACATACATGTGCATGTGTCTTTATAGCAGCATGATTTATAATCCTTTGGGTATATGCCCAGTAATGGGATGGCTGCAGTTGACCCTTTATTTCTGTGGGTTTTGCATCCATGGATTCAACCAACCACGGTTTGAAAATGTAGTTAGGCCTGTAATAGTTGCATCTGTGCTGAACTTGTAGGGACTTTTTTCCTTATCATTATTCCCTAAACAATACAGTATTACAACTATTTACATAGGATTTGCATTGTGTTAGGTATTATAAGTAATCTAGAGATAATGGGCATAGGTTACATGCAAATATGGACCATTTTATATAAGGGACTTGAGCATCCTCAGATTTGGTATCTGCAGGAGTTTCTAGAACCAATCCTCTGTGGATACTGAGGGACAATTTATGTATTTAAGGGATACAATATGATGCTTTCATATACATATATGTTGTGAAATTATTGTCACAATCATTAACACATGAGTCACCTTACATAGTTACCTTTGTGTGTGTGTGCTGAGGACATTTAAGACCTACTGTCTTAGCAAACTTCAGGTATACAATATGGTATGATTAACTCTAGTCACCATATTGTACATTAGATCCCCAGAATGTGTTCCTTGTAACTGAAAGTTTGCACTCTTTGGCCAACATCTTTCATTTTTCTCAATTCCCAGCCCCTGGCAACCACCATTATTCTACTCTGTTTCTTTGAGTTTGACTTTTTTTTTTTTTTTTTTGAGTCAGAGTCTTTCTCTGTCGCCCAGGCTGGAGTGCAGTGGTGCGATCTCAGCTCACTTCAACCTCTGCCTCCCAGATTCAAGCCATTCTCCTGCCTCAGCCTCCCAGGTAGCTGGGACTATAGGCATGCACCACCACGCCCAGCTAATTTTTTTTGTCTTTTTAAAAGTAGAGATGGGATTTCACCATGCTGGCCAGGCTGGTTTCGAACACTTGACCTCAAGTGATCCTCCTGCCTCAGCCTCCCAAAGTGCTGGGTTTACAGACGTGAGTTACTGCACCTGGCTGAGTTTGTCTTCTTTAGATTCCACATATAAGTGAGCTTATACATTTCTCTTTCCTTGTCTGACTTGTTTCACTTATTAGCATAATGCTCTCAAGGTCCTTCCATGTTGTCACCAATGGTAGGATTTCCTCCTTTCCTTCTTTTTAATGACTGTACATGATGGCAAAAACTGCAGTTACTTTTGCACCAACCTAATACACACACACACACACACACACAATTTCTTTATCCATTAATTCATCAATGGACATTTAAGTTGTTTCCATGTCCTGGCTATAGTGAATAATGGTGCAATGACCATAAGAGTGCAGATATATCTGAAGCTACTGTTTTTATTTCCTTAGGATATATACCCAGAGGTTGGGTTGCTGGATCATAAGATAGTTCTATTTTCAATATTTTGAGGAACCTTCATACTGTTTTCTATACTGGCCGTATCAAATTTCATTTTCACCAGTAGCATACAATGGTCCCTTTTCTCCACATCCTTGTCAATGCTTTTAATCTTGTCTTTTTGATAACAGCTTAACCTAGCAGATGTGAGGTGATATCTCCTTGTGGTTTCGATCTGCATTTCCCTGATGACTAATGATGCTAAGCACCTTTCATATACCCGTTGGCCATTTAATCTGCCTTTGGAACAATGTCTATTCAGGTCATTTGCCCCTTTTTAAATGAGGCTTTTTTTTTTTTTTTTTTTTTTTGCTATTGAGTTGTATGAGGAGTTCCTGATATATTTTGGATATTAAATCCTAATGGGACATATGCTTTGTGAATATTTTCCCTACTTCGTAAGTTACCTTTTCATTTTTTTGATTGTTCCTTTGCTGTGAAGGTTTTTAGTTTGATGCTATCCCATTTGTTTATTTTTGTTGTTGTTGTTGCCTTTGCTTTTGAGGTCATATCCAAAAAAATCATTTCCTAGACCAATGTCAAGGAGCTTTCTCCTAGGTTTTGTTCTACATGTTGACAGTTTCAGGTCTTACATAGAAGTCTTTAATCTATTTCAAGTTATTTTTTGTGAGTAGTGTAAGACGGAAGCTCAATTTCATTCTTTTGCATGTGGATATCCAGTTTTTCCTATGCCATTTATTGAAGAGGCTGTCCTTTCCCCATTGTGTATTCTTGGCACCTTTGTCAAAGATCAGTTTACTGTATTAAATATTTACTTATTTTGGAATATTTATTTTTGAATGGGACCTAATATTTCTCAAGTACATATTCTCTTCCAGAGGCTTGGCTAGGTCACAGGAGAGGTACAAAAACCCATGCCTTCTTCTCTCTGGAAACTTGCAGTCTACCTGATAACTCAGGGCTTGGTGATAGGTAGACAAATCCCCTTGAAATTGTCCATGAAAAGTGGTTAACAAGAGTCAGTAGTTATCTCCAAACGTCTTTCTTAAGTTAACATCTTTCTTAAGTTTTCTGAAGCATTCTTAAGATCAGCTAAACCAGGTTTCTTCCTCAGATGTCTTACTTTATTTACTTTTTATTTATTTTTGCTTTTCAAATATTTAAAAACATAAGTAATACTTGAACATGGTACAAAGGTAGACAGTCCAAGGGACCCTTTCTCTTATGTCTCTGTATTAAGTCATTCTTGCATTGCTATTAAGAAACACCTGAGGCTGGGTAATTTATAAAGAAAAGAGATTGAACTATTTACAACAGCAAAGACTTAGAACCAACCCAAATACCCATCGATGAGAGACTGGATAAAGAAAATGTGGCACATATACACCATGGAATACTATGCAGCCATCAAAAAGAATGAGTTCATGTCCTTTGCAGTGACATGGATGAAGCTGGAAGCCATCATTCTCGGCAAAATAACACAGGAACAGAAAACCGAACACCACATGTTCTCACTCATAAGTGGGAGTTGAACAATGATAACACAGGGAGGGGAACATCACACACTAGGGCCCGTTGGGGGATGGGAGGCGAGCGGAGGGAGAGCATTAGGACACATACCTAATGCATGTTGGGCTTAAAACCTAGATGACGGGTTGACAGGTATAGCAAACCACCATGGCACATGTATACCTATGTAACAAACCTGCATGTTCTGCACATGTATCCCAGAACTTAAAGTAAAATTTAAAAACAAAAAACAAACAAACAAAAAAGATTTAATTGGCTCATGGTTCTGCAGGCTGTGCAAGCATGGAGCCCACATCTCTTTGCTTCTGGGGAGGCCTCAGGGAGCTTTCACTCTTGGCAGAAGGTGAAGCAGGAGCTTATGCATCACATGGCAAAAGCAGGAACAAGAGAGGGTGGGGAGGTGCCACACACTTGTAAACGACCTGATCTCATGAGAACCTACTCACTGTCTTGAAGACAACACTAGGCCATGAAAGACCTGCCCCAATGGCCCAAACACCTCTCACCAGGTCCCACCTCTAGCACTGGGGATTAGAGTTCAACATGAGATTTGAGCAGGGACAAATATCCAAACTATATCACTCTCCCAGGCCACCAGTTGTCCTTTTTAAGGTGACCAAAGTTCAGTTTCTTCTATGTTCTTCTAAGTGCATATTTTTCTCCCATGTTTCTCCCTGTGGACATAGGTCTTATTTTTCTTCTCTGGGGGATTTTGGGGGAGTCTTAAGATTTGAATCCCTCAAGAGACAGATTTTTAAGACAGCATATTTACTTCTTGTCTGTGAGGTCTCAGGCAGAAGAGTGGATGCACAGGCTCAGAGTGAGACTTTGGTGAAGGTATGGTTGTGGGATCTCCTGCCAGGGCTGCAAAGTAAAAAATCTCCATGTCCAGATCTAGAAATCCTGCCAATTCCCCCCGACCCATGGCATAAATCGAAGCTCATATGAGGGGCAACCCAGGGACACAGCTGGTACTGAATTATGTTTTAGGTCTCAGGCTTATAGTTCTGAAGATAAGAGGACCCTTCCTTTCTTCCTGATACATCCTTGTGGATGCTCAGATGCCATTCTGCTTTATTTCCCCAAAATGCCTCCTAGCAGTGGTGCCAGAGATGAAGTGGCACTGTCCAGGCACTGCCCATTATATGGACAAGTCTCAGGACAGTTGGACTAAGCCTGTGGGCCCCCAAGCTCCCTGATGCAAAAAGCATCAGAAATGATGTGATGGATCCTGGCTGGGATCACATCCAAAGTCATGTCTACCTGGGACCTCTGAAACATGGGGTCCACAGGCAGGGTCGCCTGCATCTGGAGTGCTGCTCTCTGGTTTGGGCTGCCAACCTTTCCATCTGGGGTCTGGGCCTCAGCTCAGCCCTTGGGGGATCTGAGGGTAGTGGGCCAGGGCATACACTGCCCTGGGGGCTGCATGGACAGGAGACTGATGTGGCCAAGGCACCCTGGGAGCATGGGTTTCAGAAATAATGGGGGTGGGAGGCAGCCCATGGCTTCCTGCGCCACTCAGCTGTGGCCTTCTCCGTATTTGCTGCAGGTATGGGTCTCAGCAACTTTTCTACCTGCACCCTGTTCCTACCTTTTATACAGGAATTTCTGTCTCTGCTCCTGAGCCTCTACACAACACTGCCCACCTCACTGAATTGGTCTTTTGGTTTTATTTGGGTTGGGGAAGAGTACTCAGATGAGGGGGAGAGAGTGCACATCAAAGGATATCGGGGGACTTGCCCTGATAATCACGTAGGTTCTTTTCTATTTTTCCTAAGTGTTGGCCAGCTTGAGAAATAAAGGGACAGAGTACAAAAGAGAGAAATTTTAAAGCTGGGCATCTGGGGGAGACATCACACGTTGGTAGGATCCGTGATGCCCCACAAGCCACAAAAACCAGCAAGTTTTTATTAGAGATTTTCAAAAGGGGAGGGAGTGTGCAAATAGGTGTGGGTGACAGACATCAAGTACTTAACAGGGTAATAGAATATCACAAGGCAAGTGGAGGCAGGGTGAGATCACAGGATCACAGGATGGAGGCAAAATTAAAATTGCTAATGAAGTTTCGGGCACCATTGTCATTGATAACATCTTATCAGGAGACAGGGTTTTGAGATCAACCCGTCTGACCAAAATTTATTAGGCGGGAATTTCCTCTTCCTAATAAGCCTGGGAGCACTATAGGAGACTGGAGTCTATTTCACCCCTGCAGCGTCAACCATAAGAGCCGACCACACCCTGGGGGGGCCAGTTTAGAGACCCACCCCAAGGTGCACATTCTCTTTCTCAGGGATGTTCCATGCTGAGAAAAAGAATTCAGCTTTATTTCTCCCATTTGCCTTTGAAAGAAGAGAAATATGCCTCTGTTCCGCCCGGCTCACCGGTGGTCAGAGTTTAAGGTTATCTCTCTTATTCCCTGAACAATTGCTGTTATCCTGTTCTTTTTTCAAAGTGCCCAGATTTCATATTGTTTAAACACACATGCTGTACAATTTGTGCAGTTAATGCAATTATTACAGGGTCCTGAGGTGATATACATCCTCCTCGGCTGACAGGATTAAGAGATTAAAGTAAAGACAGGCGTAGGAAATCACAAGGGTATTGATTGGGGAAGTGATAAGTGTCCATGAAATCTTTGCAATTTATGTTTAGAGATTTCAGTAAAGACAGGCATAAGAAATTACAAAAGTATTAATTTGGGGAACTAATAAATGTCCATAAAATCTTCACAATCCATGTTCTTCTGCCATGGCTTCAGCCGGTCCCTCTGTTTGGGGTCCCTGACTTCCTACAACAAAGGAAGCTCAGTTATTCTTTGCCATCACATAGGTTTATGCCTCCATCTTCTTCCTTCCTTCCTTCCTTCCTTCCTTCCTTCCTTCCTTCCTTCCTTCCTTCCTTCCTTCCTTCCTTCCTTCCTTCCTTCCTTCCTTCCTTCCTTCCTTTCTTCATTCCTTCCTTCCCTACTTCCTTCCTTCCCCTTACTAGGGCTCTTGGACACTTAAAGGTCCACTGAGATCTGTTAGGGCTCTTGGAAGATACTAAGGGTCTGAAATGTTGAATGTGTGTGCATTTCTGTTGAAAAGATCCATCTTATGCTTTTTTTGGCAGGTTCTCAAAGGGATTTCCACTACTTAAGGTAGCTAATCATTTCATCTTCTTGCCTTTCCCTAGGCTCCCATTCTGTGTGTTTTTTTTTTCTTTGAGACAGAGTCTCACTCTGTCACCCAGGCTGGAGTGCAGTGGCGCTCACTGCAGCCTCCTCCTGGGTTCAAGTGATTCTGTTGCCTCAGCCTCCCGAGTAGCTGGGATGACAAGTGCATACCACCATGCCTGGCTAATTTTTGTATTTTTAGTAGAGATGGGGTTTTGCCATATTGGCCAGGCTGGTCTTGAACTCCTGACATCAGGTGATCTGCCCACCTCGGCCTCCCAAAGTCCTGGGATTACAGGCATGAGCCATCGTGCCTGACCTTCCCAGGCCCCCATTCTTACCAGCCGAGCCCTAGTTCCTTTGTTATGTGCTCTGAGAAACTTCATTCCTCCCTTTACAGCAGAGATGAATGAGCTTTTTACATAAAGGGCCAGATTGTGAATATTTTAGATCAGTGAGCCAAGAGGCAAAATTATGTAAGTACTTACATTACAAGAGAAAACAAATTTCCACCACTTTTATTAATAAAATTCTAAATATTATAATAATAATAATAATAATAATAATAATGGAGTACAATTTTTTTTTGTAGTACAGGCCTACCAATGAGAATAATGGAGTTCTGTTTTAGGGGTTATAACATTTCTCTTAATTGGAAGTCAAATTTAGTGTTTGCTATAATCAAAACTGATCATAAATGTTCATCTATTAATGTTGGACAGTAATGAATTTTATATATTAAATTTTTAAAAATAAAATTTTTATGTGTCATCAAATATTCTTTGTTTATTTTTCTATTTTTTATTTATTTTTAAATGTTTTTGGAGACAGGGGCTTGCTTTGTCACCCAGACTGGAGTTCAGTGGCATGATCATGGCTCACTGCAGATTTAACCTCCTGGGCTCAAGTGATCCTCCCATCTCCACCTTCTGAGTAGCTGAGACCACAGGCTTGCACCACCATGCCTGGTGAATTTTTTAGCATTGTTTGTAGAGACAGGGTTTTGCCATGTTGCCCAGGCTGATCTTGAACTCCTGAGCTCAAGCAATCTGCCTCCCTCTGCCTCCCAAAGTGCCTAGATTATAGGTGGGAGCCACCACACCTGGCCTCTTTGTTTTATTTTTATTGAAACATTTAAAAATGTAAAAATCATTCTTAGCTTATAGACTGCACAAAAATAGTCTGTGGGCTAAATTTTTTCTTAGGGCCATCATTTGCCAACCTTTGCTTTGTAGTACTCACCACAACTTATGCTATACTCATTTGTTTTCTCCTCTTCCTCTTGCTTTAAATATCAAATAATCCTAAATGGCTTTTAGCAAAAAACAGCAATTTCCTGCTCTACTTTTTTCCTGTTCCACTGCTCATCTCCAAAGGTAAGCACTGTAAATTCTTAGCTGTTTCTTCTGATATTTATCTACATATATCTAGAAAGAAATAAAGGAGGGAAGGAAGGGAAGAAACAAACAAGAGAAAAGAAAAAGGAATGTAACACTGTTTCTTGACTTATCAGTTTGAGACACTATTCCTACTGATTTATTACTGTGAAATGAGGATTAATTCTCTTACACTCTTTCTTTTCTTCCCACTTCCTTTTTTCCTATCCCCTTGATACAGTTATATCATAGTTTTTGGTTAAATTAATATGATTGTGATCATATAGTTATTACAGCAGAGCCATATAGAATGCTATACTTCCTATCTTGTCCAATATTTGTTTTCCCTGAAAATAATAATTGCCTTTTACCCACTTTGGCTTAAGTATCTTTGTGCTTTTTGGCAGATTCTGTTCACAACCTCCCAGGCCACGTAATGCTGGAGATAACTGTGCCTAGTAATATTGCTATGATGCTGCCATACAACTATGCATGGGTGATGCCTGTTATTTTCAGTATAACTGGTAACAGTGTAGCAAGATGGAGCTGTGGTATGGTATGAAGTTGTACCCTTGACCTAGATGTTAGATTCTGCAACTTATGCAAGGTGGTTTTGCAATCATGTATAGTAATGATGTTGAAGTTTCAGGATGACCAGACTGGAAGCAGCAGAGACTTTGCAAATGCCCCTTTAGGCTTCCTGCAGGATGTTACTGTAGGCAAGTAGAAGGTCTTCACCACCTTGAGCATGCCTCCTGTGAGGACCTGGAAATTTGAGGAGCCACCCTCATCCCCTACCCCAAACAGCTGACATCTTTCTTTCCTTCATTCCTGGCAGCATATCCTTTCAGCTTGCTACAGTGAAATACTCTTTGTATTAGGTGTTGTTGTTGTTGTTGGGTTTTTTTTGACAGAGTCTCACTCTGTCACCAAGGCTGGAGTGCAGTGGTGAGATCTCAGCTCACTGCAACCTTGGTCTCCCGGGTTCAAGCAATCTGCCTGCCTTGGCCTTCCAAAGTGATGTGATTACAGGCATGAGCCACTGCACCTGGCCCTAATCATGCTCTTAAAGGCAAGAGGCGTGTCCTTTCTTGTTGCCTGGAAGGAACATGGCTATAGTGGTGAGCTAGCCTCAACCATGCAGAAGAGAGTGGCATCCTGGAAAGGCTGAGCACCAAAAGGGAAGGATATGAGTTTCCAACATTTTAGGGTACCCTATTAGACTTGGCCTTTTTTTTTTAAGAGATAGGGTATTGCTATGTTGTCCAGGCTGGCCTAGACCTCCTGGCCTCAAGCAATTCTCCCACCTTGGCCTCCCAAAGTGCTGGGATTACAAGCGTGGACCACCGTGCCTGGCCATCTAGGCCTTCTAATGCTTCTTGTAATATGGAAGAGAAGTACAACTCCATTTTATTTCATTCATTATCAGTAGAATCTGCATCCTGACTAATCCATTACATGTGTTTAATCTGCCAAGTTGTACTGGAGGAGATCCTTCATTACATGTAGAATAAAGATTTCTTGTCTTTTTCACATAAAGGAAATAAAAACCTCAAAAATGTTAAACAGTGGAGGAAGAAACGTATCTCTCAGCTGGATGAATAGATGAACTCTTGGCATGCTACCATACTTCCAATTTATTTTATTTTTATTTGCATGGTTCGTGGAAGGAAGAAGGAGCTTAGAAACTAAAGACTCAGTTCTAGTTTTAATTGTCTAGTTCTAGTATTAATTGCCTTGGGCAATTAATAGAATCTCTGAGTTTTATCATCTACAAAATGATAATAGCTAACCACTATTATCCCTTAACCAGAGGGGGGCTGTATACCAGATTCTACTTTTGTAATGATGTCTTTAAATATTTGCTTTACAAATTCATTTATTTACAATGAATCTAAAATTAATCTTTAAAATGAATTATTTATTTATTTTACTTAAAATGAATGGCATTTAATATATAAACTTACATGTATTATAATATTATTGATGGGCTGGGGGCAGTGGCTCATGCCTGTAATCCCAGGACTTTGGGAAGCTGAGGTGAACAGATCACTTGAGCTCAGGAGTTTGAAATAAGCCTGGGCAAAATAGGGAAACCACATCTCTATAAAGAAAGAAAAATAAACTTAAAAATCTTGATAGCTGTTATTTATTATACGTTTTCCATATGTCAGGACCTGCAAAGCACTTTAATAGTGGTAGTGATGTTGATAGTAATGAACTGTTATTGCATGCTTGCTATATGCTATATACTACACTAACTGCTTTATGTGTATTAGCTCATATACTGCTTACATCAACCCCTTATGATGTTCTGTTATTAAGCCCACTTTACAGGTGAGGAAAGTGAGACCAGCAGTGGTTATGTAACTTGTCTAAGACAAGGATACATATCCATGTGCAGGCTGACTTTAAAGCCTTTGCTCTTATGCTGCTATGTTGCTTTCTCTTTTTTTTTTTTTTTAAGAGACAGAGTCTTGTTCTGTTGCCCCATGATGGAGTATAGTGGTGCAATCATGGCTCACTGCAGCCTTGAACTCCTGGGCTCAAGCAATCCTCCCACCTCAGCCTCCCAAGTAGCTAGGCTGCAGCCTGTATTTCTTTTTAAATAAAAAATTTATCAAGAAAATGGGCAGGTAAGATTAGAGAATCATAAACTGAACCTTCAGCAGGATTTGCCTCTAACTTGAAACTTACTGTTTGGAACCCACGGCCATGACACAACTTAGAATCATAGAAGGGATGTAGGGTCATCCCTTGTAACCCCCACCCAGTGTGAAAATTCTGTCTGTGATAGCCTGGACAGATGGTCACCCTGCCTGTGTTTTAACACCTCACTGGCTGAGCTTCCATTGCTTTTTTATTGCCTGTGCCACTGTTGGGAAATCTCAACAATGTTGGTTTTCAGACTCAAGCCCCTGTGTTTCTTGCTGCCTTTGCAAAGCTAAAGCCATCAAGTGGCAGCAAATCTCTCCCTGGCTGTCATCCCTCTCCCTTTTCTGTCTCCCAGCCCCTTTGATAGAAAATTTCATAAAGAAGATGGCATTCGAGCTGAATGTGGAAGGCTGCATGGGATTTCAGTAGGTGGAGATGGGAGAAGGCAGGATTAGAGGCAGAGACTGGAAGTTGGCCAGGTGGGGGTGTGGCTGGTGTGCCAGCCTAGCAGTTCATTCAGTGCCTGAGAGCAGGTTCACAGGAAGGTATCTTTGCAATGGCAGGCTGAGGCCTTAATATGAGAAATTATCTTGAATAGACTCCAAAGTGATTCAACTAAGAGTTTTTGCAAGTGTGCTTTATGTTGAGAAGTTAACACAGCCCGATTGCCTTATTTACACATGCTTATTTTCATAAAAAGATACTTGCTGTGGTCTGAATGTTTGTATCCCCCAGAATTCATATGTTGAAACCTAACCTCCAATGTAATAGTACTAAAAGAGGTGGGGTCTTTAGGAGGTGATTAGATCATGAGGACGGAGACCTCATGAATGGGATTAGTGTCCTTTTGAGAGGCTAGAGAAAGCTTGTCTTCTCTTCTGCCATGTGAGAATGTAGCAAGAAGGTGCCATCTCTGTTGAGCAAGCCCTCACCAGATGCTGAAGTTGCTGGCACCTTGATCTTAGGCGTCTCAGCCTCCAGAACAGTGAACAATAAATTTCTATTGTTTATAAATTACCTAGTCTAAGGTACAGTCATCCCCCCATATCTGTGGATTCTGCATCTGTGGATTCAAGTAACCATGGATCAAAAATATTTGGAAAAATTATTGCATCTGTACTAAAAATGTACAGAATTTTCTCTTGTCATTATTCCTTAAACAACACAGTAGATGATCATTTACCTAGCATTTAAATTGTATTAAGTTTTATAAGTAATCTACAGATGATTTTAGTTATATGAAAGGATGTACCTAGGTTATATGCAAATACTACACCGTTTTTTAACAGGGACTTGAGCATCATCGAGTTTTTGTATCCACAGGAGGTTCTGGAACCAGTACCCCATGGATATCAAGGGACGAGTGCATTTTGTTATAGCCGCTCAAAAGGACTAAGACAATACTCTTCAAAGAGGCATGTTAAGTAGAATTACTGATGAGTTATCTGTACAAGGTCGCAGCAGCCTGTCCGTTGCATCAGGTTTTGTCAGGAGGCCCACTTCTCTTTCTAGTACATCATGCTGCCTGTCTCTCTGATTGTCCCTTTCTTCCAGCTTATTTGGTAAGAGTATTCACCACTTCATTTTGTGTTGCTGATCATGAAATTGACTGCTCCTAATTATATGACAGGTGAGCAAGAAGAACCTTACTTAGAGCCAGAAGGGAAGGTCACAATTAAGATCTTTAAGAACTTTCAAAAAGACATCCCTGCAGAATGACTATGACAGCTGCTGCTCATTGAGATTAGGAACCATTGGCTTGAAACCAGCTAGTGCTGAACAGCAGGACTTCCTGCTCTGCTCCAAAGTGTTTATTTCATTCCACAGCGGCTGCCGAAATGCAGCCTCTAGGAATCCTGCTTTAAATGTGCCCCTGGAGACCCTGGGCTATTAAGGGTTATTGCTAGTGGTCCTCTGTCTAGGAAATGATTCCAGTTCTACGTTATACATCTTTGAGTTGGCTTAAAGCACTGCATATGTTACTACAAAGTGTTACAGTGATGTATATGTTTGTTTTGGTAATCCATATAGTCATTTTTCAGGAAAATTATGTTGGGGACATTATGGCACATAACCCAAGGAAGCAAATGTTCACCCATCAGATTTTTTCTTTTTAGAATAAACCCTTAGAGTAACTCTCACGTGTACATGTTTCTATTTTCCAAACAGAATGAGTGTCCAGATAACCTTTAGCTCACACCGATACACCCTTAAAATGGTTATATCTATGCATGATTCAATTAAATTAATAGCCCCCAATGCCTCTTGTGGAACTAGTTTCAATTTTATTTTCTTAATTTATCATTTCTTTCTTCATTTGTAGAGATGGGGTCTTGCTTTGTTGCCCAGGCTAGTCTCAAACTCCTGGCTTCAAGAGATCCTCCTGCCTCAGCCTCCCAAAGTGCTGGGATTACAGGTGTGAGCCACTGCACCAGGCCTAAAATTTTCTTATATTGCTCAAAGGTTAGATAAAATCCTAATTTTTGAATTCTGTTACCATGAAACAGACCCTGCATTATATATACTTACAATACATGACATCCCATGTACCATACTGTACTTCTTTTCACATTTGTAAATTAAAAGAAAATCAATAATCAAACGGGGCATTCTCACCGCCCCCCCCCACTTTTTAGTGTGCTGTAGTCCCTTTGCTAATCTTTAGAAAGTGTGTGGTTTTCTCTTGGGAACTATAATAGGGCTGATATTCTATATGGCTAGCCTTATTTGACTCAACCCTAGCCATTTACAAACAATGGACATTAATGGTATATTTTTCACTTTCCTGCTTGCTCTCTGAGCAATTAACTGTGCAGTAGGATATGTCTTTATCAGGTCCTCTGATTTCTAGTTAAATCTGGTATTTTCCTTGTGCTGATACTCTCTCCCTTGAGATACAGCCTTTTGCTGATGCTAAAGGTTTGTGGCAGTCTTCATTTAGGCTTGTTCTTATTTTTGGATACAGCTAATATAGGCATAAGGTTTCTGTCAGATGAAATTTAGAGGCACTCTATATTTCTGTTTAGAGTATTAAAAACACAGAGCTGTTTCTACAGCATTTGTAAATGCAGCACCTCCTTGCTTACAAAACAATCACAAGATCCTCTGAACCATGCAAAGTCTCCCAAAGAAATCTCCAGGGTAGCAGATTGCAAACTGGCTTTGAGATAACTGTTCTTCACCTCCTTTCTCTCAGCCAAACATTATTATCAGCTAGAACAAGAAATTCTTTAAAAGTATAATTGTAGCTGTTTTTATTTTGATTCTGTACATAAAAGTTTAATTATTTAATTTTTTTATTTTTTTAGAGATAAGATCTTGCTCTGTTTCCCAGGCTAGAGTGCAGTGGTGCAATCATAGCTCACTGCAACCTTGAGCTCCTGGGATCAAGTGATGTTCCTGCCTCAGCCTCCTGAGTAGCTGAGATTACAGGCATGCATTACTGCATCTGGCTAATATTTTTATTTTTTTATTTTTATTTTTTGAGATGGAGTCTCGCTGTGTCACCCAGGTTGGAGTTCAGTGGCGCAATCTCGGCTCACTGCAATCTCCATCTTCTGGGTTCAAGCAATTCTCCTGCCTCAGCCTCCCGAGTAGCTGGGATTACAGATGCACGCCACCACGCCCAGCTAATTTGTTGTTGTTGTTATTTTTTAGTGGAGATGGGGTTTTACCATGCTGGCCAGGCTGGTGTCGAACTCCTGACTTCAAGTGATACACCTCCCAGAGTGCTAGGATTACAGACGTGAGCCACTGTGCCCAGCCAATAATTTTATTTTTTGTAGAGGTAGGGTCTCACTTTGTTGTCCAGGCTGGTCTCAAAATTCTGGCTTCAAGTGATCCTCCCACCTTGGCTTCCTAAAGTGCTGGAATTAGAGGCATGAGCTACTGTGCCAAGACTGTACACAAAATTTTAAAAATGCCTGCCAGTTCCTTAATTCTGGTTGCTAGTACATACCACAGAGCAATGCAGATAGGGATGGACAGGACTGATGTAAAAATGAAAGCAAAGAAGCCAAGGTAGTGAAGTAAGCGCAAAGGTATAAATTTTGTTCCCAAGGAAACATATACAATGAAAGTATTTCCATTGAGAATATTTGTTTTTACTTATTTTTCCTCATTACAAAAGTAAATAATATTTATATAGACATTTTGGAAAAAATAGAAAAGTAGTCCTCATCCTTAATCTCAATACCCATGTAATAACTACTATTAATCTTATTTCATATCCTTTCTGTACATCTATATAGTTCACAAAAATGAAATGATTCACTTTCAATTGCTCTTAAAGATTTTGTGTTATAAAACACACAAATGTATGGCTTAACATGAGTTATCACAAGGTGAACACATTTGTAACCAATACCCACATAAAGAAATAGAACCTTGTCAGCCATTCCAGGAATTCCTGAATCTGCCCTATCACCAGCTCAAACCACCTGGTTTCCCACATGAGTAGTCACTGCCTTGGCTTTTATCATAGGTTAATGTTTTATCTTTTATAACTTCTACATATATGTTATAGGCCCCATCATACATTGTTATTATTTTTTCTTTAAACTGTCAATGATCTCTTAAAGAGATTTTTTAAAAACCACTTTTATATTTACCCACATATTAACTGCTTCTGGTTCTCTTCATTTCTTTGTATTGACCAGATTTCTGTCTGTTATAATTGTCTTTGTTCTAGAAGGACTTTAACATTTCCTGAAGTGCAGGTCTACAGCTAGTAAATTCTTTCAGTTTTCTATGCCTGAAAAAGTCTTTATTTCACTTTTGTTTTTTAAGATATTTTTTGCTGGGTATAAAACTATTGGATGACAGCTTTTTTTCCTTCTCTAGTACTTAAAAATTGTTGTTTCATTGTATTCTGGAATGTATTATTTTCAAGATATATTTATTATCAAGAAGTCAGCTGGATTCTTATCTTTGTTCCTCTTCTGTTTATAAGACTTCATCTTTTTCACCAGTGTTAAGCAATGTGGCTATGATATGCCTTGGTAGAGGTTCTTGTGCTTTGGGTTCATTGAGCTTCTTGGATCTGTGGGTTCAGTAATTTTAATCAAACTTGAAAAATTTTCAGCCCTTATTTCTTAAAGAAAATTTTTTTTTGGCCCTACTTCCTCCTGTTTTCTGTCCTTCAGGGACTCCATTTTTAGGCTGCTGGAAGTTATCCCACTGCTCAGTGATGCTTCATTTATTTGTTTCAGTCTTTTTTTCCTGTGTGTTTCATTTTGCATAATTTCAATTGCTATATCCTCAAGTTCATTACTCTTTTACAGTGTCTAATATGCTGTTCATTTGGTCCAATGTGTTTTAAAAATCTCTTATGTTGTAGTTTTCATCTCTAGAAATTCATTTGGATCTTTATAAAAAAATCTATCTTTCATATCTCTATATGCTCAATCTTCCTTCTGCATCATTGAATATATGGACTATAATTATAATTGTTTTATGTTCTTATCTACTAATTCTATCATTTTTTGTGTCATTTCTCTATCTTCTCAGTATGGAAGCAGTTTAATTATTTTGATGCTTGTTTTTCAGTTTTGTTAGGTGGGATCAGAGCAGCTTTTGTTCTAGGGCTGATTTTGCCTCACTCTTCAATGCCTCATGAATTTTGAGGTTGTCCACTCTGATAGATGAGACTATGGACTTTTTCTGGTTCTATGCAAGCTCCAAAAATGTTTATCTTACTTGTTTTGAGTGGTTCTTTTCCAAGCTTTGGGTAGTTGCCTCACACACATGTGCTGATGAATACACAAGGGGTGCCGCATGCACATCTCTGGAGCTCTCTCTGGGCACCTCTCTCACCAGTACTTTGCTCAGTGGACCCTAGCCACATGACTTCCATGAACTCCCAGTTTTGCCTTCTCACCTCAGGGAGACTGTTGGGTCCCCCTTCTCTGTGTTCTGGCCTGAATATTCTCTCCAGGAAGTAAGCTGGGGCCATTTTACCCCTCTCTCAGGGATCACTATTATTTGAAGCCAGATATCCAATGTGTGAAAACAGAGATTTGTTTCTTTCCATGTATTTGGTCTAGTATTTTAGTTCTTTTGAGCAGGAAAGTAATCTGGTCCCTGTATTGCATCCTAATCAGAAGCAGAAGTCCTTTTCCTGACTTTTTACAGTGATCACTTCCTTATGTTACTTTGTAGTTTTATCACCTCAGTGTACATTTCTAGACACTGTAGTTTAGTCTCGCCTACTAGAAATTATTATATATCTTTTAAATCTCTAACATACAGAATCCTTCTCCATCCCTTTCTTTTTCTTTCATTTTATCTATTGAAGACCTGTACCATTTGACCTATAGTTTCCCACTGTCTGGAATTTGCTGATGCACGTTTGCAGTGCAATTCAACACATTGTTGTAGTCTTTTGTATTTCTTGCAAATGAGCAGCTGAATCCAGAGGTTTGGTAAGACTGGGGTTCAATACCTTTGACGAGACTACAGGGCTGCTGTGCTCTTTCATCAGGAGGCACATAATTTCTGATTATCTCTCTTTTTGTAATACTAGCAGCCATTAATTCTACATACTTACATTTATTAATTCATTGGGGATGGAAAAATGGTGGTATTTGAATTCTTTAATTTTTTCATTTATTAGATAGAGTACCTTTATAAAGAGACACATATCCTCATTAGTATTTGATTACCCATGGTATGTTTTATACAGGAAGGCAGAATAAATGCTTCATTTAAGATAATGAATTGGTTTCATATCATTCTCTCAAGGTTACCCATTAGTTTTTAAAAAATCATTTTAAATATTATTAACTCACTGATTGATGGGTTTTAATCAATTGCAATTATTATCCTTTAGAAGCTCAAATTTTCCTATCTCTGGCTGATGGGAGCCCCTTCAAGTTGGCACTGAGTCCTTTTTACACCTTAGTTGCTTGGTAACTCCCTCTTTTCCAGTGTAAGAAAATGCCCCAGGCCCATCTTCCACATTTTCTGCCCCAAATCAGGAATCAACAATTTCCCCAAGAAGTCTTAGTTTTATTTAGTGGAAAATAGTATTTCAACCAATCTGGGTGCTAGGGATAATCAATGCTATTAGGTTGGTCATCATCTTCAGGCTCCTTTAGTGAACAGAGCTAAGATATTATATGTATGTGTACATTTTTTTTTCCTTTTAAAAGATAAAATACATTTGGGAGGCCAAGGTGGGTGGATTGCCTGAGCTCAGGAGTTCCAGACCAGCCTGGGCAACGTAGTGAAACCCTGTCTCTACTAAAAATACAAAAACTTAGCTGGGCATGGTAGTGCACACTTGTAATCCCAGCTACTCAGGAGGCTGAGGTGGGAGAATCGCTGGGTCCTGGGAGGCGGAGGTTTCAGTGAGCCAAGATCGCGCCACTGTATTCCAGCCTGGGGGACAGAGCGAGACTCCATCTCAAAAAACAAACAAACAAACAAACAAAATCCAAACCAAAAAAGAGATAAAATACAATTACTCATCTCTTAAACAATGGGGATACATTCTGAGAAATAAGTTGTTAGGCTATTTCATCACTGTGTGAATATCACAGAGTGTACTTACACAAACCTAGATGGTATAGCCTAGGTTTGGACATATCACATACCTAGGCTATGTGAAATGGACACATGTCTAGGTTGTGTGGTATGTCTTAATACTCCTGAGCTATAAACCTATACAGCATGATACTATACTCAGTACTGTAGGCAGTTGTACCAGAGTGGTAAGTTTCTGTGTATCCAGACATAGAAAAAGTACAGTAGAAATATGATATGAAAGCTCCATTATAATCTCCTGGGACAATCATTATACACGTGGTCTATTGTTGACCAAAACATTGTTATGTAGTGCATGACTGTATCTTCTGAGTTCAGATTGATACATCTAATTCATTACCACAGAGTTATAAAATTCAACCTCTTCTATATCACATTTGTACCTCCTTTCTTTTACACCAAGAATCTTGTTTCTCAAGGACACAAGACATGATAGAGTTAGAATATTCCATAATCATTTACTTCACCCCATGTTTACACGAATTACCCTCAGAGTAATAGTAATACCACTGCCACCAATGTTATTACTGAGAGCAGTTAAAATACATTTTTGCAACCGGGCACGGTGGCTCACGCCTGTAATCCCAGCACTTTGGGAGGCCAAGGTGGGCAGATCATGAGGTCAGGAGTTAGAGACCAGCCTGTCCAACATAGTGAAACCCTGTCTCTACTAAAAGTACAAAAAAATTAGCTGGGCATGGTGGCGCACGCCTGTAGTCCCAGCTACTCAGGAGGCTGAGGCAGGAGAATCGTTTGAACCCAGGAGGCGGAGGTTGCAGTGAGCTGAGACCGCTCCATTGCACTCCAGCCTGGGCGACAGAGTGAGACTCCGTCTCAAAAAACAAAACAAAACAACAACAAAAAAACCCAAAAAACAAAACAAACAAACAAAACATTGTTGCATATTGTATCCTCATTCTACCCCTATTTAAGAATAATTATCTACATTGTTTGAACAGCCATTGTATACTATAATCTTCCCGTTTTAGCTCTCATTTAGTATTAGTTATATAACTAATACTGTAACTGCATGTTTATTACTCGTCACCAGTCATTATGTTAAATGTTTCTTTAGTCATTTTGCATGGCTGAAGCTCATTCTGTAGTATATTTCTCAAAAAGAGTTCATGGGACCAATATTCCCTACTTTTTTTTTGCATATGTTGATAACAGTTTATGCCCTTTGCACTTGAATGTCAGTTTTGCTGCATATACAATCCTTGGCTTGCATTTTCTTTCTTTGAGTATCTTAAATATGTGCTCCATTTGCTTCTGGAGAAACACTGGTATAGAAATGCTTCAGGATGACTTAATTTTCTTTCTCATAACTTATTCACTGTTTGATTAGATGTCAAAGGATTTTTCTTTTTTTCTTTAAAGTCTAGTAATTTTATTTGAATATTTTGTGATATTGGTCATTCTGGGTCAATATTCTCAGGTACATGGTGTTTTGTTTTGTTTTGTTTTTTGGGCATTTTTGTTGTTGTTTTTGAGACAGGGTCTTGCTCTGTCACCCAGGCTGAAGTATGGTGGCACGGTCTTGGCTCTCTGCAACCTCTGCGTCCAGGCTCAAGCAATCCTTCCTCCTCAGCCTCCTGAGTAGCTGGGACCACAGGCATGCACCACTATGTGTGGCTAATTTTTGTATTTTTTGTAGAGACGGGGTTTCACCATGTTGCCCAGGCTGGTCTTCAACTCCTGGACTCAAGTGATCCTCCCATCTCAGCCTCCCAAAGTGCTGGGATTGCAAGTGTCAGCCACCATGCCTGGCGTACATGGTGTGTTAATTTTTTTTTTTTTAATTTTTAAGGTCAGACGCAGTGGCTCATGCCTGTAATCCCAGAACTTTGGGAGGCTGAGGCAGGCAGATCACTTGAGGTTGGGAGTTTGAGACCAGCCTGACCAACATGGAGAAACCCCATCTCTACTAAAAATACAAAATTAGCCAGGCGTGGTGGTGCATGCCTGTAATCCTAGCTATTCAGGAGGCTGAGGCAGGAGAATTGCTTGAACCTGGGAGGTGGAGATTGCGGTGAGCCGAGATTGTGCCATTGTACTCCAGCCTGGGCAACAGGAGTGAAACTCCATCTCAAAAAAATTTTTTTAAATATTATGGTGCATAATAGGTGTATATGTTCATGGGGCACACATGATGTTCTGATAGAGGCATACATTGTGTAGTAATCACATCAGAGTAGTTGGGGTATCCATTACCTTAGCATTTATTGTTTCTTTGTGTTAGGAACATTTCAATTCCACTCTTTTAGTTATTTTTAAATACACAATAAATTATTATTGACTATAGTCACCCGTTGTACTATCAACAGCTAGATCTTGTTCATTTTATCTAACTATATTTTTGCAATCCAACATGGTGTGTTCTTTTAAAATATAGTTTCAGAGCTTTTATTTTTAATTTGAAGAAAGTTTTCTTAAATTACAGTATTTTGGCATTTGTTTTGTTCTCTTGTTTTAGTTTTCTTCTTTGGAGACTCCTATTACCCATATTTTGAATCTTCTTTGACTGTCTTCAATATTTGTTAGTTTCTCTCTCATCATTTAAATCATTTGAAAATTTCTTTTTAAAATAGACTTTATTTAAAAATTTTACTATTAGCCTGGGCGACAGAGTGAGACTCAGTCTCAAAAAAAAAAAAAATTTTCAGTAGGTTTTTCAGGGACAAGTGGTATTTGGTTACATGAATAAGTTCTTTAGTGGTGATTTCTGAGATTTTGATCTGAGATTTTGGTGCACTCATCACCCAAGCAGTGTACACTGTACCCAGTGTGTAGTCATTTATGTTTATCCCTCACCCTCCTCCCATCCTTCCCTACAAGAACCCAAAGTCCATTGTATCATTCTTATGTCTTTGAGTCTTCATAGCTTAGCTCCCACTTATGAGTGAGAACATACGATCCTTGGTTTTCCATTCCTGAGTTACTTCACTTGGAATAATGGTCTCCAATTCCATCCAGGTTGCTGCAAATGCCATTATTTCATTCCTTCTCATGGCTGAGTAGTATTCCATGTTGTGTGTACACACACACACACAACATTTTCTTTATCCACTCATTGATTGATGGACATTTGGGCTGGTTCCATATTTTTGCAATTGCAAATTGTGCTGCTACAAACATGCGTGTGCAAGTATCTTTTTTGTATAATGACTTCTTTTCCTTTGGGTGGGATTGCTGGATCAAATGGTAGGTCTACTTTTAGTTCTTTAAGAAATCTCCACACTGTTTTCCACAGTGGTTATACTAGTTTACATTCCCACCCTTGTGTTCCCTTTTTACCACATCCATGCCAACATCTATTTTTTTTTATTTTTTGATTATGGCCATTATTGCAGGAGTAAAGTAGTATTTCATTGTGGTTTTGATTTGCATTTCCCTGGTCATTAGTGATATTGAACATTTTTTTTCATATGTTTGTTGGCCATTTGTATATCTTCTTTTGAGGATTGTCTATTCATATCCTTAGCCCACCATTTGATGAGGTTCTTTTTTTTTCTTGCTGATTTGTTTGAGTTCCTTGTAGATTCTGAATCTACATCTGTCCTTTGTCAGATGTAAAAATTTAGCCCTTTGTCAGATGTATAGATTGTGAAGATTTTTCTCCTGCTCTGTGGGTTGTCTGTTTACCCTGCTGATTATTTCTTTTGCTGTGTGAAGTTTTTTGTTTAATTAAGTTCCATCTATTTACCTTTCTTTTTGTTGCATTTGCTTTTGGGTTCTTGGTCATGAAATCTTTGCCTAAGTAATGTCTAGAAGGGTTTTTTCGATGTTACCTTCTAGAATTTTTATAGTTTCATGTCTTAGATTTAAGTCTTTGCTCCATCTTGATGATTTTGTAAAGGTGAGAGATGAGATCCAGTTTTATTCTTCTAAATGGGTCTTGCCAATTATCCCAGCACCGTTTGTTGAATAGGGTATCCTTTACCCACTTCATGTTTTTGTTTGCTTTGTCAAAGATCAGTTGGTTGTAAGTATTTGGCTTTATTCCTGGGTTCTCTATGATGTTCCGCTGGTCTATGTGCCTATTTTTATACCAGTACCATGCTGTTTTGGTGACTATGGCCTCACAATATAGTTTGAAGTTGGGTATTGTGATGCCTCCTGATTTGTTCTTTTTGCCAAGTCTTGCTTTGTATGGGGGCTCTTTTTTGGTTCCATATGAATTTTAGGATCATCTTTTCTGGTTCTGTGAAGAATGATGGTATTTCGATAAGAATTGCATTGAATTTGTAGATTCAGTAGGCAGTATGGTCATTTTCACAATATTGATTCTACCTATGCATGAGCATGGGATGTGTTTCCATTTGTTTGTGTCATCTACAATTTCTTTCAGTAGTGTTTTGTAGTTTTCTTTGTAGATGTCTTTCACCTCCTTGGTTAGGTATATTCCTAAGTATTTTATCTTTTTGAGTCCTTGATTTGATTCTCACCTTGATTGGATTCTCACCTTGATTGCTGTTGGTGTATAGTAGTGCTATTGATTTGCATACAGTAATTTTGTATCCTGACACTTTACTAAATTCATTTATCTGTTCCAGGAGCTTTTCGAATGAGTCTTTAGGGTTTTCTAGATATGTAATCATATCATCAATGAACAGGAGCAGTTTGACTTCCTCTTTACTGATTTGATTGCCCTTTATTTCTTTCTCTTTCTGATTGCTCTGGCTAGGACTTCTAGTACTATGTTGAACAGAAGTGGTGAAAGTGGGCATCCTTGTCTTGTTCCAGTTCTCAGGGGGAATGCTTTTAACTTTTCCCCATTTAGTATAATGTTGGCTGTGGGTTTGTCACAGATGGCTTTTATTACCTTAAAGTACATCCCTTCTGTGTCCATTTTGCTGAAGATTTTAGTCATAAAGGATTTGATAGATTTTGTCAAAAGCTTTTTCTGTGTCTATGGAGATGATCATGTGATTTTTGTTTTTAATTCTGTTTATATGGTGTATTACATTTATCGACTTGCATATGTTAAACCATCCCTGCATCCCTGGTATTAAACCAACTTGATCATGGTGGATAATCTTTTTGATATGCTGTTGATATGTTTGATATGATATGTTGGTTAGCTAGTATTTTGTTGAAGATTTTTGTGTTCATCAGGGATATTGGTCTGTAGTTTTTTGTTGTCGTTGTTATGTCCTTTCCTGATTTTCGTATTAGGGTGATACTGGCTTCATAGAATGATTTAGGGAGGATTCCCTCTTTCTCTGTCATTTGGAATAGTGTCAATAAGATTGGTCCCAATTCTTCTTTGAATATCTGATAGAATTCGTCTGTGAATCTATCTGATCCTGGACTTTTTTGTTGGCAATTTTTGAAATTACCACTTCAATCTTGCTGCTTATTATTAGTCTGTTCAGTTTCGATTCTTTCCTGGTTTAATCTAGGATGATTGTATATCTCCAGGAATTTATCAATCTCATCTAGATTTTCTAGTTTTTGTGTATAAAGGTTTTCATAGTAGCCTTGAATGATCTTTTGTATTTCTGTGGTATAGGTTGTAATATTTCCTGTTTCATTGCTTTTTTTTTTTTTTTTTGAGACAGAGTCTTACTCTGTTGCCCAGGCTGGAGTGCTGTGGTGCAATCTCGGCTCACTGCAAGTTCCGCCTCCTGGGTTCACCTCATTCTCCTGCCTCAGCCTCCCAAGTAGCTGGGACTACAGGTGCCTGCCACCATACCTGGCTAATGTTTTGTATTTTTAGAGAGATGGGGTTTCACTGTGTTAGTCAGGATGGTCTTGATCTCCTGACCTTGTGATCCGCCTGCCTCAGCCTCCCAAAGTGCTGGGATTACAGGCATGAGCCACTGTGCCTGGCCTCCTGTTTAATTTCTAGTTGAGTTTATTTGATTCTTCTTTCTTCTTTTCTCACTAATGGTCTATCAATTTTATTTATCTTTTCAAATAACCAACTTTTTGTTTTATTTGTCTTTTGTATTGTTTATTTTATTTCAATTTCATTTGGTTCTGCTCTGATCTTTGCTATTTCTTTTCTTCTGCTGGGTTTGGGTTTGGTTTGTTCTCATTTCTCTAGTTCCTTGAGGTGTGACCTTAGATTGTCTATTTGTGCTCTTTCAGACTTTTTGATGTAGGCATGCAATGCTATGAACTTTCCTTTTAGCACTGCTTTTGCTGTATTTCAGAGGTTTTGATAGGTTGTGTCACTATTATTGTTCAGTCCAAAGAATTTTAAAATTTCCATCCTGATTTCATTGTTGACCCAATGATCATTTAATTTTCATGTATTTGCATGATTTTAAGGGTTCCTTTTGGAGTTGATTTCCAATTTTATTCTGCTGTGGTTTAAGAGAATTCTTGGTATAATTTTGATTTTCTTAAATTTGTTGAGACTTGTTTTGTGGCCCATCATATGGTCTATCTTGGAGAATGTTTCATGTGCTGGTGAATAGCATGTATATTCTGCAGTTGTTGGGTAGAATGTTCTGTACATAACTGTTAAGTACATTTGTTTTAGGGTATAATTTAAGTCCATTTTTTCTCTGTTGACTTTTTTTTTTGAGACGGAGTTTCACTCTTGTTGCTCAGGCTGGAGTGCAATGGCATAATCTTGGCTCACTGCAACCTCTGCCTCCTGGATTCAAGTGATTCTCCTGCCTCAGCCTCCTGAGTAGCTGGGATTACAGGCATGTGCCACCATGCCCAGCTAATTTTGTATTATTTTTTTAGTAGAGATGGGGTTTGGTCAGGCTGGTCTTGAACTCCTGACCTCAGGTGATCCACCTACCTCCACCTCCCATACTGCTGGGATTACAGGTGTGAGCCACTGAGCCTGACCTCTTTGTTGACTTTTTGTCTTGATAACCTGTCGTGCTGTCAGTGGAGTGTTGAAGTCCCCCCCTATTATTATGTTGCTGTCTATCTCATTTCTTAGGTCTAGTAGTAATTGTTTTATAAATTTGGGAGCTCCAGTGTTAGGTGCATATATATTTAGGATAGTGGAATTTTCCTTTTGGACTAGTCCTTTTATCATTATATAATGTCACTCTTTATCTTTTTTAACCATTGTTGTTTTAAAGTCTGTTTTGTGTAATATAAAAATAGCTACTCTTGCTTGCTTTTGGTGTCCATTTGCATGGAATATCTTTTTCCACCCCTTCAGGTTAAGTTTATATGAGGCCTTATGTGTTAGGTGAGTCTCTTGAAGACAGCAGATACTTGGTTGGTGAATTCTTATCCATTCTGCCATTCTGTGTCTTTTAAGTGGACCATTTAGGCCATTTATATTCAAAACTAGTATTGAGATATGAGGTACTATTCTAGTCTATTCATTGTACTGTTTGTTACCTGAATACCTTGTGTGTTTTTTTTTTCACTGTGTTATTTTCTTATAGGTTCTGTGAAATTCATGCTTTAAAGAGTTTCTATTTTGGTGTATTTCAAGGATTTGTTTCAAGATTTAGAGTTTCTTTTAGCAGTTCTTGTAGTGCTGGTTTGGTAGTGACGAATTCTCTCAGCATTTGTTTGTCTGAAAAAGACTGTATCTTTCCTTCATTTATGAAACTTAGTTTTGCTGGATACAAAATTCTTGGCTGATAATTATTTTGTTTAAGGAGGTTAAAGACAGGATCCCAATCCCTTCTAGCTTGTATGGTTTCTGCTGAGAAATCTGCTGTTAATCTGATAGGTTTTCCTTTATAGGTTACCTGATGCTTTTGCCTCACATCTCTTAAGATTCTTTTGTTTGTCTTGACTTTAGATAACCTGATGACTATGTGCCTAGATGATGATCTTTTTGTGATGAATTTTTCTGGTGTTCTTTGAGCTTCTTGTATTTGGATGTCTAGATCTCTAGCAAGGCCAGGGAAGTTTTCCTTGATTATTCCCTGAACTATGTCTTCCAAGCTTTTAGATTTCTCTTCTTCCTTGGGAACACCACTTGTTCTTAGGTTTGGTCATTTAACATATTCCCAAACTTTTTGGAGGCTTTGTTCATTGTTAAAATCCTTTTTTCTTTGTGTTTGTCAGATTGGGTTAATTTGAAAGCCTTATCTTTGAGCTCTGAAATTCTTTCTGCTATTTGTTTGAATTTATTGTTTGAGACTTTCCAGTGTATTTTGCATTTCTCTAAGTATGTCCTTCATTTCCAGAAGTTGTGATTGTTTTTTATTTATGTCATCTATTTCCCTGGAGATTTTTCTGTCCATATGATTTAACATTTTAAAAATTTCTTTAAGTTGGTATTCACCTTTCTCTGCTGCCTCCTTGAGTAGCTTAATAATTGACCTTCTGAATTCTTTTTCTGGCAATTTAAATATTTGTTTTTCTTTTGGATCCATTGTTGGTGAGCTTAGTGTGATCCATTGTTGGCGAGCTTAGTGTGATCCATTGTTGGTGAGCTTAGTGTGATCTTTTGGGGGTGTTAAGGAACCTTGTTTTGTCATACTACCAGAATTGTTTTATGGTTTCTTCTCATTTGGGGAGACTATGTCATGGGGAAGACCTGGGGCTTAGGGGCTGCTATTCAGGTTCTTTTGTCCCACAGGGTGCTCCCTTGATGTGGTACTCTCCCCGTTCCCCTAGGGAAGGGGTAGGGCTTTCTGAGAGCTGAACTGCGGTGATTGTCATTTCTGTGCTGGGCTCCAGGCTGGTACTGGGGAGTGTCTGCAAAGAGTCCTGCGATGTGTCTTCAGGTCTCTGAGCTGTGGATACCGGCACCTGCTCTGGTGGAGGTAGCAGGGGAGTGAAGTGGACTGTGTGAGGGTCCTTTGTTGCATTTTTGTTTGGTGTGCTGGTTTTGTGTTGGTTGACCTCTAGCCAGGAGGTGGTGCTTTCAAGAGAGCATCAGCTGTGGTACTATAGAGAGGATACAAGTTTGCCCTAGGGTTGCCTGGATAAGTATTCGGGTTTCTCAGGTGATGGGCAGGGCCATAGAGCTGCCAAGAGATTATGTCCTTTGTCTTCTGCTACCAGGGCAGGTAGAGAAAGACCATCAGGTGGGGGCAGGGTTAGTTGTATCTGAGCTCAGACTCCTGTTGGGTGGGGCTTGCTGTGACTGCTGTAGGGGATAAGGGTGTGGTTCTCAGGCCAATGGAGTTATGTTCCCAGGGGGATTATGGCTGCCTCTGCTGTGTCATACAGGTCGCCAGGGAAGTGGGGGAAAGCCGACAGTGACAGGTGTTACCCAGCTCCCACGCAGCTGGAAAGGCTGGTCTCACTGTCAGCATGCTCCCCCAACAGCATCAAGTTTATTTCCAGGCAGCAGGCAAGCAGGGCTGAGAACTTGTCCCAGGCTACAAGCCTCCCTGCTGAGAACACAAGCAGGGCTTTCAGGTTTTATGCCTCCCTGCCTGCCACAGCTTCTGTGCTTGTATTTGCACTCCCCGTTTGACCCCTTCCCCAGATTCTGTCCAGGAAACTTCATGTTCGGTAGAAATTGTTATAAAATTCAACTGGAAGTTTTCTTCTCCTTCTGGTTTTTCCTCAATTCCACTGGCAGCCCTCCCCAAGGACTCCTGCAAGATAAAGACAGAAATGGCCTCCCTGAGGACTGAGAGCCCACAGGGCTCTTGCTGCTGCTTTCTCTACCCCTATATTTTGTGCGGCTCTCTGTATTTGTCTCAGCTCCAGGTAATGTCAAATCCTTCTCTTATGATCTGGACCTTCAGGTTTCCCAGTGAAGGTATGTGTTTGGGGGCAGTCATTCACCCTCTCACGCTTTGGCACTCACAGTTTATTGGCTGTCTCATGGAGCCTGCAGTGGCAAGCTGCTTACTTCAAAGAGTCTGTGGATTCTCTTAGTTTTCCTGGTACATTCCTGCAGTAGTTCTTGGAGCAAAAGTTCATGATGTTAGTCTCCATATGCTGCTTTGTCTGTCCAAGTGGGAGCGGCAAGTTAGTCCTGCCTCTTATCTGCCATTTTCAAACTTTATTTTTTTTTAGAGCAGTTTTAGGGTCACAGAAAAATGGAGAGGAAAGTAGAGAGTTGCCACATATGCCCCTTCTTACCCCAGGTATCCTCCCTCACTAGGAACATTAGCCCAGAGTGGTACATTTGTTAGACTTGATGAAGCTACACTGACACTTTGTCATCACCTGTAGTCCATAGTAGGGTTCACTCTTGATGTTGTCCATTTATGGGTCCTAACAAATATATAATTACATATATCCACTATTGTAGCATCATGCAGAATATTTCACTGTCCCCAAAATCTGTAGTATGCCTATTCATCCTTCCCTTCCTCCCTCCCCTCTAACTCCTGGTGACCACTGATCATTTTACTGTATTCATAGTGCTGTCTTTTCCAGAATGTCCTATATTTGGAATCATACAATATGTAGCCATTTCAGATTGGCTTCATTCAGTTAATAAAGGGCAAACGGAGGGGTTCATGACCGAGATTGCCCACTGCACTCACCTGGCGACAGACAGACTCAAAAAAAAAAAATGTCTTTTCATGGCTTGATAGTTCATATAGTTCATTTATTTTTATTGCTGAATAATATTCCCCTGTAAGGATGTGCCACAGTTTATTTATCCATTCATCTACTGAAAGACATCTTGGTTGCTTCCCAGTTTTGACAATTATGCACAAAGCTGCTCTAAACATTCGTGTGTAGGTTTTTGTGTAGACATATGTTTTAAACTCATTTGAGTAAGTAACCAAGGAGTGTGATTTCTGGATTGTATGGTAAGAGTATGTTTAGTTTAGTAAAAAACTGCCACACTGTCTTCCAAAATAGCTGTGTCGTTTTGTGTTCCAAACAGCAATGAATGTTCCTGTTGCTCCATATCCTCGCCAGCATTTGGTGTTGTG
Source organism: Hylobates moloch (assembly GCF_009828535.3). Classification (NCBI taxonomy): domain Eukaryota; kingdom Metazoa; phylum Chordata; class Mammalia; order Primates; family Hylobatidae; genus Hylobates; species Hylobates moloch. The sequence goes on along the minus strand of NW_026652278.1, from coordinate 65,239,790 downwards.
TCTTGTTTTTTTGCCATTCCAATAGATGTGTAGTGGTATCTCTTTGTTGTTTTAATTTGCAATTCTCTAGTGACATATGATATGGAGCATCTTTTCATATGCTTATTTGCCATCTGTATATCTTCTTTGGTGAGGCATCTTCAGGTCTTTTGCCAATTTTTAAATTGAGTTCCTTCCTTCCTTCCTTCCTTCCTTCCTCTCTCTCTTTCTTTCCTTTCTTCCTCCCCCTCGCCCTCCTCTCCCCTCCCCTCCCCTCCACTCTCCTCCCCTCCCCTCTCCTTTCTTTTCCTTTTCTTTCCTTTCCTTTCCTTTCTGAGATGAGGTCTTGCTATGTTGCCCAGGCTGGTTTTGAACTCCTGGGCTCAAGCAATCCTTTCACCTTAGCTTCCCAAAGAGCTGGAATTATAGGCATGAAACACCATGCCTTGCCCAATTGTTCATTTTCTTATTGTTGAGTTTTTCTCAATTTTAAAATTGTGTTAAAATACACAGAAGATAAAATTTGCCATCTGAACCAGTTTAAGTGCATAGTTCAGTGGTATTAAATATATTCATATTGTTGTGCGACCACTAGCACCATCCATTCTAGAGCTTTTCCATCTTGCAAAACGAAAACTCTATATCCATTAAACAATAACTCCCTATTCCCCCCACTCCTCAATTTCTGGCAACCACTGTTCTACTTTCTGTCTCTATGAATTTGGCTACTCTAGATATCTCATATAAGTGGAATCATAGAATATTAGTATTTTTGTGATGTTAGTTCTTTTAGGTATATACCCAGGAGTGGAATTGCTGGATCATATGGTAATTCTATTTTTAATTTTTTGAGGAACTGCCATACCATTTTCTATGGTGGCTGTACCATAAACATTTACATTTACATTTCCACCAATAGTCCACAAGGGTTCCAATTTCACTAACGCTTATTATTTTCAGGTTTTCTAAATAGTAGCCATCCTAATGGGTATGAGGTGGTATCTCATAGTAGTTTTGATTTGCCTTTCCTTAGTGATTCATGATGTTGAACATCTTTCCATGTGGTTATTAGCCATTCTATACTTTCTTTGGAGAAATGTCTGTTCAACTCCTTTGTCCATTTGTGAATTGGGATGTTTGATTTTTGTTGTTAAGTTTTAGGAGTTCTCTAGATATTTTGGATATTAATCCTTTATCAGATATATGGTTTGCAAATATTGTCTCCTGCTTTGTGGGTTGCCTTCTTACTTTTTTGATAATGTGTTTAGATGCATAACATTAAAACATTTCGATAAAGTCTAATTTGTCTATTTTTTCTTTTGTTGCCCATGCCTATGTTTTTTTCTAAGAGTTTTATAGTTTTATATGTTATGTTTAGATCTTAGATTCATCTTGAGTTAATTTTTTAAATGGTGTTAAGTAAATGTTAAACTTCATTCTTTTGCAAGTGGATAGCCAGGTTTCCCAGAACTATTTGTTGAAAAGATTGTTGCCTTCACAATTGAAAGATCTTGATATCCTTGTCAAAAATCATTTGACCATATACATGAGGGTTTATTTCTGGGTTCTCTATTCTATTTTATTTATATATATATCTGTTTTTATGTTACTACCACATGATTTTGATTATTGTAGGTTGGTAGTAAGTTTTGAAATCACGAAGTGTGAGTTTTTTAACTTTGTTCTTTTTTTTCAAGATTTTCGCCATTTGGGGGCCCTTAATATTCCATATACATTTTAGGGTGAGTTTTTCTATTTCCACAAAAACCAAATCACTAATTTTTTTTTTTTTTTTTGAGATGGAGTCTTGCTCTGTCACCCAGGCCGGAGTGCAGTGGCACAATCTCAGCTCACTGCAACCTCTGCCTCCTGGGTTCAAATGATTTTTCTGCCTCAGTCTTCTGAGTAGCTGGGATTACAGGCTTGTGCCACCATGGCTGGCTAATTTTTGTATTTTTAGTAGAGACAGGGTTTTGCCATGTTGGCCAGGCTGGTCTTGAATTCCAGACCTCAAGTGATCCACCCATCTTGGCCTCCCAAAGTGCTGGGATTACAGGCGTGAGCCACCACATCCAGCCTGGAATTTTGATTACATTGAATCTGTAGATCACTTTGGGAAGCATTGACGTCTTAACAATATTGAGTCTTCCAACCCAAGAATATAGAATGCATTTCCATTTATTTATGTTTTAAAAATATTTTTCAGGCCGGGCGTGGTGGCTCACGCCTGTAATCCCAGCACTTTGGGAGGCCGAGGCAGGTGGATCACGAGGTCAGGAGATTGAGACCATCCTGGCTAACACAGTGAAACCCCATCTCTACTAAAAATACAAAAAATTAGCTGGGCGTGGTGGTGGGCACCTGTAGTCCCAGCTACTCGGGAGGCTGAGGCAGGAGAATGGCGTGAACCTGGGAGGCACTCCAGCCTGGGCAAAAGAACGAGACTCCATCTCAAAAAAAAAAAAAAAAAAATTTCAGCAATGTTTTATAGTTTTTATTGTACAAGTCTTTCACCTCTTTGGATAAGTTAATGCCTAAGTATTTTATTCTTTTTGATGCTATTATAAATTATTGTTGTGTTTTAAAAGGTTTTTGTAAATTTTGGATAACAGTTCTTTATCAGACATATCTTTTGCAAATGTTTTCTCCCCAGTCTGTGGCTTGTCTTCTCATTCTCTCAACAGTGTCTTGCAAAGCAGAAGATTTTAATTTTAATAAAGTACAGATTATCAGTTATTTCTTTCACAGATTGGGGCTTTGGTATTGTATCTAAAAATTATGAAACTCAAGGTCATCTAGATTTTTCCAGTTTATCTTGTAAGCATTTTATTGTTTTGCATCTTACATTTAGGTCTATGATCCATTTTGAGTTAACTTTTTTGAAGAATGTAAAGTCTGTGTCTAGATTCCTTTTTTTTTTTTGCACTTGGATGTCGAGTTGTTGCAGCACCATTTGTTAAGAAGACAATCTTTTCTCCATTGTATTGCCTTTGTTTCTTTGTCAAGGATCAGTTGACTATACTTGTGTGGGTCAATTTCTGGGCTCTATATTCCATTTCATTCCATTGATCTATGTATCTGTTCTTTTGCCAATATCACACTGTCCTGATTACTGTGGATTTATAATAAGTCTTGGACTTTGGTAGTGTCAGTTCTTCAACTCTATTCTTTGCTTTCAACATTGTGTTGGCTATTCTGGGTCTTTTGCTTCTCCGTGTAAACTTTAGAATCAGTTTGTCAAAATCCACAAAATAACTTGCTGGGATTTTGATTAGGATTCGTTTAACCTAAAGATCAAATTTGGAAGAACTGACATCTTGACAATATTGAGTCTTTCTATCCATGAACATGGAATGTATCTTAATTTATTTAGTTCTTTGATTTCTCTCATCACAGTTTTGTAGTTTTTCTCATATAGATCTTATACTTACTTTATGAGAGTTATACCTAAGTATTTCTTTTGGGGTGTTGCTAGTGTAAATGGTATTGTGCTTTTAATTTCAAATTCTACTTATGCATTGATGATATGTAAGAAAACAATTGACTTTTAAAATTTAGCCTTGTATGCTGCATTCTCTCTCTAACCACTTATTAGTTCCAAGAGTTTTTTTGGGTCAATTCTTTTGGATTTTCTACATAGACAACCATGCCATTTGTTAACAAAGAAGCTTCTATTTATTCCTTCCCAATCTTTTTATCTTTTATTTCCTTTTCTTGTCTTATTGCCTGAAGTGCAGTGGCATGAGGATGGCTGACTGCAGCATCACCTCTCAGGCTCAACTGACCCTCTTGCCTCAGCCTCCTGAGTAGCTGGGACCACAGATGCATACCAATATACCCAGCTAATTAAAATAAATTTTTTTTGTAAAGATAAGATTTTGCCATGTTGCCTAAGCTGTTCTCAAACTCATGGGCTCAAACAATCCTCCCATCTAAGCCTCCCAATGTGCTGGGATTACAGGCATGAGCCACCCTGCTTAGCTTTCAATTTCTTTAATAGATATAGCCCTATTCAAATTGTCTATTTCTTTTCATGTGAGTTTTGGCAGATTATGTCTTTCAGGGAATTATTGGTCTATTTCATCTAGGTTAGCATTTGTAGGCATAGATTTTTTTTCATAGTATTCCTTTATTATCTTTTAATGTCCATGGGCTCTGTAGTGATGTCCCATCCTTCATTTCTGATATTAGTAATTTATGTCTTATCTCTATTTTTCTTAGAGGTTTATTAATTTATTGACCATTTCAGAGAACTAGCTTTTATTAGTAATTTATGTCTTATCTCTATTTTTCTTAGTTAGAGGTTTATCAATTTTATTGACCATTTCAGAGAACCAGGTTTTATTGATTTTTCTCTGTTGATTTCTTATTTTCAATTTCATTTATTTTTGCTCTAATTTTTATTATTTCTTTTCTTCTGCCTACAGTGGATTTAATTTGCTCTTCTTTTTCTAGTTTCCTAAGATATAAGCTTAGATTATTGATTTTAGATATCTCTTTTTTTCTAATATATGCATCAAATGCTATACATTTCTCTTTATACACTACTTTTGCTGCATCACACAAATTTTGATAAGTTGTATTTTCATTTAGTTCAAAATATTTTTAAATTTCTCTTGACATTTCTTCTTTGACCCATGTATTATTTAGAAATGTGTTGTTTGCTGGGCACAGTGGCTCACACCTGTAATCCCAGCACTTTGGAAGGCCAAGGTGGGAGGACAACTTGAGCCCAGAAGTTCAAGACCAGCTTGGGGAACATATGGAGACTACATTTCTAAAAAAAAAAAAAAAAAAAAAAAATTAGCTGCGTGTGGTGGCACACACCTGTGGTCCCAGCTACTTAGGAGGGTGAGATGGGAGGATTGCTGGAGCCCAGGAGGTTGAGGTTGCAGTGAGTCGTGATTGTACCACCACACTCCAGCCTGGGTAACAGAATGAGGCCCTGGCCAAAAGAAAAAAAGTGTGTTGTTTAATGTACAAATATTTCTGTTATTGATTTCTAGTTCAATTTAATTGGGAGTATACACTATGATTTTTATTCCTTTAAATTTGTTAAGGTATATTTTATTGTTCAGAATGTGGGTCTAAGTGAATGTTCCATGTGAGCTTGAGAATAGTGCATATTCTGGTATTGTTGGATAAAGTATTCTATAGATGTCAATTATATCCAGTTTATCAATGGTGTTGTTGAGTTCAACTATGTCCTTATGATTTTCTGCCTGCTGGATCTGTTCATTACTGGTAGAGGAATGTTAAATTCTCTAACTATAATAGTGAATCCATCTATTTCTTCTTGAAGTTCTATCAGTTTTTGTTTTATGTACTTTGATATTGTGTAGTTAGGCTCTTATGCATTAAGAATTGTTATGTATTCTTGGAGAATTGACACATTTATCATTATGTAATGCCCCTGTTTATCTCTGACCATTTTTCTTGCTCTGAAGTCTCCTCTGTCTGAAAATATAACTACTTCAGCTTTCTTTTGTTAATGTTAGCATTGTATATCTCTCTCCATTCCTTTACTTTAAAAAAAGTTTTTAACTTTGATAAAGAATACACATTGCCCAGCATGGTGGTGTGTACCTATAATCTCAGCTACTTGGGAGCTTGAGCTCAGGAGTTTGAGACCAGCCTGGGCAACATAGTGAGACCCTGTCTTTAAATAAGTAAGTAAGTAAGTAAGTAAATAAATAAATAAATGTATTAAATTATCCACATAACATAAAATTTACCATCTTAACCACTTTTAAGTTTACAGTTTATTTATTTATCCATTCACCCATTGATGGACATTTTAATTGCTTCCACCTCTTGGCTGCTATAAATAATGCTGCTATGAACATGGATGCATAAATATCTCTTCAGAATCTTGCTTTTAATTCTTTTGGATTTGGGCAATCCCAGAAGTGGATCATATGGTAATTCTATTTCTAATTTTTTGAGGACCCATCACACTGTTTTCAATAGTGACTGTACCATTTACATTCCCACCAACAGTGCACAAGGGTTCTAGTTTTTCCACATCCTCATGAACATTGATTATTTTCTGTTTCTTTTTTAAAAGTAGCCATCCTAGTGAATATGAGGTGGTATCTCATTGTAGCTGTGATTTTCATTACTGTAATAATTTACAAAGATGATATTCAAATGTCCAAGAAGCACATAAAAAGATGAACATTTGAATATCATATAAAAATATGATCTTTTTTATATGCTTCTTGGACATTTGAATATCATTTTTGGAGCAATGTCTATTCACATCATTTGACCATTTTAAGATCGGTTCTTTTTGTTGTTGTTGTTGTGGAGTAGTAGCTCTTTATACATTGTAGGTATCAACCTCTTAGCCATATGTAATTTGCAGCTATTTTCTCCCATTCTCTAGATTGTGTCCTTTGAAATATGATATTTTCAAGCTGGATGTAGCACCATTTATCTATTTTTGCCTTTGTTGAATGTGCTCTGGGTGTCATATCAAAGAAATCATTGCCAAACCCTTATATGCCTTTACTTTTAATTGATATGTATCTTTACATTTAAAACAGGTTTCTTGTAGACAACATATAGTTGTGTCTTGTTTTTTCATCCACTCTGACAATCTTTGTCTTTTAATTGGTGTATTTAGACCATTAAAATTTAATGTGATTATTGATATAGTTGGGCTCATATCTACCATAATTGTTACTGTGTGCTGTTTGTTGCCTTTGTTCTTTGTCCTTATTTTTGTTTTCCACTCTGTTCCTGCCTTTTGTGGTTTTAACAGAGCATTTTATATGATTCCATATTTTTCTTTCTCAGTGTATCAATTATACTTTTTTAAAAACTTTTTCACTGGTTGCCCTAGAGTTTGTCATATACATTTACAACTAAGCCAAGTTCACTTTTAAATAACTCTATACCATTTCATGGATACTGTAAGTATTTTATAATAACTGAGTATTCTTATTTTCTCCTCCTGTATTATTGCTGTCATTCATTTCACTTATACATAGCTATAATCATCAAATGCATTGTTACTATTACTATATTGAACAAACTGTTACATGTTAAATTAATAAAAGAGTTTTTAATTTTATCTTCACACTTATCTATTCTCTAATGCTCTTCCTTTCTGTGAGAAACATCTGAGTTTCTCACCTACATAATTTTTCTTTTCTTTGAAGAATTTCTTTTAACATTTCTCACAAGGCAGCTCTACTGCTAACAAATTCCTCCAATTTTGTTTGTCTGAGAAAGTATTTCTCCTTCACTTTTTAAAGATAATTTTGTAGAATACAGAATTCTAGGCTGTTGGCTTTCATTTCCTCAACTCTTTAAATATTTCACTCTACTACTCTACTGTCTTTTTGGCTGCATTGTTTCACAAAGTTGAATACAATTCTCATCTTTGCTTCTTTATAGATAAAGTGTTCCCCCTGCAACCCTCCCAGCTTCTTCCTGCAGTTTGAATATAATATACCTACATGTCATTTTTGGAGGCTTTTATTCTGCTTGGTGTTTTCTGAACTTCCTGGATTTGTGGTTTGGTGTCTGAAATTAATTTGAGGGAAATCCTCAATAATTATTGTTTTAAATATTTTTTTCTGTTCCTTTCTCATTTTCTTCTCCTTCTGGAATTCCTATTCTGCATGTTATAACTTTTGTAGTTGTCCCACAGTTCTTGTAAACTCTGTTCCATTTTTCTCCCAGTCTTTTATCTCTTTGCTTTTCAGTTTCGAAAGTTTCTATTGTTATATTCTCAGGTGCAGAGAATTTCTTTTCCAGTCTACTAATGAACCCATCAAAGACACTCTTCATTTCTGTTTTTGATTGCTAGCATTTCTTTTATGCTGTTTCTCAGAAGTTCTATATCTCTGCTTACATTAGTTCCTTTAACATATTAATCATAGCTATTTTAATTAATGGTCTGATAATTCCAACATTCTTGACACTCCTGGGGGGTTTGATTCTGGTGTTTACTTTGTTTCTTCAAACTGTGTAGGTATTCTTTTAGTATGCCTTGTAATTTTTTGTTGAAAGTCAGACATAACGTGTTGGGTAAAAGGAACTGAGGTAAATAGGCCTTCAGTGATGTGGTGGTAAGGTGTTGGGGAGGGGAAGTGTTGTATAGTCCTGTGATTAAGTCTCAGTTCTTTTTTTTTTTTTTTTTTTTGAGGTGGAGTCTTGCTGTTGCACAGGCTGGAGTGCAGTGGCATGATCTCAACTCACTGCAAGCTCCGCCTCCTGGGTTCACACCATTCTTCCGCCTCAGCATCCCGAGTAGCTGGGACTACAGGTGCCCGCCACTACGCCCAGCTAATTTTATTTTTGTATTTTTAGTAGAGACGGGGTTTCACCGTGTTAGCCAGGATGGTCTCTATCTCCTGACCTTGTGATCCACCCGCCTTGGCCTCCCAAAGTGCTGGGATTACAGGCGTGAGCCACCGTGCCCAGCCAAGTCTCAGGTTTTTTTTTTTTTTTTTTTTTTAACCACTTTAGGTGGGACAGGATGGCTACAGGGGCCTGGATTTGGGTGTTTGCCTTCCCTCAGGTTTGTTAGGCTCTGATAAGATCCTTGTAGGGTTAGGCTTTGGTAAAATAGTTTCTCTTGAGGACAGGCCTTGTTAAGAAGAACAGAATGTTCTGGAGTATTTCAAAATTACACCTTTACTTTACTATTGCTCTCTCTCTTACCATTACTTTTCCCTCTTCCTGCTGGAAGCCCAAGGAGATTTTTCTCTGATGTTCACTGTGAGAACTCGGAGGAACTCCTGGAAGTAAAGTGTAGGCATCCCCCTTGCAAGTGGGCCCTCCCGGAACTTTAACTCCCAGACTTGTCCACACGGAGCCTCCAGCAATTCATCAACTACAGTTCAGGGTTTTCTAGCCTGGTATTTGTTCCTGCACAGATTTCTTTTTATGAGTTTCTGCTCCTATAAGTTGATTCTCTGTATCCTCCTGTCTAGGACTACTGGTTTGCTCTGCAAATTTAATTTTCTAACAAATCTAAGAAGAGTTACTGATTTTTGTTTTGTCAAGTTTTAACTTGTTAGGACAGAGTGATGACTCCTAAGGTCCTTATGTGCTAGATGGGGCAAACTTCTATTTCAAAGGCTTTTCTAATTTTCTCTTAAGACATTATACATTGTGATTACTTGCTCTTGTGTTCCTTATAGTATAATATTTATTCTTGAATAATGTATTTTAAAATTTGAATTCTTTGCTGAATTGTGTCACTTCATTTTTTTTTTTTATCTTTTTGTTTTTCTTTTTTCTCATATAGGAAGTACTGTCATTCTGACAGCAGGTTCACCCAAAGGGTACACCTTGACTTTGTAATAGTATCCAGGACTGTTCTATTAAATTTCAAAATGAGAAAACTCTTTTTCATCTATTGGCAGATAATGTGCACCCAAATTAAGTGTGAGTGGGGGTCTGACTGTATATCTGAAGTGTACAGGCAGAGGTGAATGTGCGTGGCTTTAGCAGACCCACACTCATCCAGAGATAACTGGACCATGGAGGCAGGGTGGGAGTGGAGGGAAGTCATCATAGGATGGTGATCAGGTGCTTGCAGGGAGAAGAGAAGGAAAAGCAGATGAGTGAACAGGGGCAGGTGGTGTTGGAGAATTCCATCAAGTGGACATCAAGAAGGGACTGGAGGTTAAAACCTTTGGGATAAAGAAGAAGAAAAAAAGACAAGCTGGTAAAAAGTAAGGTCTGGGGGGTGGAGGCAAGAAGGGGAGTTGCTGAAAACTCTAGAATAAGCAGTAAGACATCTTTCAATAAAACTGCCCCTTCCCAGATGGCACCTGGGCACTGTTTGCTGGGCACAAACATGGCACTGTTTCCTAGGAGATGATTCCTCTAGTTCTTTAAGGTAGTAATGAATGACAACAAGAAGTTACTTCTCTATGCTAGACACGGTGTAGAATCCAGAGCCTGACTGGCTGTGATGCGCCCATGGTGACACCAAGGGGACTCTGCATGGGCACATCCCGGCCCTCCTCACTGCATGTTCTCCAAGCCAGGTCTTTGAAACCGCCAGTGATGGCAGGTGTTAACTCCTACGTGTAGGTGGTTGGCTAGTGACCCCAAAGAGCCTCTGAGAAACTTGGAATTCCCCTTCTCTTTCCAGGGAATGACAGAATCTGGGATGATTTTCTTCTGTTTCTTATCTAAAAAACAACAAAAAGCCCAGCATACACTGACTCACACAAACCTTTTGCTAGAGGCAGCTCTGTAGACTTAAGACGCTGTCATTTTTCAGAAGATCCCAGCTTGCTTTGGAACTACAGTCAGCCCTGCAACCCACCCTCACCTTGGACCCTGCCGCTGCTGTCTGTAAAGGTGAGTGAGATAATGCCTGCTGCTCAGCTCAGGTCCCTCTGTCCAACAACCTGGGTCTGCTGTTGGGAACAAAGAACAGGAGAACAAAGAAAAACTCCCAGCAGCCTTACGGACCACATGGCTTTGCAGCAGACTCAGCTGAGCAGTTGTCGAAACACCTGTCACCAGTATGTGGATTTTAGTGATGAGCTGTCGCTGCATTTCTGAGTTGCTCTAGTTCTTACTTATGTTATTGCATGTGTTATATCATTTAAAAATGCCACTTAGCTCATTTTGAAATGGAAGATTACATTTTGATCAATTTTGGGACCTATTTTAGTGGCATATTTTCGTGATCTGTAGGAATGTTATTTTGTTCCTGATCTTTTTTCTTATAATAACTTTATATGGACTTTGATGTGCATACTTTTCTGTTATTCGATTTCATGCAAAATTAATTTCTTAAACTTTTGGAAGAAGGTATGATGCAGAGTGGCTTTGCTAACTTGCTAGAGCTCCCTCTTCTGTTGTTTTGTGAAGTGTTAAAAAATATAGTGATGTCCTTGCTGAGATTTTGTGGCTCTGTTCATCTCCTCTATTTTCATATGGATCTTCTCTTTTCTTCACCTCCATTGTCCTGCAAGGTGGGGCCCTGTCCTTAGAGGGAGGCAGGTCAATTTTGAGAATTCATGAAGAGTTGACTGCCTCTGGTCCTTCATATCTTACTCGGGACCCCTTGCACTCACTAGCCATTGGATTGCTTAAAGCACTCTCTTTCAGGTGCTAAATTAAAACTGACCTATATACTTTCCAACCAATGCCTACTGGATATTTTGGGGGTCTCCTGTTTTCAGGTTTATTGTGTGTCCCATTGTTTTTCTCTGCTCTCCTCTGCACCAATGCTAGTGCAGGTCTTGTGGCTACTAAAGTTTTGTCCCCAAGTGTATGTTGATGTTGTGGGGCTAGCTTACCACCCAACGTTTTTTTTCCAATTGAGGTATAATCTACAAACAACAAAATGCACAAATCTGAAGTGTTATGTTGAGTGAGTTTTGGCAATGTGTGCCCTCACCTTGTCACCTGATTTTGAGATAAATATTGTCCACAGTTTTTTTTTAAATAGTGATAAAATTCACATAGCAAAATTCACCATGTTAACCATTTAAAAGTGTATAATTCTGTGTTTATTAGTATATTCACAAATTTGTGCAATCATTACAACTATTTAAATCCAGAGCATTTCTATCATCCCGAAGAGAAAACCCATACTCCCTATTGCTCCCAGCCCCTGGCAACCACTAATCTGCTTTCTGTCTCTATGGATTTGCCTAATGAGGACATTTCATGTAAATGGAATCACACAATACGTGGCCTTCTGTGTCTGGCTTCTTTCACTTAGCATAATGTTTTAAAAACTCATCCATGTTGTGGCATGTATCAGCACTACATTCCTTTACTTGGCTGAATAATATTCCATTGTAAACATATACCACATTTTATTTATCCATTCATCAGTTGATGGACATTTGTCCCCCCGCCCCCTCACTTTTGGGCTGTTATAAATAATGCTGCTATGAATATTTGTGTGCACGTTTTTGTAGGAATGTATATTTCATCTCTCTTGAGTATATACCTAGGAGTGGAATTACTAGGTATATGGTAACTATATCCTCTTGAGAAACTATCAGACTGTTTTCTAAACTGGTGGCACTACATTACATTCCAATCAGCAGGATATGAAGGTTCCAGTTTCTCCTCATCATGCCAACCCTTGTAATTATTGATCTTTTAAGTTAGAGCCATTCTAGTGATATGAAACAGAGTATCATTGTGGCTTTGATTTGCATTTCCCTGATGGCTAATGATGTTGGGCATCTTGTCATGTGCTTACTGGCATTTGTATGCCTTTTTTGGAAAAATGTGTTTTGAGATCCTTTCGCTACCTTCTATTTGGTTTATATGTCTTTTTTTAATCATTGAGTTGTAAGAGTTCTTCATATATACTAGATAAAAGTCTCTGATTAGACATACAATTTGCAAATATTTTCTTTCACTCTCTGGTTTGTCTTTTTTCCTTCCTTCCTTCCTTCCTTCCTTCCTTCCTTCCTTCCTTCCTTCCTTCCTCCCTCCCTCCCTCCCTCCCTCTCTTCCTCTCCCTCCCTCCCTCCCTTCCTTCCCTCCTTCCTTCCTCCCTCCCTCCCTCCTTCCCTTTCTCCCTCCCTTCCTCCCTCCCTCCCCCTGCCTCTCTCCCTTTCCTTCCTCTGTCTGTCTCTCTCTTTTCTTTCTCTTTCTGTCTTTCTCTTTTCCTTTTCAATTTCCATTTCCTTTTCCTTTTCCTTTTCCTTTTCCTTTTCCTTTTCCCTTTTCCCTTCCTCCCCTCCCCTCCCCTTCCCTTCCTTACCTTTCCTTCCCTTTCCTTTCTTGTCTCACTCTGTTGCCCAGGCTGAAGTACAGTGGTACCATCTTGGCTCACTGCAACCTCCACCTCCTGGGTTCAAGGAATTCTCCTGCCTCAGCCTCCCAAGTAGCTGGGATTACAGACATGTAATCCCAGACCACACCCAGCTAATTTTTGTATTTTTAGTAGAGACAGGGTTTCACCATTTTGGCCAGGCTGGTCTCGAACTCCTGACCTCAAGTGATCTGCCTGCCTCAGCTTCCCAAGTGCTGAGATTACAGGTGTGAGCCACCATGCCCAGCTGTCTTTTTCACTTTCTTGATGGTATCTTTTGAAGCATGAAGTTTGGTATCCTTTGAAGGATGAAAGTTTTAAATTGTGATAAAATTCAACTTATTCTTCTTCTGTTGCTTGTGCTTTTAATGTTATATCTAAGAAGCCTTTGCCTAAATGAAGGTCATGAATACTTTTCCCTATATTTTCTTCTAAGATTTTATAGCTTTAGTTCTCACATTTCGTTTTATGGTCCATTTTGCATGTTTTTTGTATGTGTATTTTATGTGAGAGGAGTCCACATTTATTCTTTTGCATGTGGATATGCAGTTGTCGGAGCACCCGTTTTTGAAGACCATTCTTTCCCCCTTGAACTGTCTTTGCACCCTTGTCTAAAATCAATTGGCTTGCAGTTTTATTTTTGGACTCTCGATTCTATTCCACTGATCTATAGGCATATCCTTGTGCTAGTACCAAAGTATCTTAATTACTGTAGTAAGTTTTGAAATTGGGAAGTGTGAGTCTTCCAACTTTGTTTTTCTTTTTAAAGATAATTTTGGCTATTCTAGATTCTTTGAATTTGCATATGAATTTGAATTTGCTGTGTTTTTTGTAAATTTAAATACTTTTATGCTTCAAAGGATACCATCAAGAAAGTGAAAAAGACAAACCAGTGAGTGAAAGAAAATATCTGCAAATTTTATGTCTAATCAGAGACTTTCATCTAGAATATATGAAGAACTCTTACAACTCAATGATTAAAAAAAGACACATAAACAAATTAAAAGGAGGTCAAAGGATCTCAATACACATTTTTTTCAAAGAACACATACAAATGCCAGTAAGTGCATGACAAGATGCTCAACATAATTAGCCATCAGGAAAATGCAAATGAAAGCCACAATGAAACTCTGTTTCATACCACTAGAATGGCTGTAATTTAAAAGATGGATAATTATTAATACAAGAGCTCATGAGATAAGGAAAAATTAGAACCTTCACACACTGCTGATTGGAATGTAAAGTGGTGCAACCACTTTAGAAAACAATCTGATAATTTCTCAAGAGGATAAACATAAAGTTACCATATACCTGGTAACTCCACTGCTAGGTATACCTAAGAGAAATTAAATAGAATCCACACAAAAATTTGTATACAAGTTTCCATAGTAGCATTATTTTATGGTAGCCAATTGTGCTATGAGATGTCTGGTTGTGGATCTCTGCATTTATTCTATTTGGAGTTCTTTGAACTTTTTGGAAATATAGAGTAATACTGGCTTTCATCAAATTTGGGAAGTTTTTGCCATTTTTTAAAGAATTTTTTTATACCATTTTCTCTCTCTTCTCTTGGTACTCTTATTTATCATATGTTGATGCAATTAAAGGAGTCCCAAATTCTTTGAGGCTTTGTTCATTTTTCTTCATAAGTTTTATCTGTTCTTGAGATTGCACAAGCTCTATTCATCTACTTAATGTTCTCTGATTCTTTATTCTGCTAGGTTAAATCTACTGTTATGCCTTTTCTGTGAATTTTAAATTTCAGTGATTGTACTTTTCAACTCAAAAATTTCCCTTTGGTTCTTTTTTGTACTTTGTATCTCTTCATTGGTATTCTCTATTTGATGAGACATTGTCATCATACTTTACTTCTTTAGCATGCTTTCTTTAGTTCTCTAAACATATTTATAATGGCTGCATTTCAGTCTTTGTGTGTTAAGTGTAGCCTTGGGGCCCTCCCACAGGCAGTTTCTGTTGCTTGATTTTTCCCCTCAGGTATGGGTCACAACTTCCGGTTTCTTTGCCTGTCTCATAATTTCATGTTAAAAGCTGGGCATTTTATATTTTTATTTTGCAGTAATTCTGCATACAGATCCTTCTTCTTGAGTTTGTTGTTGTATTTTTCTTATTATTTATTACTCATTTGGCTGGACTATTTAGTAGTCCACAGCTGAAGTCTTTGGTGTCTCTCCTCGGAGGGTGCAGGCTTAGCCATGCTCATGGTCACCTTGGAATAAGTAGTTTGTTTTTTTTTTTTTTGAGACAGAGTCTTGCTCAGTTGCCCAGGCTGGAGTGCAGTGGCACGATCTTGCTCACTGCAAGCTCCGCCTCCTGGGTTCACGCCATTCTCCTGCCTCAGCCTCCTGAGTAGCTGGGACTACAGGCGCCCACCACCATGCCCGGCTAATTTTTTTTTGTATTTTTAGTAGAGACGGGTTTCACCATGTTAGCCAGGATGGTCTCGATCTCCTGACCTCGTGATCCACCCGCCTCAGCCTCCCAAAGTGCTGGGATTACAGGTGTGAGCCACTGCACCCGGCCCTGGAATAAGTAGTTTTAGCAGGGCTATCTCTGTCTCTTTTCCTCATTTCTTTGTTATGCTGTCTGCCTCTGTTGGTATCACACCCAGATGTTGGGCTCCACTGTTAGCTAATTCCTCTATTTAGTTTTTGACAATGTCCTAGGGCATAAATTGCTCCACAGTTTTATTCAATTAAATTTAAACTCCTTGGCCGGGCATGGTAGCTCATGCCTGTAATCCCAACACTTTGGGAGGCCAAGGCGGGTGGATCACTTAAGGTCAATAGTTTCAGACCAGCCCGACCAACATGGTGAAACCCTGTCTCTACTGAAAATACAAAAATTAGCTGGGCATGGTGGCGTGGGCCTGTAATCCCAGCTACTTGGAAGTTGAGACAGGAGAATTGGTTGAACCTATGAGGTGGAGATTGCAGTGAGCCAACATGGTGCCACTGGACTCCAGCCTGGGCAACAGAGCGAGACTCTGCCCCCCCAAAAAAAAAAATTAAACTTCTTTGCAGGAATAGTTTTTGAGGCCAATCTCTGAGGTTTGCTTTAATCTCAGGAGGACTCTTAGCTGTCTCCATTCATGACACTTTCTGGTAAATTAGCCGGACTGTAGTTTAGCTTGCTGCTCTCATGGAGCTGCCAACCTTTCCTTAATTGCTTGCCACCAAAACTTCCACGGTTTTCGAGAGAGCCCTTAGGTTGAACTTCCCTATATTCTTTTCCAAAAAGTCAGTTCCTTTGGAAAGTGCTTTGGAGCTCTCTATTCTTGTAATCTGCCTTGTCTGCTGGGCAGAATCTCTGAGCCACTATTCTGGAGCTGGAAGCAGTGATAGTAGCCCACTTCTTTTGCAGTGACAGTTTGGTTGAAGAGTAGGGCACTGGGCCAGGGCAGTGGTAGCCTCTGGTCTTCTTGGCTTCCCTTTCCTGGCATGGACCCTCTGAATGATGCCTTTCCTGGCATGGACGCTTTGAATGATCTGGAGCCTGGTGTTCTCAGCCTGCTGTTCCTGATGTTGAACCTCTGCTTTACATTTAGGGTGTGGAGGAAGGAAGGGAGCCTCCAGCTTGTCGGCTGTACTTGCCCAGAATTTAGCCTTTGCAACATGGAGCTGCAGGGATGGGAAATGTTGTCCACTTGCCTTCCCTAGGTATATACTGTGGTCCTTGAGTGGGAGCTGAGGGAACGGGGAGCTTGTCTTCTAGGCCACACCCACTCATAGCGGAGCTTCCATTACCCTGACCTGTGGGGCAAGGGTGGATAGAGGGTGGGTCATGGCTGAAGTGCCACAGACTTGCTATTTCTGCTATGATTTAGTAGAATTTCTTGAATAAAGATCTCTACTTGATATATTCCATTAAGAACATTTCCAGATAATTTAAATGATTGATTTTTTTTCTTATAATTTTCACCAATTATAAAAAATTCTGCGGTGGTTTCACTGTGGGGCAGGTCTGTGAAGCTCCTCACAATACCATTTTCATTTAGAAGTGGAATCACTAGTTTGAGTTAAAGTTTGTGTCTAATAACTAAAATATTTGAATTTCCTGTTTGTTCATTTCTGTTGTTTTTGCTTTTGTCTTGATTTTTAGTCAATATTTATACTTTTATCTGCTTGGTTATCTTTGGTGAAATGCCAAAAATCACACACAAAAATTTTAGAGATAAATTGTGTCTCTAAATGATTTAATTTCCTTCCAAAGAGAATTTACTTTTGTTTCTGGCAAGCAGACTAGTGGCAGATAACCTTAGTTCAATTAGAAACTGAAGGCCAGGCATGGTGGCTCACACCTGTAATCCTAGCATTTTGGGAGGCTGAGGTGGGTGGATCATTTGAGGTCAGGTGTTCAAGACCAGCCTGGCCAACATGGTGAAACTCTGTCTCTACTTAAAATACAAAAATTAGCCAGGTGTGGTGGTAGGTACCTGTAATCCCACCTACTGGGGAGGCTGAGGCAGGAGAATCGCTCGAACCTGGGAGACAGAAGTGTCGTAGTGAGTGGAGATCGCACCACAGCACTCCAGCCTGGGCAACAGAGTAAGACTCTGCCTCTAAATAAATAAATAAATAAATAAATATAAATTTTTTAAAAATTTAAAAAATTAGAGATTGATATGATATGAAGGTAGTTGTGATGATTAATTGCATGTGTTAACTTGACTGGGCTAAGGGATGACCACGTAGCTGGCAAAACATTATTTCTAGGTATGTTTGTGAGGGTGTTTCCAGACTCAAATTGCAACTTGCACTGTTGACCTCCTTGTTTCTCAGGCCTTTAGACTTGTCCTGAATCACACCATTAGATCTCCTAGTTCTTTGTCTTGCGGATGACAGATTACGGGAATTTTCAGCCTCTATAATTATGTGAGCCAATTCCTATAATAAATCTCCATCTGTCTGTCTGTCTGTCTATCTCTCTATCTCCTATTTGTTCTGTGGTTATTTTATTTTATTTTTTTGAGACAGGGTCTTGATCTTAGGCTGGAGTATAGTGGTGTAAATAAACACAGCTCACTGCAGTCTTGACTTCCTGGGCTCAAGTGATCTGCCTGCCTCAGCCTCCCTAGTAGCTGGGACCACAGATATACACCCTCAAGCCTCGCTAATTTAAAAAGTTTTTTTTTGTAGAGACGGGGTCTCATCATGTTGCCCAGGCTCGTCTTGAACTCCTGGCCTCAAGTAACCCTCCCACCTCGGCCTCACAAAGTGCTAAGATTATAGGTGTAAGCCACCATGCCCAGCCTTAGTTCTGCTTCTCTGGAGAACACTAATACAGTAGGCTTCAATCCTTAGAAGGGCTGGTCTATTTTGGCTCACTCTTTCTTTCAGGGTATAACCCTTCAGGGTCTCATTTGAAATGTCTTACCTCCTTGGTGGGCCTAACTCCGATTTTTAGGCTCCCAGTCAACTTGAAGTCAGTAAGTCAACTGAAAGATTGTTCAGCTCCTCAGCTGTTGTTTTCAAATTGGCAAATACTTTAAGGGAGGAAGTTATGTTATAGTCCCCTTTCTGGGATTTCCTTTATTTTGGGTCTTTTGTTCTATAAATCCTAACTATTTTGATAGTTCTCCAATGCCTTCAAACAGGTTAAAAATATTTAGTCTAGCTTTTATAGCTGTTCTCAGTAGAACAAAACCAGCCAACCCACTTATTTCATCACTGAGTTTTAATTTTAATGAATATTTAAATATTTTCCAGAATTTTTTCTTTTTTCTTTCTTTCTTTTTTAGACAGAATTTTGCTCTGTTCCCCAGGCTGGAATGCACTGGTGCAATCACAGCTTATTGCACCCCTGACCTCCTGAGCTCAAGCAATCCTCCCATCTCAGCGTCCTGAGTAGCCAGAACTATGGGCACACCACTACACCTAGCTTTTTCTTTTGCCAGGTTTAAAATTGTTTCCTTAAAAAATATTGCCCAATCTTTTCTTTTTCATAGTGTCTTGTCCACTTTGTATAGTTCCTACAGTAAAAAAACCTCTCTATTTTTTAAATTTTTTTATTTTTTGAGGCAGGGTCTCACTCTGTCACCCAGGTTGGAGGGCAGTGGCTTGATCTCGACTTACTGCAACCTCTGCCTCCTGTGTTCAAGCAATTCTCCTGCCTCAACCTCCCAAGTAGCTGAGACTACAGGTGTCTGCCACCATGCCTGGCTAATCTTTTTTTTTTTTTTTTTTTTGAGATGGAGTCTTGCTCTGTCACCCAGGCTGGAGTGCAGTGGCGCAATCTTGGCTCACTGCAACCTCCGCCTCCCGGGTTCACACCATTCTCCTGCCTCAGCCTCCTGAGTAGCTGGGACTACAGGCGCCCGCCATCACGCCTGGCTAATTTTTTGTATTTTTAGTAGAGACGGAGTTTCACCGTGTTAGCCAGGATGGTCTCGATTTCCTGACCTCGTTATCCACCCACCTCGGTCTCCCAGAGTGCTGGGATTACAGATGTGAGCCACAGCTCCTGGCCTAATTTTTGTATTTTTGGTAAAGATGGGTTTCACCATGTTGGTCAGGCCAGTCTTGAACTCCTGACCTCAAGTGATCCACTTGCCTCAGTCTCCCAAAGTGCTGGGATTCAGGCATGAGCCAGTGTGCCCGGCAAGAAAAAATCTCTTTAAACATTCTTTTTTTTTTTTTTTTGAGACAGAGTTTTGCTGTGTTCCCCAGGCTGGAGCGCAGTGGTGCAATCTTGGCTCACTGCAACCTCTGCCTCCCGGGTTCAAGCAATTCTTGTGCCTCAACCTCCCAAGTAGATGGGATTACACGTGCCCGCCACCATGCCCAGCTAATTTTTGTATTTTTAGTAGAGATGGGTTTCACCATGTTGGTCAGGCCGTTCTTGAACTCCTGACCTCAAGTGATCCACCCGCCTTGGCCTCCTGAAATGCTGGGATTCAGGTGTGAGCCACTGTGCCCGGCCACATTCTTGTACATATGTTCTTATGGGCTAATTCTTTTAGTTCTTATAAAGGGGAGTCCTGTAAGTTGGACTGTTGTGTGAAATGTATGTGCATTTTGAAAGTCAAGAGCTATTGCCAGATAACTTTTTTAAAATGCTGTAGAATGTCAAACTTTCCTTAGCCATGTATGAGAATGCCCATTTCCCTGAGTCCTTGCCAGTGCCATGGGAGCTGTTATAGCCTTCTCTCAGCTTGGCATGAGAAAGAGCCCGCAGCACTTTAACCTGGGTAAGCTTCCAAGAGGTCTGTAGGTAGTGGAGGTGGAGGAGGTGGAGAGAGGATACCTCAAGAGGGATATGTTGGACTACTTCTAATTGGGCAAGTCGTTCTCTGCATAATTAATTTTGAGAAGGGAAAGAAAATTTATAGTTTGTGAAGCAGGTGTCATCAGTTGTGGAAGATCTACTTCATACTAAAGTTTGGATCTATTCATCTTTTAAAGCGTATGCTTTTAAGTCGTGTACCAGGTGTCAATTTGTTCATAAAGATAATTCCAAGGCCCCCATTAAAGTGATTCTAGTAACTGTTGAATTGTTTTGGCATTGTTGGAGCTTTAACTCAGTTAATTCAGTTTTGGCCTTACTCTTTGAATCTACCTCTCAATTCTTATTCTCAAAGGGATTGACTTTGGTAACTATGCTTGCTGGCTTAGGCTCAAGACTTTCCCCTTTCAGAATGTTGACCTTGTTCTTCCCTCCCAGTTTTTTACTCTTTTGGGCTGTGACCCTTGATTACACTATGTTGGCCACCCCTAAGTTCTATTCCTGGCCCACTTGTGATGACCTGGGGTTGGAGGAGAATAGCCATCTAGATGATGCAGGGCAGGTGAGCTCTAAAATTGGGGCTTAGCCTACCCCTTACCTGTTGAAACCTATGTTTCATTTGCTGTCATGAAAGATAGCTCAGGAAGTTAAGGAGAAGATATATTATAAAGATGAATGTTATCTTGAGAATATTCATATGTGAAATTAACATTGATGTTTTTGAATGAATGGTAAGGGAATGGAGAGAACTGGCTGATGACCAGTAAGATAATGAAACTGTGAGTTTCAAGCAGAGTGTTTAGCAGAAAAAAAAGTTATATTGGGCAACATTTTGCAGCTTATTTTGATAGGTTTTAAATTAGAGGAAATGCAGTAGATGTTATATGCGTAAATGTTAGCAACACATTTCAAACAGTGTTTGGAAATTTTACTAGTGAAATTTAAGATGGCTTGGAATTAGAAACAGTCACATGGTTTGCAATCTGCTTAAAAGACTGCAAATTGCAAATGGTATTGTTTAGTAGTTGGCTGAGAACCTTAACAGAGGTTGTAGAGTCTGAAAATTATCACTGGCATCTCTAATTCTTAAGAAAAATGTCTTGGAATTTCAGGAGTTTCTAAGCAGTATATTTGTAAGAAAACAAAATAATTTCTGTCCTCTGGGGAATCTCAAAGTGCTGAGAGCTGACTTCTTAACAAAGTGGTAGGAGTGGACAGTGCTTTATGAAGACGGACATTTTATGTTCAGCTGTGGCAACCAGCCTGGCCCTAAGAGATGCTCTGTAGCAATTAATTCTCTTTGTGGTGGCTGATGGCTTCATACTCTGTGTGTTGTAGGGATTTAGAAAGGTTTTCCTATAAAATAGAGTTGACTGTATTCCAAATCCTTGTAGGTTACTTTGTGTAAATTATTCCATTTATTTTCTTGAATAACTTTTGGTATTATTTGCATGTTGTATTGATGTTATTTTCCATGATTAAAAACAACACAATTTCAGGCCAGGTGCAATGGCTCACACCTGTAATTCCAGCACTTTGGGAAGCTGAAGTGGGTGGATCACTTGAGGCCAGGAGTTTGAGACCAGCCTGAGCAACATGGTGAAACCCTGTTTCTACAAAAAATACAAACATAGCTGCGTATAGTGAGTACGCACCTGAAGTACCAGCTATTTGTGGGGCTGAGACAGGAGAATTGCTTGAGCCCAGGAATTTGAGGTTGCAGTGAGCCATTATCGTGCCACCTAACTCCAGCCTGGGTGACAGACTCTGTCTCAAACCAAAAACAAACAAAAAATTCTGAACCATTGATCAGAATTTGTCTGTTTTATTGTATTCCAGGGAAATTGTTTCCCACTTATTTTCTGCCTGTTTCCCCTGCTCCATCATTGATTTTTATCTATTCTTAGAGCAATCTTAAAGGATATATTGACCAAAAAAAATTCATAATCCTATCACTCTACCTCAGAAACATTCAGGGAGCTACATTTTTTTTGAGTTACATGTGTTAACTTTGTCCATGTGTAATTAGCGTCTACAGTTTTGTTTCTTGCTTTTTTTATTCTACTTAAACCCGTCAAGAACATTTCCTCCTATAGCTACAAAGTCTGTCATCGTCATCTTTATCATCACCACATGGTTTTAAGATTAAATGATAATCTGAAAAGATGAAAGAGCAAATTTACTTAACCACTTTGTGGAAACCATCCTAAAATGCAGTAGAAAGGTCCTCATCCTTTTTCCCAAAGGTACATAGGTCTGTTGGTTTCTATTCAGAAGAGCGAGCCTACTTTTCAGGAAGTGAGTTGCAGAAATACCAGGCGCTCAGTCAGTTTACTGTCCAACTCAGAGACAAGTTAAAAAAATTTTTTATTCCGAAAACAAATAAACTATTGCAGAAAATTTGGAGAGAAAAATCAGTTTTAATTTCAACATTGATACTACCATTGTATTATATCTCTTCACTTTTTTTTTATTAGTACATCCTCCTTCCCCAATTTGGTTTCTTTTCATTCCCTGTCTTTTGTTTTTTAAAAAAGTGGAATACATGAAAACATTCTTACTGTAAAATATTAAAATAATTATCAAGTGGGTAGAAAACAATAAAGTTTGCTTCTTTCTAGCACACTCATCTCCCTGCTCTAGGGATAAGTTATTGCTGTTTGGTGAGCATAATTCCCATTTTATTTCCATGCGGTTTCATATATACTAGTATATTCGTAGGACAATTATATATTGTCCTATGAATAGGATCATTTGTATATTATTGTGTATCTTGCTCTTCCAGTTTGCTGTATATCATAGAGCTAGTTTCCTGTTAGTATTACATTATTCTCTTTTACAGCCATTTAGTAATCTATAGAAGGAATTATGTCAGAATTTAAGATTATTTCCTCTATTGATGGACATTTAAGTTTCTTTCTTTTTTTTTCCTGTAACAGACAATGCTGCGATGAATACAACAGTGCATTCTTTTTTAGAACAAGTGTAAGGATTCCTATGTGGTAAGTCTGTTTAAAGTGAATTTCAGGTTCACGTGGTAGATGTGTTAAGTTTGAACGATGTTGCCAAACTGTCTTGAACTTATACCCTCTGTAATAGTATATTGGGATATTTGTTTCCTTTTATTCTTGTCAGTTTTCATACTATAAAACTGAAACATTTGACAATCTGACTGGAAATGGCTTTTTATTGTTTTAATTTACTTTTCTTTGCATTATGGTAGATATCTCTAACTGTCCTCTAGTATCGACCCTCTTCCTTTTAGTGCTTAAAGACTACATTTCCCAGCTGCCTTTGCAGCTTGCTGTGGTCATGTGACTTAGTTCAGGCCAATGGGATGAAAGCAAAGTGATGTATGGGCTTGCCTTGGTCTTCCCCTTTTCCTCTTTCCAGCAGCTGGAAAAGTGCTGACCAGAGCATTGTTGAAGGCCATATAGTAAGAATGGCAAAGCTTCCCTACCAGCCCAACTGACTGTTTTGTGGCGCAGAGCCCATCTATTACGTGAGAGAGCAATAAATATGTTTTTTTTTTCCTAAGAGACTGGAGTCTCACTATGTTGCCCAGGCTAGCCTTGAACTCCTGGCCTAAAGCAATCCTCCCACCTCAGTCTTCCAAGTAGCTGGGACTACAGGTGTGTGTCACCATGCCCAGCTCTATAAATGTCTATTTTTATTGAGTCCGTATGTGAGATCATTTTCTGGTAGCAGCTTACATTTTGTACTAAATTATACATGCATTTTTTCAAATGTATGGACATTTACACTTTTTCTTCCATGACTTGCTTGTTCAAACCATTTGCTTGTTTTCCAGTTAGGTTTTGCTTTTTACATATTTTAATGGGTATTCTTCAAATATTTTGGAAATTTCTCTACTGTTAAAATGTTACAATTTTTTTTCTCTTTGTCTTCAACTTTGTGGTGTCTTTCCAGAGAGAACAGTTAAATTTTTTTTTAAATGAGCATGTATTAAATCTTATAGTTGATTAATTTTTTAAATGAAGGAAATGGTAAGATACTATAAGCAGTTGAAAGGATAATCCAACAAACATATTTATATATCAGAAATATTGAAATCAAAGTGCAAATGGAAAAATAACTGGCTTTCTGCACAACGGAAGATGAAAATCAATGGAACCTTCACTGAATATAATTTATTTTCATGTTTATACAAGAATTATTTTGCATTAATATCAGTTATCTACAACTTACAGAGTTGTAAAGTAGCTCAAAGGCAATGATAAAGTTAGATTTAGATTACCTGTAAGAGTGTGCACTAAAAATGCATAGCTTTTTATTAGAGACACCAAGTCCTCTTTTCTGCCTATTCTGAAGTTCCTTACATTGTCACATTCTGGTTGATAGGTTACCTCCATCTCTGATTACTTACTGTATATTTGTGAATCTTTTCCTCACAAGCTACAGATTGAGCATCTCTATCTGGTACTATTTTTGTCTCCCCATTTTTCCAAATATAGTATTAGAAGAAAAACTGGTGCTTCTTAACTATAATACTTAGTGTAATTAACTTACCAAAACTGCAAGTTATTGGTCAACCACAATGACTGTTTGATCTTCATGACATGTTCCAACAACGTGAATGTATGTTTTACTATGCATTTTTTACTATGCATTCATAGTTAAAAAATGCCCTTGGAGGTCTGTGGAAAGTGAAATTTTAAATTTTAGTGAAGCCAACTCTGTAAATCTTATACTTTATGACATCTACATTTTATATGTTCTTAGAAAAAATTATTCTACTCTAGAATTATAATCTTTTTCTTTCCCCTAGTAGATTTTTTTCAAAAAATTGTCTTAATCCCTTTGGAGTTCATTTTGGAAAAGATGAAATAAGGGCTAATTTTATTTTACTTTTACAAACGGATATGTATTGTAGCACTAGATATTGAATAGTTCATCCTTCACTGATTCAAAATGCCAACATTTTATATAGTAACCACTCACATTTACACATGGATCTGTTTCTGGATATCTCTTCTAGTCCATTACTTATTTATCTTAGGTTGAACCATCAATAGTCTGTTACTTAGATATTGTTACTTATGAAAAATTTCAAGCATACATAAAATAGAGAAAGTAGTATCATAAATACAACATATCACTATCTCAGTTTCAGAAATTATCAACATTTCCTTACAATTGCTTACTGTATCCCTTTTCTCTCTCTCTAGTTGCTGTACTGTTTTAAAGTACATCTCAGACATCATACCATTTGACCCCTGAATACTTCCATATACAGCTCTGAAATAAAAAATTATGGCATTTTCCTATATAACTGTAATACCATTATCACCTCTGAAAAATTAAGAGTAACTCCTTAATGTTATTGAAGTTCCTACCTACGTTCAGGTTTCTCTGGTATAACACACTATTTAAAATATCTCTGTATCAACATACGATGCTTTTATACCTTGCAGGGCAAGTCTCCCTTGCATTATTCTTTTAAACACATTTCATTGTTCTTCTCGCATATTATTTTCTGTGCCAGAAAATTATTTCCAATCACTCTGTCAAATTTCATAACAAGTTCTGTAGAAATTTTGCTTTGAATTACATTAAATTTATAACTTCATTTGTGGGAGCTTTACAGTATTGACAGCTTTACAGTATTGATTCAATTCATTCAGAAACATAATGTCTCTCCATTTATTTAGGTCTTCTTTCATGGCTTCAGTAAAGAGTTAGAGTTATTTTTCATAGGCAGGTTACATTTACTTCTGTTTGCCTCCTCTGTGTTCTTCCATTTCTCTTGCTTTCTTTTGGATTGTATTAAAACTGTTTGGACTTCTATTTTAATTTATCTATCAACTTTTTAGCTACTCCTCTTTATATTACTTTTTATATTACTCTTTGTATTACTTTTTAAATAGTTCCTCTAGGGCTTACAACATGTTTCTTCAAATCTTCACAATTGGAGTATTGTACTACTACAACTAATGGGAGTTAGTATTGTGCTACTTTATGTGAACCCTAAAATCTTGCAACTGTATAGATCCAATTATGCCTTCTCATCCATTATGTATATAGTTGTCATATGTGTTGCCTTTACATATGTTGTGGATCACATGTCATGATTTTTAAAACCGTTTTTTGTAGTTGAAAAAAAGAGAAAAATGTTATGTTATATTTACCTAGATACTTGCCATTTCCAATGCTTGTCACTAATTCCTGAAAATCTAAATTTTCATTTCATCTGGAATAATTTTTTTCTTTAGCATTTCTTATAACATGATTTTGTTGGTTCTTAGCTTCTTTCTTTCTTTTGTTCTTTTCCTTTTTTTTTTTTTTTTTTTTTTTTTGAGACAGGGTTTTGCTCTGTTGGCCAAGCTAGAGTGGTGATGCAATCATGGCTCACTGGAGTCTTGAACTTCTGGGCTCAGGCAATCCTCCCACCTCAGCCCGCTGAGTAGCTGGGGCCACAGGTGTGTGCCACCATGCCCACCTTTTTTTAAAAAAATTTTTTGCAGAAACAGGGTCTCCCTGCATTGCCTAGGCTGGTCTTGAACTTCTGGGCTCAAGCCCTCTTTTTGCCTGGGCATCCCAAAGTGCTGGGATTACAGGTGTGAGCTACTGTGTCCGACTGTTATCTAAAAATATCTGTTTTTCGCTTTCATTCTTGACATGATGAATATTATAGAATTCTTGGTTGATAGGTTTTTCTGAAACATTTTAAAGATATTGTTGCATTGTCTTTTGGCCTTAATGATTTATGATGTCAGCAGTCATTCAAATAATTGTTCACTGTATATATGTGTCACTTGTATCTGGTCACTTTAAAAATTTTATCTTTTTTTGGTTTGCAGAAGGTTGATTATGATCTTCCTAGGTGTGGATTTTTTATTCTTTTGGGGATGCATTGAGCTTCTCAAATATATAAATTTACTTCTTTTATCATATTAAGAAAATTTTGGTCATAATTTCTTAAAATATTTTTTCTGCTCCATTCTCTCTCCTTCTTTTGTGCAACTCCAATTACATGGATGTTAAACCTTTTGATATAGTCCCACATATCACTAAGTCTGTGTTCATTAAAAAATGTTTTTCTCTGTGCTCTTCAGATTGTATAATTCTATTGATCTATTTTTAAGCTCATTGCTGCTTTTGTCCATCTTCCTCAATTTGCTGTAATTGTTTTCCAGATACTGTATTGTTCAGTTTTAGTATTTCCATTTGGGTTTTTTTTTCTGTAGTTTTTATTTAACTGCTGAGATTTTCTATTTATCATTTATTGTGAGCACATTTTCTTTTATACCCTTGAGCATAGTTATAATAGCTGTTTTAAAATCCTTCTCTGCTAATTTAAACATCTGGGTCATCTTGGGGTTGCTTTGTATTTATCAACATTTTTCATGAGAGTGAGCCACATTTTCTGTTTATTTGGGTATCAAGTAATTTTTTATTGTCTATTGGGCATTATAAATGCTATGCTATGGAGATCTAGATTTTGTTATAGTCCTATGAAGAACCTTGATGTTATTGTTTTAGCATGAAATGTATTTGGTTTGACTCAAATTATAAACATCGTGTCCTTGTGTCTTTGGTGACAGATTAAATTTCAGTTTAGTTCTTTTAGCCTTAGCTGGCTGCTGAAGTCTGTCCACATATGTGTGGTCCAGGGGTTAGGCAGGGATTTAAGTAGAGTTTATACACGAAAGTTAGGGCACTACCTCTGTGACTCTCTCTTTTCTGGTATTACTGCCTCATTGTATAGTGGCTATATTTGTCCTGAACTCTGTCTTCTAGGTTTTTCAAGTCAGAAAGACTGCAATTTTGATGTTTTAGTCACCCTAAATGGCATAGACTGAAGCCTGCTGTCAGGCTTGAAGCCATGAAAATGTGAAACTCACCCAGTGTCATTCCTGTATTTTAACTGTCAACTCCACTCCAAAATCTACCTGCTTTTGGTCTTTTCCCAGTGCCCTCAAATATTTTTTTTTTTTTTTCATATTTTGTCCAAAGGTTATTGTTTTACCTGTGGAAGGGTTGGTTCATTTAGAGCTTACTTGGTCATTATCAGAAGAAGCTGGAATTCCATATTTCTTGTTTGGTTAATTGCTAGGCTACCCTTCCTTCCCTTCCTTCCCTTCTTTCCCTTCCCTTCCTTCCCTTCCCTTCCTTCCCTTTCCTTCCTTCTCTTCCTTCCTTTGTTTTAGGTTTGATAACCTTCTGAAGGGAATTTCCCCCCATACAATGTTTTGCCACTGGTTTTTACTGATATAGAAAAAATATTAAATTTTGTTCATAATATTGTATCTGGCTACTGTACTAAACCCTTTTATTAATTTTAATGATTCATTAATCTGTGCTCTTGGGATTTTTCTAGAAAAGTGTCATAATATTTACAACTGAAGATGTTTGTCTTGTTCTTTCCACAGTTTATACTTTTAATTTTTTAATTTGTTATTCCATTGACTAGGACTTTTAATACAATGTTACCTCTAATACTTCACCATTAAGAAGGATGTTTGTGTAAAATTCTTGTAGATATTCATTCTTGAATGAAGCTTTCATTTTTAAATTCATAAGATTATATTAGTTTTGATTTATGGGTATTGAAAAGTATCAAATACTTTTCCTTCATCTATTACAATGTTCATTTTTTCCTCATTAATCTATTAATATAGTCCTTGCATTCCTGGCATAAACCTCACTTGATTCTCATGGATTAATCATGAAATGCATTGTTGGGTTTCATTTCACAATGTATTATTAGGGATTTTTGTTTCTATATTCATGAATAGAGTGGATCTACAGCCTAATTTGGGGGCTGTTCTTGTCTAGTCAAGTACAGGGTTATGTTAACTTCATAGTTTAAGTTCAAAAATTTTTCATCTATTTTTATATACTTTTATAGTTGATGTACCACGGCAATTATCTGTTTCTTAAAAATTTGGTAGAACTTGCCTGTAAAACCATTTGAGCCTGGAGTTACTTCTATTAATAAATCTTTGACGCTTCTTACAGTTGTTTGTTTATTCAGGTTATCTACCCCTTAGTTGTGCTAATTCTAGTATACTTTATTTTCCTTGAAAATCATCAATTTCATCATCATCAAATTTATTGGCATAAAATTATATATAATAATATCTCGGCCAGGCGCGATGGCTCATGCCTGTAATCCTAGCACTTTGGGAGGCCAAGGCGGGTGGATCACCTGAGGGTCAGGAATTCCAGACCAGCCTGGCCAACATGGCAAAACCCCGTCTCTACTAAAAATACAAAAATTAGCTGGGCGTAGTGGTGGGTGCCTGTAATCCCAGCTACCTGGAAGGCTGAGGCAAGAGAATTGCTTGAACCTGGCGGGGTGGAGGTTGCAGTGAGCCGAGATCATGCTACTTCACTCCAGCCTGGGCAAAAGAGCGAGACCCCGTCTAAAAAAAAAATCATATATAATAATATCTCATAAATTAAAAATTCTCCCCCAAATTTGTAATATACTTTCTCATTTCTAATATGCTTTATTTTTGTTTTGTTTTTCTCTTTTTTCCTAATTATATAAACTTATCAGAGTTTTGTCTATTTTATTGGTCATTACAAAGAACCAGATTTGGATATTACTAAATAACTACTCTTTTTCTTTCATTTGTTTATTATTAAATTGATTTCTGTTTTTTAATAATTCTTTTCTTCTATTTTCATTGAATATTTTGGTTATTCTTTTTTGTAGCTTTTGGGTTATTTTTATCCTTTCTTGTTTTTTATTAATAAATTAATGTTTTAAATTTTCCTGTACTATTTTGTTTTCATGTACAAATTTTGTGTGTTCTTAGTGTCACATATTTTAAAGTAATTTATAATTTGTTTTGATTGCTTCTTTATCTAGTTACTAAAAATAGTGCTTAAAAATGTACACATGAATAAAAATACATGTATTCTTTAAATATCCTTGTTATTCATTTCTAAATCGATTGCATTTTGGACAGAGTGAATGAAACCTTCATGATTTCTGCTTTTTATAATAGATTGAATAAGGTTTTAAAAGAAAGTAATCTGTTTTGGCAGTGTGATGCCTATAACTAATCAATAAAACTTATTGACTAATTTTAATCTGTATTGTTATCTCTTTTTGTTTACTTAGTCTGAGAGAAGTAGATGAAAACTATCCTATTATGGCACAGTGTGGTGACTCACACCTGTAATCTCAGCACTTTGGGAGGCCAAGGCAGGAGAATCGCTTGAGCCTAGGAGTTCAAGACCAGCCCGGGCAACACAGTGAGATCTGTCTCTGCAAAAATTTAAACAAAATTAGCCAGGCGTGGTGGCTCACACCTGTGGTCCTAGCTACTCTGGAGGCTGAGGTGGGAGAATTACCTGAGCTAGGGAGGTTGAGGCTGCAGTTACAGCCTGGGTGATTTAGCAAGATCCTGTCTCAAAAAAAAAAAATCGATGATGTAGCATGGATCAGGACTTCATTCCTTTTTTTTGGGTGAGTAATATTCTACTGTGTGGATATACTGTGTTTTGTTTATCCATTCATTAGTTGATAGGCATCTGGGTTGTTTATACTTTTTTTTTTTTTTTTTGAGACAGAGACTTGCTCTGTTGCCCAGGCTGGAATGTAGTGGTGCAATCTCGGCTTGCTGCAACCTCCACCTCCTGGGTTCAAGCGATACTCCACCTCAGCCTCCCGAGTACCTGGGACTACAGACGCCCACCACCACACCTGGCTAACTTTTTTTGTATTTTTTAGTGGAGATGGGGTTTCACTATGTTGGCCAGGCTGGTCTCAAACTCCTGACCCCAGGTGATCCGCCTGCCTCAGCCTCCCAAAGTGCTGGGATTATAGGTGTGAGCCACGGTGCACAGCCTGTTTATATTTTTTAACTACTAAGTAATGCTGCTGTGAACATTAGTGTACAAGTTTTTGTGTGAACATGTTTTCATTTCCATTTCACATATACCCAGGGGTGGAATTTCTGGGCCATCTGATAACTCTATGCATAACTTTTTTTTTTTTTTTTTTTTGAGACAAGGTCTCACTTTGTCACCTAGGCTGGAGTGCAGTGGCATAAACATGACTCATTGCAGCCTCGACCTCCTGTGCTCAAGTGCTTCTCCCACCTCAGCCTCCTGAGTAGCTGGGACTACAGGCATGCACAACCATGCTCAGCTAATTTTTAAAAACTTTTCTGTAGAGATGTAGTCTCACCATGTTGCCCAGGCTGGTCTTGGACTCCTGGGCTCAAATGATCCTCCTGCCTTGGCCTCCCAAAGTGTATGCTTAACTTTTTGAGGAACTGCTAAACTGTTTTTTAAAGTGGCTGCACCATTTCACATTCTCATTAGCAGTTTATTAGGGTTCCAGATGTTTTCATATCCTTGATTTTCATTTTTTTGTTCTGTCTTGTTTTTCCAGATTTTTTATTATAGCCATCCTAGTGGGTGTGGAGTGGTATCTCGCTGTGGTTTTGATTTGCATTTTCATAATGATTAGTGATGTTGAACATTTTTTAATGTGCTTATTGACCATTTGTATATCATCATTGGAGAAATGTCTATTACAATTCTTTACCAATTTTTCAATTCAGTTATTTGTTTTTTAGAAGAGGTCTTTAGTTCTTTTTTTTCAATATTGTTTTAGCTATTCTGTGTCCCTTGCATTTCCATATGCATTTTAGTATCAGCCTGTCAATTTCTACAATTTCTATAGCTGGGATTTTGACAAAATTGCACTGAATATACAAATCAAGTTAGGGAATATTGCCATCATAACCAGATTAGTCTTCTAATCTGTGAACACAAACTATCTTTCCATTATTAGATCTTCTTTAATTTTTTTCAATAATGTTTTGCTGTTTTAAAGTGTATGAGTCTTGCTCTTTTTGTTTAATTTATTTCTAAGATTGTATTCTTCTTCTTCTTCTTCTTTTTTTTTTTTTTTGAGACGTAGTCTTGCTCTGTTGCCAGGCTGGAGTGCAATGGCGCAATCTCGCCTTACTGCAATCTCCACCTCCTGGGTTCAAGTGATTCTCCTGCCTCAGCCTCCCAAGCAGCTGGGATTACAGACCTGTGCCACCACACCCAGCTAATTTTGTATTTTTAGTAGAGACGGGGTTTCACCATGTTGGTCAGGCTGGTCTTGAACTCCCAACCTCAGGTGATCCGCCCACCTCAGCCTCCCAAAATGCTGGAATTACAGGCATGAGCCACTGCGCCTGGCCGATTGTATTATTTTTAAAGCTATTGTAAATGTAATTGATTTTCATATGTTAAGCCAATCTTACATTTCTATGATAAATCTCATTTTGTCATATTGTATAATTCTTTTTATATGTTGCTGGATTCAATTTGCTAGTATCATATTGAGGAGTTTTGCATCTATATTCATAAGGAATTTTGATCTACAGTTTCATTTTTCAGTAATATCTTTGGTTTTGGTACTGGGATACTACTAACCTCATAGAATAAGGTAAGAAGGGTTTCTTCTTTCTTCTTTTCCCTCTCTCCCTCTCTCTCTCTTTTCTTTTCTTTCCTTTCCTTTCCTCTTTCTTTCTTTTTCTTTTTCTTTCTTTCTCTTTCTTTCTTTTTCTTTCTTTCTTTTTCTCTTTCTTTCTCTTTCTTTCTCCTTCCTTCCTTCCTTCCTTCCTTCCTTCCTTCCTTCCTTCCTTCCTTCCTTCTCTCCTCTTCCTCCTCCTCCTCCTTCTTCTTGCCATGTTGCATAGGTGTCTTGCCATGTTGCATAGGCTGCTCTTGGGCTCCTGACCTCAAGCAATCCTCCTGCTTCAGCCTTCTAAAGCATTAGGATCACAGGTGTGAGCTATTGTCTAAATTCAAGGTTATTATTGATTCATAAGGACTTATTCTTGCCATTTTGTTCATTGTTTTCCAGTTGTTTTGTAGATCCTTTGGTTTTTTTTTTTCCTTTCTTGTTGTTTACCTCTGTGCTTTGGTGTTTTTTTTCCTGTGGTGTTGAGCTTTGTTTCCTTTTTCTTTCTCATTTTTGTATCTGCTGTAATTTCTTTCTTTGTGGTTACCATGGGGTAACATAAAGAGTCTTATAATAGACTATTTTAAGCTGATAACAACCTAACTTTGGTTGTTTACAAATACTCTAGACATCCCCCCTTCCCCTTACTTTTGTTGCCTTAATTTATATCTTTATCTATTGTGTGTTCTTTAGTCACTAATTGTAGTTGTTCTTTTTGACCATTTTGAATTCAAACTTTCATACCAGAGAATTGAAAGATTTACATAGCACCATTATAGCATTAGGGCATTCTGAGTTTATGAATTTACCTCTACTGGTGAATTTTATATTTTCATGTGTTTTCATAATTGTAATTATCATCCTTTGTTTCCAGTTGTAGCACTTTCTTAAGCATTTCTTTTAAGTTCAGTCTACTTGTTATGAATTCCCTCTGCTTTTGCTTGTCTGGGAAATACTTAATTTGTCCTTCATTTCAGAAGGATAGTTTTGCTGTATATAATAATCTTGGTTGGTGGACTTCTTTTTCTTTTTATTTTTTTTTTCTTAGGGTCTCACTCTGTCACCAGGCTGGAGTGCAGTGGTGAAATCTTGGCTCACTGCAACCTCTGCCTCCTGGGTTCAAGTGATTCTCCCACCTCAGCCTCCCAAGTAGCTGGGACTACAGGTGTGCACCACTACACTTGGCTAATTTTTGTATTTTTTGTAGAGATGGGGGTTTTATCATGTTGCCCAAGCTAGTCTCAAATTCCTGGCCTCAGCCTGCCTTGGCCTTCCAAAGTGCTGGGATTATAGGTGTGAGCCACTGCACCTGGCTGACAGTTTTTGTTTTTTTTCTTTGAGCACTTTGAAACATCTCCCGGCCTGCAAGGTTTCTGCTGAGAAGTCTGCTGATAGTCTAATGAGATGCTTTTCTCTCATAGCTTTTAGAATTTCCTCTTTGTGACTTTTTTTTTTAGTTTAGAAGCAGAGGTTTAATAGGCAGAAGAAAGAGAAAGGAGAACAGCTTTCTCTCTACTGAAAGAGAGGGGCTTCCAAGAAGAAAAGGCCAGCCAGTGGCAGAATTCACTGGATTTTGTAGGCAGGCTTGAAGGGGCAGTGTCTGATTTATGTAGGGCTCACAGATTAATTCCCTGAACTGTGAAACTTCCCGCACATTGCATACACAAGGAGGATAGGAGACATGGTGGTTGCTTACAGGAAAGGAAGAAATTATGATAGGAAAGTTGGAGATCCTGTGGCTGACACACCATTGGTTCGTCAGAGGCTGGGGTCAGTCCAGAAGTCTTCGGATAACACCAGCGGGTAGCCCCAGCCAGAAATCCTTAGTTGCTCCAGGACCTCTTCCAGCCCCACGTGACAGCTATGTCCTCCATGAAATGAAGCTGGTTCAAACATGGCCAATATGCCCAGCAACTTGTGGGTACTGGGGGATTCTCCATGTTCTCCTCAGCAAGCCTCACATCCAAGTCTGTAAGAATGGCAGCCATGCTAATTGTATTCTTAAATGGCTGGAGGATGCCTGTTGTTGATTTGATTTGGTTTAAAATGGAGGCTGAGAGCCCTAAAATGAAAGGACGGAGTTGGAGTTCTGTCCTCTTCTCACCGTTTTGATGAATGTTGTACTTTAGGATCCTGGATAATTCCCCCATTATGAAGCAGCTTTGTCATCTGGGGTAAATACCCAGGGTTCATCTTCTCATGCCAAGAAAATTTGGGACAGAGACATACACGAGGAGTTTAGGAGCAGAGGTTTAATAGGAAGAAGAAAGAGAAAGGAGAACAACTTTCTCTCTAGTGAGAGAGAGGGACTTCTGAGAGGAAAAGGTCCCTCTTTGTGACTTTTGACAGTTTGATTATAATGTGCCTTGGAGAGGATCTTTTTGGGCTGAATCTAACTGGTGTCTTTCAGCTTCCTGGTTCTAGATATCCGTATCTCTTCTAAGACTTGGGAAGTTTTTAGCTATTATTTTGTTAAATAGGTTTTCTGTGCCTTAATCTTTTCTCCTTCTGACACCTCTGTAATGTGAATATTTATATGCTTAATGGTGTCCTATAACTCCCATAGGGTTTCTTATTCTTTTTATTAGTTCTTTTTTTTTCCCCTCTTTCTCACTGGGTTGTTTTAAGAGACCTGTTTTCAAGTTCAGAAATTCTTATTTTCTGCCTGATCTAGTCTGTTGTTGAAGCTCTCAACTGTATTTTTTATTTCATTTATTGAGTTCTTCAGGTCCATGATTTCTGTTTTTTTTTCTTTTTTTTCTTTTCTTTTTTACGATAACTCTCCCTTTGTTGAATTTCTTATTCAGATCATGAATTGCTTTCCTGATTTTATTGAGTTGTCTGTATATTATTGTATCTCACTGATATTCCTGAAGATCATTATTTTGAATTCCTTTTTGGGTATTTTGTAAATATCCATTTCTTTAAGGTCTGTTACTGGAAACTTATATTGTTCTTTTGGGTTTTTTATGTTTCTTGTGTTCCTATGTTGATATCTGTGCATCTAGTGGAACAGTTGCTTTTTCCAATTCTCTAGACTTACTTTTATAGGGAGAGGCTTTCCTGTAGATGGGTTCTAGATTGATTGGGCACTGTGTTAGCTTTGGCTCTGGGTGGACTCAATACTGTGGTCTCTGTGTTTTTTTTTTTTTTTTTTTCAGCTATAATCTCACCAGTAATGTCTCTGATTGCCTCAGTGGTCTAAACTGCAGAAGTTTGTGATGGCAGTGGCATGGTTTTGCTGGAGGGTGGGGAGTCTGGGCAGGTTTTAGGTCAGGCATGTTTGGGCATGGTGGGCCAGCAGACTATATGGTGGGCTTTCTAGTGGGGGCTTTTCATGCTGCCAGCCTTGCTGTCAAGCTGGGCACATACAGGTACAGCAGTCTAACCAGCTATGCAGTGGGCTCTCTGGGAAGGTAGGACCACTGCTATACTGGCTGTACAGCTGGGCATGAGTGCATGCTAGTGTGGCAGGCTGGTTGGTCTCTCTGTGAAGTTGGGCTGCTGCTTTGCTGGCTGTCAGGCTTCGCATGGGTGTGTGCAGGCACAGCAGGTTTGCCAGCTGTGCAGCACAACTCTGTGTAAGTGTGACAGGCTGGCTGCCTGATCAGTGGCATTCCTACTATATGGGTTCACCTGTTCCCTGGGATTCGGGTGGCAAGGAGTGCTCTGTGGGTTTGACCACCAGAGTCTCCATCATTCCATTGGTTCTAGGTTCCGTGCAGCTGGGGTTGTGGTGTCACAGTCACTTATGTGAACATGTTGGAATGATAACAGGGTCTCATGGATGGAGAAAGGCAGTGGCCACTAGCCCCTAGGGCAGGATGCACTCTAGCAGTGTGTCCAGCTTGAAGATGGTACCATGTCAGAGCAGCTCAGGTTGTGGGGATAGGTGGTGCACAACTTGGGCTCTTCCTCCAGGGCAATGCAGCCACAGAAACTTCCAGAACTCCCCAAACTGGATTCAGGGCCTGTGAGGACTGAGAGACTCTTTTCTAGCAAGAACTGCTGGTGTCTGTAGTGGCTATGAGGACCACTAGGGATCTCCAACTTACCTTCTCCCTGTAAGAAAAAGTACCCCCTGACTCCTAGCCAATCCTGGTGGGAAAGACAGTGCTACAGATGCAGGGTGTGCCACTCCTCTCTCTATGATGCTATCCTGGGCTTCCATGCTCCATGGGGTTTTCCTATCCTTAGGTGCTCTCCAACATACTCCTTAGTCACTCCAGTTGTTTATTCATTGTTTTGGTCCCTTTTTGTCAGGGAGAAAAAGTGCCAGGCAACTCTAGCTAACCATCTTGCTGACATCAGTGGTATAATGACCATATCTTCTTGATGGATTGACTCTTTTATTATTTTAAAATGTCCTTCTTTGCCCCTAGTAACAATTTTTGTCTTAAAGTTTGTTTTGTGTAATGTGAGTATAGCCACTCCAGTTTTCTTTAGATTATCATTTGTTCTATTTGTGTCTCTGAATTCAAAATATGTCTCTTGTAAATTACATATAGATAGATCATATTTTTATCCATTCTGATGATCTCTGTGTTTTGATTGGCATGTTTAATCCATTTACATATAATGTAATTGATAAAACACTATTTACATCTGCCTCTTTGCCATTACTTCTTTCTTTCTTTTTTTTTTTGAGACGGAGTCTCACTCTGTCGCCCAGGCTGGAGTGCAATGGCAAAATCTCGGCTCACTGTGACCTCTGCCTCCCAGGTTCAAGTAATTCTCCTGTCTCAGCCTCCCGAGTACCTGGGATTGCAGGCACCTGCCATCATGCCTGGCTAATTTTTATATTTTTCAACAGGGTTTCACCATGTTGGCCAGGCTGGTCTTGGCCATTATTTCTTTGTATATTCTTTCTGTCTGTTTCTCTTCCTTCTTCTCAGATTCCCAGTATGCATGTGTTGATATGCTTGATGATTTCCCTTATGTCCCTGAGGCTTGTTTAGTTTTATTCATTGCCTTTTCTTTCTGTTCCTCAGACTGAATAACCTCAGTTGAACTATCTTCAAGTTTGCTGATTCCGTCTTCTGTATGCTCATATGTGCTGTTTAACCTCTTTAGTGAAATTTTCAATTCAGTTATATTTTCTTTCTTTCTTTTTGAGACGGAGTCTTGCTCTGTCATCCAGGTTGGAGTGCAGTGGTGTGATCTTGGCTCACTGCAACCTCTCCCTCCCAGGTTCAAGTTATTCTCCTGCCTCAGTCATCCAAGTAGCTGAAACTACAGGCACCTGCCACCACTGTCAGCTAATTTTTGTATTTTTAGTAGAGATGGGGTTTCACCATGTTGGCCAGGCTGGTCTTGAACTAGCCTCAGGTGATCTGCCCGCCTTGGCATCCCAAAGTGCTGGGATTACAGGTGTGAGCCACCACACCTGGTCCAGTTGTATTTTCTTAACCTTAGGATTTCTGGTTGTTCCATTTTATAATTTCTATCAATTTATTCATATTGTCTATACAGTGAGATATTATTCTCATATTTTCCTTTAGTTCTTTACCCATGGATTATTTTTTTTTGAACATATCTAAAATAGTGATTTTAATGTCTTTGTCTAGTAAGTCCAACATCTGGCTTCCACAAAGGTAGTTTCTATTACCTGCTTTTTTCTTGTATGTAGGTTTTCTTTCTTTTTGCATATTTTAAAATTTTAATTGAAACAGAACACCGTATAATATTAGGTGTCATCTCTGGGAATCAGATTCTTTCTTCCCCCTCCGCACTCCATGTTTTGCTGTCCTTACTGTTTGTTGTTATTATTGTTTTCTTTTGATAGTGACTTTTTTGAGGTAATTCTATAATGTCTTTATTCATCATGTGTGGTCACTGATGTCTCTGCTCAGTTAACTTAGACATCAGCTAATGATTACACAGAGATTTCCTCAAATGACTAGAACAAATAAGTCTCCCATTCTGTGCTAAGAGGCTCTGTATGCATATTGAGGCATGCCTTTAACACTCAGCCAGGGATGACAACTCTTGCTTAGTGTTCACTTACTGTTTGTGTAGGGCCTCAAGGTCAGCCAGAGGTGATAGCCTAGGGCTTTCTCAGATCTTTCCTGAGCATACCCACAGCCCTGTACATGCACATGTTTTTCTAGACTACTGTGAGTATGTTGGAGTTTTAAAAAAATCCCCATGGATATCTCATTTCTCAGATTTACCCTTTAAACATTTTGGTTGGAATATTGTTTGTCCCAGCTGTTAGCCACCACCCAGGCAGCCACCATATTAAATAGTCACTGCTGTTTGTTTCTGACAAATTCTTCTGGAGAAGAGGCTGTTTACACTGGGCTAACCCTGATCTGGGTCAAATAAGATAAGTGTTGTGAATAGGGTCTTCCAGGGAATGACCAGACAGGTTAAGTAATGATAATTCTCTGGAAGCATGGCCTTGAATGAGCTCCAAGCTGGTTCTGCCTCCCACATAACCACCTTCCCTCCTGCACCCCACTTCCTGCCCAACCCCAGGGCGTCTGGCTGCCAGGCTGCTGGTTTCGTATTTTCAAGGCTACTGCTGAGCTGAGGAGGGTCATGGAAATAGGCAAGTTAAAACTCCACAAAACTCCCTGTTCTTACCAAGTTTCAGCCAATTTTCTTGAATAAATGCTCCTGGATTGCTGTAAGCCTTTCATTAATTTTAGAGTCCTGAGAAAGTCGATTCTGAGAATTTTTGCCATTGTTTTAGTTGATTTTATGGAGGAGAGAATGTTCAGAACTCCTTACTCCTCCATTAGTACTGATGTCACCCTGAATGCCTTTAAATTTTAGCACATTGTATCTCCTCTGTATGACCACAATTAATCAGTATTTCTCTCTTCCTCTTATTCAGAATAAGGGATAAACTAGGTATGATTTTACTTTCTCCTTCCCCAGGTCTCTGCTACTTTCCTTGCTGAAACTACTTGGGATTTTTGTTTCTTCTAGATTCTATCAATAAAACAACAATTATTTAGGCTTAGTTACACATTTTACCAATTTCTATGGATATAATAGTTTCTTGTATCCCATGTCTTTTTATTTGCTCAAGTACATTTTCTAGCATTAATTTCAGTGAGAGTTTATGGCCAAAGAAATATTCTAAGTCCTGCAGTCTGAACATGTTTTTATTTTGTCATAATACTTAAATAATTGATTGCATATAGAATTTAGGTTCAAAATTATTTTGTCTTAGAACATTGAAATTATTTCTACACTGTCTTCTTTTTAATATATTTTTGTGAATAATTTCAAACACAAGAAATAGCTATAGCAGTGTAAAGAACTCCTGTATATCCTTCATTCAGATTTGTCCCTCTTTGTCTTATTTCCCACAATTGTTTTCTTATTTTCTTTTTCAGTTTTTTCAACTTATCTTTTTATCTTTTGTCAATTAAATTTTTTTTTCCTGAGTGATTTGAGAGTAAGTTGTAGACATCTTTCTCCTTTACAGCTAGATACTTTGGTGTGTATTTTCTAAGGACAAGAATATTCACTTATATATTTCAGTATGTATTTTCTAAGGACAAGAATATTCACATATATTTCAGTGTGTATTTTCTAAGCACAAGAATATTCACTTATATAATGTCACACCATATTCAAATGTTGCCAATTGCCCTATAATGAACTTTTTGTCCATTTTTTTTCTGGCCCTGAATGTATTTTCCATGTCTCTTTAATCTTTACTCTTTGTTATTCTGGATCAGTTCCTCATTGTTCTTTGTCTTTCATGACACTGATATTTTTGAAAAGTACAGGCCAACGTTTTCGCTGAATATCTCTCCATTACATTGTATTTTTATATCCATTGTTGGCCGGGCACGGTGGCTCACGCCTGTAATCCCAGCACTTTGGGAGGCCGAGGCGGGCGGATCACGAGGTCAGGAGATCGAGACCATCTTGGCTAACATGGTGTATTTGTATTTTTCTACTAAAAATACAAAAAATTAGCTGGGCACGGAGGCGGGCACCTGTAGTCCCAGCTACTCGGGAGGCTGAGGCAGGAGAATGGCGTGAACCCAGGAGGCAGAGGTTGCAGTGAGCCGAGATTGCGCCACTGCACTCCAGCCTGGGCAACAGAGCGAGACTCCGTCTCAAAAAAAAAAAAAAAAAAAAATCCATTGTTGCCAGTGAGAATGTGGAGGTAGACGGGCTGAACAAGAATGTATTTAAGTCGGCATAACCCATCCTCACTCTTCAAAAGCCGTGGAGATAAACAATCTATTTTTGGAATATCCAGTACCTAAACTCCTGAAGGCCTGTTCAAGCTCAGAATCCTTGGAGATGCCATTTAATAGCTTGTTTTTGGGAATTTACTACTTTTCTCAAATGAGGAATGAGTTGGGAAAGAGATCTCTATGTGATTGGAGTTATCCAAACCAATCTCTTTCCAATTCCCACATTAAAATCTTACTTCTGAGAGGGTATATTGCCGTTTTCCAATCACACCTACAGGCTGTCAACAGCTACTATAGTCACAATATATTAAAGACACCAATGGCCACAATATATCACCAGCTATCACTGTAAACCATGATAGAATAAAAAAAGATTTAGAATTCAATGTCTTCACTTTTATGAAGAAGAGGCCTTGGGAGATGAAGGGCTGGTGAAGGCACATAACTTGTTAGTGCCACAGCCACATAACTTCTTAGGGTCACAACCACATCTTGAATTAATATTCTGATTTATTATTTTAACGTGAAATGATCCATCAGTGCTAAGGAAATCCCTGTATCCTTAGCAATGGCAAGAGTATAATGACCACATTAATTAATACTGAAAAAGTGGGGAGGGAGACATAGTTCATGTCTCCAGGACTAAGATACTATGATTCTGCCAGCCCAATTAAAAAGAGTGGGTGGATGATAAGCATGAAGTATCATTGGATGGACCTCTGTGAGGTCAGGAGGGAGACTGCATGGGGGTGTATGAGGTCAGGAGGGAGACTGCAATTAATTTATTATTCTAAGAGCATCTTAGCTGTTGGCACATTGAATTAAGAGGCCAGTAACAAAGATGTTCTTCCCAGTCAGCAGCCACAAATGTGAAGGATTAGTGGTCTTTAATTCAGAGGAAAGACTCTAGCCATATAAACATAGAGATTTATTACTCACCCAGTGATGACTGCTATGAAATCCGGGGTCAACATCCTTCACTACATCTGCTTTTGATCAGCTCTGCAGAGTTAGTATTTATGTCAAGAGTTCTTAGCCCCAAGCTAAGTGGGGGTAGGGTATGGGGTGGAGACAGTGGATAGATAGAGGAAAAGGGCTCAGAGAATTCAGAGATCAGAAGCTTAACACTCAAATACAGGGCTCCATCAATATCTGCCCAGGGGTTTTTCTGATTACACATTTACCAGCCTAATATATGAGTTGAAAAGGATGATGTGTTTTAATGTCTGTGAAATAAGTCTAGGTATTAAATAAGGCAGAGCATTGCTTTACAGTTGTAGGGAAAAAATTCTGTGCTTTAATGGAAAATGATGCCACATCTATAGCATATCCTTCTGGGGTATCAGGTTCTATACTATTCATTGTCTTTGAGCTATTTTGCAGCCCTTTCTAATTTGTAGGTAACTGATAATTATATAAATTATATACTGTCTGATAGTGATAATTGACTTTGTTTCCATTTGCAGTTCATCTCAACCTTCCTTTACTGCATATAATTTGTGCTTGTTTGATTTTTTCCTTTGGACCGGTGAAAACATCTGTCTGGTTCCCTCATCATATGAGTCAAATAAAATCTTTAACATGTGTTCATTTTTATATCAGTGTAAGAGTATGATATTACCTTTTCCTGAACATTATCTTTTAGCAAAAATCCTTCCAAATCCTGATTGTTTATGGAAAGATTCAGCCACTTGTTTTTCCTGTCTTTCCAAGATTTGGTTACCCAGATCAATTTTCTGGAGACTTTTAAACTAGAACTTTTAAATATCAGTCATTTAAAACAAAACACAGCTGAAATTCTTTCTAATGCCATTTTCTGAATTGTCGGGCTAATTAATTGGAAATCACAGGACTGTGTATCTAAGATAACTTCCTGTTTTACAAATTCTGCATCAAGGGTCTAATAGAAGTTCAGGGCTGGCAGTGAGACAGGAAAAGCCAGGAAAGAGAAAGTGGAGAAGGTGCTTTTAAATGCTCAGTGCTAGCATTTCACAGAAGGAAGGGCTCATGATCATGCTTAATGGAAGACTCAGACCTGGAACCCACTTCTTCAGGGACTTCCCAGTCCCATCCTGCTTCTCACAAAAGGAGGAGAGATGGAAGCTTTTACTTTTATGACACAATTGTCCTCATCCACAGACAAGATCCCCAAACTGTACAGTGCAATGCCTGTATTTCTGATGGTCTCAGGGGAAGATGGAGGGCCTGTACGTGGCTGAGAGATGAAAGCACAAGTTCCCCTCCACCTGCCTTCCATGTCCCTCATCCTGAGCTGAAGGTGGAGCAGGTGGAACCACAGCTGCTGAGGAGGACTATATTGTCTCTTTATCCCTAGCTGTTTTTCTCATGAGCTGGACGGCCCATGATTTTGAATGACCCTGGATGAGTCACATAAATTCCAAGTCTCTCATTTGTAAGATGCGAGGGGTGCAGATGATCTTTAAGGCTTCTTTCTACTCCGACATGGCAAGAATCCACGGTCAAGCCTTTTGGTCTGTTGAAGTGTGAAGTAAGCTGCTAATCATTGTGGCTTTCCTGTCGGTTGAATTGGTTCAGTTTGGTCATTTACAAAGGAAAAGAAGGCACTTCTCAGTTTGATGTATTTGTATATGTGAGTTCCTTGGATCCAAAGTAGAGTTTGCCTGGGACATTCCTTGGGATTCTTTCCCCCTTTGGATGGATTGCCAATTCTACATCATTTGATTACATTTCTGCCTCCAGAAAAGCCTTCATCATGGAATGTTAGGCACTGATGAAGAAATTTTGGTCAAACCAAGAACATTCAGACTTAAGAATTTTGTCAAAGATTGTTGAAACTTATTTCTTCCCCCAGTGCTCTTAAAGGTCATAAGATCATTATGATTATTAATTATGGGCCTTTAGAAGTACCAGTAGAAGTTAACTTGACATTCAATTTCTGTTTGGTTTTGTTCCAAAATAGAATTCAAGCAAAATACAATAATTAAACAAATTTCCTATATATAAAATTTTCATCCCTCAACCAATGGACACAATGACAGTTAAGACTTAGTAATTCCATGCCTTTGAGTACAGCTTTTTACTTTCAAAGCATTTTGCATCTATTACCTTACTGAGTTTTAAAACAATGTTGGCAGCTGTTTTCAGTTTTAGGTGAAACTCCAAGAGGTTAACTGACTTAGTCAGGGCCCCACATCTGTTAATGAAAAAGTCAGAGCTAAAACCCACTCTCCTGACCCTTCATCTTTTCCTCTTATATGGCACCATCTTACTTCCATTAGTTAGGAAAGAAGTTTCTCTTTAATCATGAAACTCTTTCCCTTCTGAAGGACAGTAAAGGTATATAATTTCTGAAAAAAAAAAAAGAGAACAAGATATAGATGATTTGTAATTTATTACTTGGATCAACTTCCATTTTAGAAAAGACAGAAACAAAAAATATAGTTAATATTTACATTTTTTACAATGAAAAATATTTACATCATAGAGAAGTATAAAATGGCATATAAAACTCTAGGACAACACAAACAGCAAGGACTACAAGTTCAGCAAAAAATTATCTGTCCATTTTTTTTTTTCCTTGTAAGTTGAAGTGTGTCAGGCTAACTGTTGTCTAACCATTTTGCTAATTTAGCCAGTTCCTGCTTCATCTTTTTCATTTGATGGCTTTTTCAAAAGGGCCTTTATTTAGTGCAATTAGTAATTGATCTTCCCACCTCACTCTTTTGGGTTCACCTTTGATCTTTAGGATACCTATTACATTACTGTGGTTCAAGTCATTGGCCCCTGTGGTTCCCAGTGGGTAGGACCTCTTACTTAAAAGAGCAGTTGTGTTCATTTGCTAAAATCCTCCACATCTGGGCAGTAGCAAAGCTACATTTCAAAGAATAGGCTATTTTGTTCAGCTAAGTCTTTCCATACAGAATATTTGTGTTGCATTCAAAGTCTAGCCCTGTATTTTATAGGACCAAGGCCCAGAAAGGCTGTCATTGCACCAGTGACAGAACTGGAACCAGAACCTAGGTCTTCTGTCTCCCCATGCAGGGACCTCACCCTGGTGTCACACTGCCCAGGATGGATGTGTTCAGGTCAGGGAGAAAGGTCTCTTCTGAACTGAGACCACACTGCCTGTCTCTGTGTGTGCTGACTCACTGGTGAGCAGGGCCTGGGTCAACAAATATTTCTAGAATTCCAGGTTGAAGTCTACCTGGAGGTGGAGAAGTAGGAAGCAAGAAGTTTCAAACAGATGT
Source organism: Hylobates moloch (assembly GCF_009828535.3). Classification (NCBI taxonomy): domain Eukaryota; kingdom Metazoa; phylum Chordata; class Mammalia; order Primates; family Hylobatidae; genus Hylobates; species Hylobates moloch. Next base: position 65,194,964 of record NW_026652278.1, on the reverse strand, counting down.
GGCTATGGGCTAGCTGGATAGTCTGTCCCCCACTGCCAAAACACTTGAGGAGCCATTTGTGAAGCTGTCTGCTCAGTAGATTCTTAGCAAACCCTGGCCACTTGGGCTGTTTTTCTTGCTATTCACTCTCAGCCTGGAAGTTAGCAAAATGGAGAGAAGATGCCACTGTCAAGGGAAATATCTGCCTTTGATGTGGTATATTCAGGCATTGGCAAACCAAATCACAGGCAATTAAAAATTAAAGTCAGAAACAGAAAGGACAGAGTAGTTCAGCAGAGAAACAAGTTTTGTTGAAATAGCACCTGTTAATTGGAAGAAAACCATATAGGTAGCATTTAAGAGGACCAAATTTTAAGGTCAATATCTGTCTATCAGAGAGCTTACAGCTTAATTTAAGCACAGCACTTTCCTATGTCTACGTACACGAATAGCTAACATACTTTCAAGATATCCAAGGTGATTAAAAAAAGAGTGCACCAGAAAAAAAAAATCCAACATGAAGAATGATAACAGAATCATGGTGATAATTATCACAATAAAAGTAGAGGCAGAACTTGAAACACCGAAGTATGTCAAAAAGTATTTACATATATGAAGTTAGAAACAGCACAACATATATAAAGTGGGTGCGAAGATTTGAACATTTCTGAATTATCTGAAGACTATGAGAAGGAAGAGAAACTCTGTTCTATAATGAAGCTAATTATGGAGATAAAATACTGTACATTTAAATATTGTACACCAAATAAGAAAAAAGTTTAAACAAAAGAGCTAAAGTATCAAATGTATAAAATCCAATTGCTTTAATAAACAGGCAAGATCATCCTGGGCTGCCGTGGAAGTTTGCAATGTTCAGTTGGGCAGAAAGGAAGTATTAAGAAGAAGGGAACCAGGCACCTCTCCTTAGTATTCTTTTCCCAGCAAAATGCTATTTTTACTAAATTGCTGAAATATGATATAAGATTCTATACTCTTTCTTACAAAGAAAGCTCTCAAAATTATAGACTAATTAAAATTCCTTGGAACCCCCTTTTTAGATTATCAACCAAAGAGGCCACGGGATGATTTTGTGCTTGGTGGAGTCTGGCGTAACAGACTAAAGTAGTTATGGATTGTTGGAGAAAAACTGTGGTTGAAGGCACAGGTATTCTGCACAGGAGGGGTCCCTTTGGTCAGCACCAAGAGGCTGCATGTGTGGCCAGGGCCATGGGAGGCCCACAGAGACCACTATGCTCTGGGATTACTACCACCCAATGGAATGCCGCTCTGGGGTCGCCAGGTTCTGCAGAAGACTTCTCCCTCATACTATGGTCAGCAGCCTGGTGTGGACAGGCTGGGGGCTGTGGGCACTGACGATCAACACCACGCGTATTTGAAGAACCCTATGTGAGTGCCTCAAGACCCGGAAGGACACCTACACAAGTGGCTATTTCAGAAAACAGCTGGAGAAATCAGACTTCCTTGAGGGCTCCTCTCCAAGTGGGGAGGGACATCTTTGGTTGATATTAAGTTAATATTTCGATAGGAAGACTGGAGGCTGTGTCTCAATATAGAAGCGGCCAGTTCCCGTGAGTTTGTGTGCCAGTTAACAGCATATTTTCTTGCCAATTAATATAGTAGGACATTGCTCTGTTCTGTCTCTACCCCTGCTGGGTGACAGCTCATGTGACACCTGTTTTAACATGGTCCCTGCACAACCATATTCCCAGAGACATCACTCCATTCTATATGAACCCTGCAGTAACACCACAGAAAACACAGGTGCTGATTTTCTCTTCAACACAGTCTATAAACTCTTTTGGCAACAGAACCACTTAGAGATTGACATTTTTACACTGATCATTCCAGAGCGTATACACTGAACTCAAATGGCTTCGGTGATGGAAACTCTGTAGACCCCTGATCATTCATGGGAAATATTGGTGGGGGATCTTCTCTCAGGGTCTTGGATGGCCATGGAACTGGCTTGCTTACTTTTGGCTAAACCATAAACTGAAGAATTGGTTAAGAAAAAGATGAGTTATTCTATATTCTGCCATAAACACCAGGCACTCCGTTTCTCTGGGTGTCTCATCGCTTATTGGGGATCTAATCCCAGATTCCACCAAGCCATGCACTGAAGGGAAGCCAAATGGATTCCCTCTCTGAAAGGAAAGAGCATTTCTGGAAGCACTTGCTGGTCTTCTCAGCATGGGGGAATTGTAGCCCTTCTTTGTTCACTGTAACTTTCTGCCCGGGTTTGGTGGGGAAAGGGTGGGTATCAACTCAAGCCTGAGCCAGAACATCTCTTTAAATCAACAAAATCCAGTAGGCCTAAAGAAAAGTGTGTTTGACTTACTGAAATCAACAGAAAAGTTACTGAATTATAGAAGCACAAAGTAGGACACCTGGTCTTCCCCTTTGGTTTTAAAGACCGGGAAGCAGAGTCCATCCCTTTGCATTGTAGTTGGCTGCTGCCCTCTCCTGAGCTGAGTGTGTCACAGGCCTGTGCTGAGGAGTTTGCTGTGACATGTCAGACCTGAAACCAACAGGAAACCCTAGACACTTTGCTTATGACCATGAAGCCAAAAAACAAAAAAACCCAAAACATTTCTTTACCCGTAGGACCTAATAACAGTGTTTTATGAGACTTAGAACATAAGCTAAAACTAAAAATTTTTTAAATGTACATTTTTTCCTCTGAAAGGGAACCTACTAAGATATATCTGTCAAAGAATCTATTTAAATGAAAGGCACCAGGAGTGTTTGACAGGAAAACAAAACTGTCACACAGGTTGACAATATTTTCGATGTTTTCTCCCTGGGTGTTGTTTTGCAGAGGTGAGCTGTGGTAGTGATCAGTGGGCTGCACTGAAAGAAGTGTCGGGAGGCCTTGGGGGCAGAGGGAACGGGCAGGGACATCGGAATGGAGACAAAAAGAGATGGAGACAGGAACAGGGGAGGGAGCCAAGGGGTCTGGGCGTGAGGAGCCGATAAGAGAGTATTGAAAAATAAAGAAAACAGAGAACAAGGGAAGGGGATGCAAGAGAAAGGGGTGGGGAATCGTCAGGGGACACCACAAGGAAATGGGACTGTGCTAGGGAGAGCTATGGCCAAAGGAACTATCAGAGCTGAAGGACTGGGGTCAGATTCCGTGAGGGGTCAGAGTTTGCTCTGGAGCTTTGGAGGCCATTTGGTAACACGCCAAAGAGCAGCAAGAAGGTAGAAGACTCTGAAGCTCTCCTACCATCTGCTTGGTACCATGAGGAGATGTGAGCCAGGGGCTCCGTAAGGATGTGAACATGGCACACACAGAGACGGTGACTGACCTGTCAGCCCAGGAAAGCCCCTGGGTTTGGGGAAATGACTTCTTTTTGGTAAGAGGCATGAGGGTGGACAGGGGGCTCTGGCAAGGGTCAGGTTGGGCATGTATGTGGTTGGGAAACCTTAGGTGAGGAGCCGGGAAGGCCTCACATTGGGGGCTTAGCACCAGATGGCCTCACCAGGGGTGCTTCTGTCCCAAAGCAGAGTTCAGGGGAAACAACTTTTTAAAAGTCATAGGAAATGTACAACAGTTAGCAAAATGAAGACCCTTGCCTTTACATTGAAACAGAAATGACTAAAAAAACTTCAGCAAACTGTATGCAGATAAATGTTTTCTTCTTCCATACAAAATACCCACTGCCTGCAGTATGGACAGGTCCTTAACAAAAATAACTACCGCAAGAAAAAAAGCAATGAGTTCGTGCTTTCATCATCTAGGGATTACTCTGGAAAATCTTTTTTTCCTAGTGCCTAATCCGTGGAACCAGTCGGTCAGCTGTGACCGTCATTATGCAATTCTGAAAATTAGGTTCTGCCTTACTTTCGTATATATATATATATATATTTTTTTTTTTTAGACAGAGTCTCACTCTGTTGCCCAGGCTAGAGTACAGTGGTGCAATCTTGGCTCACTGCAACCTCCGCCTCCTGTGTTCAAGCAATTCTTCTGCCTCAGCCTCCTGAGTAGCTGGGACTCCAGGTGCCCGCCACCACACTTGGCTAATTTTTTGTACTTTTAGTAGAGACGGCGTTTCACCATGTTGGCCAGGCTGGTTTTGAACTCCTGACCTGAAGTGATCCGCCCGTCTTGGCCTCCCAAAGTGCTGGGATTACAGGGGTGAGCCACTGCACCCAGCCTGACTTACTTTTAAAAGTATACGAAACCCTCCATTAACCGAACTGCAGTTTGCCACAAGACACAATGAAATAGAACTTTTTCTACTGATATACTGAGGTAATGACGTTTAAACTTAAGACGTCAGATTGATCACATGGGGAGTCTGCCCAGCGTGTCTCCAAGGGCACAGGTGGGCAGGAGAAAGACGGAGGGAGGTGGGGGCAGGACCAGGATGGAGGAAATATCACAGGCTGGAGCCCTCTGAAGAGAAAAACCTCATTTAACCAGCAATAAGGGGAACTGGAATTTTAAAGCAAAAATAATTTGTTTTAAGTTGCTGACTTTTCTAGGAGAAAGGGAAAAAAATCCCTTATGAACATTGATTGACTTCAGTTTGAAAAAGCAACTTTCTAGATCTATCCTCATGTCTTTCCGCAAGCTGGCCACCATTTCCACATCTTCATTACTCAGTGTCCACAATGTTTATCAGTAAGGCCTTCTTCATGCCTCCGAGGAGGGCCTCTTTGAACCTAATTGCACCAGAAATTTTAATGAACCATTCCTCAAGTGATTCCATTTAATTGGGGTTTGTCTATGAAAAGCAAGGTTATTTTTTGTTTTTTGTTTTTCTGAACAGCAAACACTAGCAATCGCATTGTCTAGCCTTTGCATGGCTCTTTACAGTGTTCCAAGTGCTTCCACAGAGATAGCCCTCACATCACCTGGGAGGTAGGCAGTGCCTGCCCCAGGTCACACATGAGGGACTGAAGGCTCACAGCATGGGTGGCACTTGCCTACGGTCACTCTGCTAGCACGCTGTGGCCGGAGCAAGCACCCGATCTCCTTACTCCCATCCCAGCCCGAGTGCTTTCCCACTGGCTGGGGGAGTTGCAGGCACGTTTATTTTGGCAGACTTTGCAATAAAATGCTTTGTCTTTGGAATGAGTGGAGTGCAAGAAAAATGTCTCTTAGCAAGCAGTTTCACTGCGTTTGTGATCTTACAGTGAGCCCTGGGACTGGGCTGTGTCTTCTTAGAAGGTGGTCGTGATGGGTTTGTCTTCCTCGACTGTTGTAGGTTTAGAGCGGGGTGGTTTGCTGGCAGGAGATGAAGACCATTTGACTATATACAAACATACAGGATCCTCTGAGTCATTTGGAATCCTCAAACCCACTCACACGTGTGTCATTTTAAGTAGGGATGCCTTTTATTTCTGCCATGCCCTGGGAAGGGCAGGAGGGTTGGGCGACTGGTTGACTTGGCTGTGAAACATCTCTAAGTACCCACTGAGCCTCACATCACATCTGGATCACCATCTGGGTGCATTAGCTATGACTTTTGCCACATCCAGTCATGCACATGTGCCCTTGACCCCAATGGGGCTGCAATGGACCTGTGCAATTTGTTTGCAGCCCTGGACATACTGCTCCTCCCCATGTAATGAGGCTGCTGTTCCTACGTTACAATAAGGACAAAAAGAGAGGAGAGAGCTGAGGTTATCAAGTGAAGATCAGGAGTGTACTTTAACCCACAAGCCTTGTGGGCCAGATACTATGAATGGGAGAAAACACTAAATTTGCTCTAAAGCATTTTCTTTAGCCCACCAGGGCCGAGGAAAGATGTTGTTGTGAATTTAAAGTCAGAATCCCAGAATTTAAAGTCAAATCACCAGAATGGTCTGGTAACCCTGGCGACCCAGCCTCTCCATCTTAAAATAGTCTCGGGGAAAAATTCCCTCCAAATGTTTGTTTATTCAAGATCTTTCTTTCCTTTGAATGTCCCCTGCTCTTCATTTCTGCCTTCCGCTGGCCTGTGTGTCCTGCCTTCGGTGAGAGTTGTCATTTGTGTTCTGATCATATCCCACTCCCCTAGGTGCATGGAGGTGAGAACAGGGGCATATTCACCTTTGTTCTCCACACAATGTCCACCTGGCCCTGTGGACACCTGAGGCCATCGGTGAATGGCTGCAGCTACGAGGCATCAGGAGGGGTTGAGCTGTTGCCAGAGCTTGGCTTGGAAGGGCTGGAGGATGATGTGGGTTTTGGGTCATTGTTACTGTGACCACCTGCTGGTTTGCCAGGTTGACATCTGCTGTCACAGCCTAATGACTACCAGGGCCCTTCTTACTTGCGAAGTGTCCTGGATAGAACAAGAAGATATGATCATTCTATTCATTGAAGAAGCAGGCAGCGAGGTGGTTTGAGTGTCATGACAAAGGGAGATGTAAGGTGGTTAATTTCCAGCCACTGTCCCTTCAACAATTTTGCTAAAAGAAGAGGGTTTAATTCAGACCCTCCTGAAACTGCATAGACTGCTGCCTCTGTCCGTGTCAGTTTAGTACTGGCTGGGGCACCTCTGGGCACCAGACTAGATGTGTGAGGCTCCTGGTTCTGAGGACCAGCCCAGGGCGCCCGGCATGGCCACCCAGTCTTACTCCCGGGCTTCTCTCCTCCGTTATGTTGCGGTTCCGTCCTTTCTAAGACAAACGCTCCTTGCTTTTCCAGCTTGGTACATTTGTCTGCTTATGACACTGGAAAGAGCCCAGGAAGTAACAGGGTTGATGGTGGCAGCACCAAAGGAAATTGAAGGAACTCTGTTGAGAAGAGGTGGGAGAGGTGACAGCTGCCTGGCCTGCCTCGGGAGGAGGCTTTCCAAGTCAGATCAGGATGGCGCTGACAGCCCCTTCTGCAGAGAGGTTGCTCGCAGAACCACAATTCTTCATGAGCAAGAGGAGTCCGAGAGCCCTCAAAATTGCAGCAACAGCAGAGGGCCCTGGCTGGGGCTGCAGCAGACACCTCAGCAGGCCACGAGAGCTGGAGGTGTGTGGATGTGGGGGCCTCGGCTTTCCTGGCTGAGCTCTAGCCCTTGGAGAGGACAGAGGCCCATCCACGCACTCCTGAAGTCACAATACACTTTGATCATCCCCTCAAACCAGGTACCCCCTGGAAAGATTCGGCCGGCGACCCTCTGTCCAGGGGCAGCTTCTCCACCTCCTTCCTCCTCCAAGGCAAGGTGCTTTCCCCAAGGCTCTGGGCTTGCTGGCTTCACTTCTTGGCGACTAACCAAGGACTCTGGCCCTTGAGGAAGTATAGAGAAGGGGCATTTGAGAAGGAACTTCTCTGATGATAGGCACATCCGAGGGTGCCTCCCTGGCCAGGACATCCCCCCACCCCCAGCCACTGGCTGCCAGACTCCCAGCCCCTCAGAGTTGGGAGGTGCCCTCTCTACCCTCTTCCTTCCATCGCCATCCCACTTGTCCTCCCCTACCTGAGAAGCGAGCATGGCCCAGGCTTGAGCTCACTGGAAGATTCTATCGAGGAAAGGAGCTTGAGCCCAAGGTGGGGACTGCCTACGTGCAGGGCCAGCTTCTCCATCTCTGCTTTGTAACACCCCTCTCAGCTGACTCAGTCATCTGCTCATTCTGTCCACACTGGCCACCACAGGAGCTTCTGTCCTCAGCACCCCTGCCCTAGCTGGCTGTACCCCTCACTTAGCACTTAGCACACTTGTCCCTGATGGGTGTGCTCCTGGTGGTTCTGGTGAAGCTCCTGGAGGGTGGATGGGTGTGCTCTTGGGTGTGCTCTGGTGAAGCTCCTGGAGGAGCTGGGTCTTACAGTCCTAGGGGCCTCTTCCCTCTCCTTCCCAGCCTGGCAGGAAGCACAGTGTTTGCACACAGCAGGTGCTTAACACAGCTGGCTGATAACTCAGCAGGTGGTATATGTATATGAGGCCCCGTGGAGGGCTGGATTGTAGGGGAGACACTGCGCTAGGTCCCTCCTGAGCCTGGGAATAAGAAAGTCCTTGCCCTTTAAGAGTTCACCATCAAAAATGGAAGAGCCCCTTTGCACACTCTCACATAAAGTGGAGGAAGAAAAGAATACTGAGTTCCAGGCAGTTGCAGGGAGGAGAGACTCCACCAACTGAGGAGCCCAGAACCATCTCTCCAGGGCCATGGGATCTGAGCTGGGCCTGGAAAGGAGGCAGATAAAAAGAAATGGCATCTCCAGGTAAGGGCCTGGCTCAGGCAAGCATGTGGAGGGGCAGCAGAGTGTGTGCGCAGGGCGAGTGGCAGGCCCTGGAAAGAAGGTGGGCCTGCTGGGGAAGGCCCTGGGGTGCAGGGGGCCGTGGCCCTCTACCTCCCTCTAAGTCTCCTTCCACAGGTGCTTGGCTGTTTCTCAGAGACAAACTTTTCTAGCAGCCAGAGGTCACTTTGCATGTGGATTGCACCCAATTCTGCCTGAGTGGCTAAGACATGGCTCCCTTCCCTGCACCATCCTCCCATTTCCTTCACCACAGTGAGGGGCTTCCTGCTTCAGCGACCCCTTGGGAGTTCTGCTCCTTTGAGAGGTGAACGGCTGCTCCTGCCCTTGCTTTCCTTCTCTGCTCCACATCTTGATGTGGTGTCCTTTTTTCTGAACACTCACAGGGAGCCTGCTCTTTTCTTTTGAAATGATGTGGAGTCTTGGGTGCTTGATGTCTCAAGCTGGCTGAAAATGTGTCCAAGTCCAGGGCAAGGGGAGAGACACGCTGGGGGAGTGTGTGGGGTGGTGAATGGGAGGGACACAGAGGGCCTGAGAGGAGGGAGGTGGGTGGGCCTCCCCATGCCAGTGCAATGTCCCTGAATGTTTATTGGGGCTTTGCAGGTGGCCAGTGCTGTATTGCTTTCTCTCTGATACATCCTCCATGTCGACACCAATGTGAGAAAGAACTCCTACAGCTGTTCTTGCCCTAAGGCAAGCTGACCCCGCTCACCCTACTCCTGGGTGGCACAAGCCTACTCCGAGTTTTGTTATTTGGGGTTACAAAGCACACACATGCCACACACAGTTTTGCAAAACCAATGCCATGCATAATGTCACAGCCAAATAACTCTAGGTGGTGGGGGACATGGAGTACTCCAGTCTCCACGATCCTCCCAGGAGGTGACCTGCCTGTGGGGCCAGAGGGCCTCAGGGTGTCAGAGCTGGAAAGTTTTATGGAGGTCATCCATGTCCAGCTTCTTCACTTGACGCTTGGGGAAACTAAGACCTGGAGTAAGGTGCCCAAGCCACACAGTGAGATAATGGTAGAGAAAGAACTAGAAGCTGAGTCTCTGGACTTGCTGGCCAGTGCCCTCCTCCTCTTATGGGCTAACGACAACCCTCCCCAGCTCCATCCTATCCCATTCTGCCAGGTGAAGGCAGGGCCGGGGAAGGGAGGCCAGCACTGGGTGGGGCTGAGATGGGGCGGGGTGGGCATGTGTGGAAGGAGCCTCCTCTTCCCTCAGCAAGGGAAGCAATGTGGCTTCCCTTGGCTCACATGACCACAACCACATAAGTCTCAGCCTTGGGGAGAGGCACCATTCGGGCCCAGATGACCCGGTCACACTGTCACCCATGGGGTACTGGCTCATTCTTTGCAGGTATCCAGGTGGACAATGCTAGGCATGTGTCCTGCTGTGCCAGAGCACACAGCCACAGACACTGGAATGACAGAGGAACTACAGGAGACAAACGGCCTTAAGACCCAGTGCCTTACAATTTACAAAGAACTTTCACCAACATGCTCAGTGGGCAGGGCTCGGTGCACCTCTGGCTCCCTGGGCAGGCAGTTCTCACCAGGAGGTGCCGCAAGTCCCCCAAAACAGACAGCATGTCTTTCTCCTCTGCAAGCCCTCTGTGGCCTCTGCCCATAGGGCTGGCCTTTCCCTGGTCCCTCCTGCAAAGTGCCTGCATCTCCCGTTCCATCACTGGATTGTTCCTTCTCGCCTGGTTGTCCTGGTCTGCTGGGCGTTAGTATGGACTCACAGCTACTGTGCAAACTCTTTGACCACGTGTCTTTTTACTTCTCTTCTCCCTGTACTGCATTTGACACATGGCCAAGATTCAAGTGGAGAGGCTTGGGGGCAGGGGCCTGAAGTCAGGAGCCTGGGGTGCAGTCCAGTGATAGGGTGGGGTCCTGGCTGAGTACTGTGGCAGCAACAACCGTGTGGGGAGACAATGTGTTTACACACACGGGGCTAAACCTCAGGGGGCTGCAACCCACTGGGCAGGGCAGTGTGGGCTCCGAAACCAGGCCGAGCCTTTTTTTTTCTGTGACCACTAGGTGGCCTGAAGTGATGTGTGTGACCCTGCCTCAGTTACGGCAAGGACCTTCCCCATCCCCTGGGCTTCCCAGCCACCACTGTCTCCTCTCTACTTGTTTTCCTTGACTCTGACTTTTAAACTTCTCTTTACACACATTTCTATTTTATTACATAGATTCTTGTGACTTTGAATCCTTTGTGGCAGTAGCTAAAGTGTCATAAGTAAATGAATAACCCTAGGACTGGAACAAAAGAGGTTTCTTTGCCCATTTACCCAGGATATTCAGCTAACACCGAATCTCCCCTTTCCGGGTTCCAGTGAATGTTCTACTCTATTCTGAGATTATCAGTGAGCTGTGATTGCCCTGGCCAGAGCCTGAAAGGGAGGGGGTTAGAAGAACAGGGTCACACCCTAATTGCTTAGGCCCTTGCCTGGGAGGGGAGAAGTGTGGCCTGGAGGTGGGGACACCCGCAGCTAGGGTGACTGTGAATTCTAAGGGGCAGAGGATGTGGGCTGGGCTGCATTATGACTTTTGGGGGCCCTGGGCAGTTTTGCCTTCCTCCATTAAAAAAATACAAAAAATTATATTTTACAATTGTGCTGGTAGAAAGACAAAAACAATCCTGGCTGGATTCATTGTTACATATTCACTTTTTTTTTTTCTAAATTTAAAAAGGTGAAAAATTAAGATATTTTTGTGTCCTCTAAAAGTACTCCATGGCTGCTGGAGAAGTTGTCCCTGGGCCACAGGGCCATGAGAACCCGACCCAGGGCAAGAAACATCCCTGGGTTCAGATGAGCCCTCTTTGTGCCCACAGAGATCAACTCTTGTTCACCACTGCATGGCTTCACTTTTCTTTTTTCTTTCTTTCCTTCTTTTTTTCTTTTAAGGCAGGGTCTCACTCTGTTGCCCAGGCTGGAGTGCAGTGGTGCGATCATAGCTCACTGCAGCCTGAAACTCCTGGGCTCAAGCAATTCTCCCACCTCAGCCTCCGGAGTAGCTGGGACTACAGGCGAGTGTCACCACACTCAGCTACATTTTGAAAAATGTTTTTGTAGAGATGAGCGTCTCACTATGTTGCCCAGATTTGCTTCTCTTTTCAAATGAGGAGCCCAAGACTTAGAAGAGGAAGTTGTCCAAGTTCTAAGCTAAGCTAGTGACATTTAGAGTAAGAATGTTGGTATAGACGTTTTGGGTCTGAGCTGCATGTGATTTCATTACCATGAGTGCTTGTGAGTGTGACCTCATCCCCACACATGGCAGGGTTCTGTCTAATGACTGTGAAGCCCACTAATTTAGAGTTTTGTGTGACAGCATGTGGACAGAGTCTGAGGTTAAATTTCCACTTGCGTTGTCTAGGAAGAAAGGATGTGTAAAGAAAATGCAAAATGTAAACCAGATGGGGATGTATGTAAAGTACTGGAGTAATTTGTTGTTTTCAAGCTTTTAGAAGCACAAATTTATGTTGTCAAACAGCTAACAATAAACCTGTATGCTACACCATAGGTAAGACTTAACTGGTCATTAAAACCGGTTTCCTGAGACCTTTTCTAAGCAATGCTGTAAATATGGAAAGCAATATAACATTATTTCTTAAAAAAATAAAAACAACTTCAGATTGGCCCAGCCCAAGCCCAGATCTAGGCATGTTTCTGAATGCCCTTTGCTGGAGTGGAACATCAGATGAGGCAAAGCTCCTTCAACTGCTAGTTGTGAGTGAACCCACAAACTCATATCAAGTCAACAGCCATGATTAGCAATAGCTGGTACTAGGGACTGTAGCTCAAAACAAAACAAAGCAAAACAAACAAGCAAAAACCTACCATAACCCAACAGCAAGAGCAAATGGCTCCTTTGAAACCCTGGGGGCCCTTAGCACAACTGAACCTAAATGCTCACACAGCAAGCACTGTGATAAACTTGGGATCTGTAACAACATACATTGCTCAATAAAGTTCCCCTCCCTCCCTTTGTTGAACCTCACATTTCAAAACCTTACTCCATACTTCTGAGGACCCCTACTTCTGGGAATTGCTGCTTGCACAGGAGTGAATGTATTTAATATAATGATTAATCAGGATCATGAATTGCCATTTTTCATTTTTAATAATGAAAATCCATAAGGGTTTAAAATATTCTTGGACACACCTAGCTTAGCAAATATCATGGACCTCTACATTTATGTGAATTCACACATGAGCTAGCCAGCACCTCAGTTCTGGCTGGCCCCCTTTGGCACCAGGACACAGTAATTTATTAAGCTTTGATACTTAATAAGTGTGCACAAATATCATGCAGACATTATGACCAAACAAAAAATGTATTAGAGACATAGGCTTATACAAAACATCTTGTAAACAAAAGGGAAGAGGTTGATATTTTCTGTACAAAATATGCAGGTTTTTCTTTCTTTTTTAATAATCTGTAAGATGCATCATACTTCTGGCATTTTCAAAAAGTGAAAACTGTATAAAAATAAATATTCTATGTACAAACACACACAGGCCAATCCAAGGTTAGAGGCATCACTGCAAAACAAAAACAAAACAATGTTCTGTTAGTTTCAGTGGGTCTGCAGAAGTTTATTTCCTTTGTAGGAAGGGAGGTAAATCTTGTCCTGGGTTGGATGGGAGTTCTGGACAGGAGAACTGTGGGAACCCTGGGCCCCTAGGTGGAAGAAACTGGTGGCTACCTTAGCTCCCTGAAGGGAGGAAACCAAGTTCACCTCTCTGTGAATCCCCTTTGTGGTCACTAGAGGGCACTCTCTTTCTCTGCTGCCTTTGGAGGCCTGATTGTTGTAACCACTGCATTGTCCCAGATTGGACTTAAGGTGTGAATGAGTAGTCTTGAAGCTCTCTGGTTGCTTCTCCAAGACATTGCAGCTCTTGGTAGTGGCTGTTCTTCCCCTGCTAAGCTCAACCATTTCTATCTCCTAACCATTGGCAGCAACCTTAAAGAGGAAATTTTTTTTAGGGGTCAAGGGTTCAGAGGTCTTACGACACCTCTGACCTGCTTTTGTGGCGCTTTAACTAGGTCTAGGTGGAGCTTGGCAGGAGGACGAGGCCAGGCTCCGGGGATGGATTCTGGGGAGGCATCTCTCTTGAGTGTTGAGCTTTTCCTTCTTGGGTTAGGGGGTGCTTTAGGTATCCGGGCAAGTAGGTGGTCAGCGTTGGCCTGGGGTCTTGGTGGTTTCACCACTTTTACACAACCCAGTGCACTAATGAGATTCTGGCATCTTAGTACAGGGGAGCTTGTTCATCTCATCGTAAGTGTGACTCTGCTGTCACTGGAACAGGACTGGATTTGTTGAGCACAGATTCTTGAACAGGTTGGAGTCTCCGGCCCCTTTATGAGGATGAACCTTGAGACAATGGTGGTGGGGGGTTGGTGAGAAGACTTGGAGTAAGAGGCAAGGTCGAGGGAGATGGTATGGGGCAGCATAGCAGCTGCCACCATTGCTGGGGACCAAGGCGGGGCATCTGGATTAGTTAGCAAGCAGATGGCCCCTGTCTGCCTGGGCAGCCCTGTGCTCTGGGAGCCATGGTTGAATGGGGCGATCACATGCAAGGGCACAGTCCTATGATGTCAGACTGCTCTAACGATGGCAAATGCCAAGGCCAGTGTGAATCAATGAAAACTCATTGTTGATAGGAACTCTGGGAGCCCAGGAGAGATTTGGCTGCAGGTGACATGTGTGGTGGCATGAAGCTCTGCCAGCTTAAATGCAAGGGGAGTGGTAGAGTGGTGAGGAGCACAGCCCCTACAGGAGGCACAGTAGCATGTGAGTTCAGAGTGAAAGCAACTGAGATGTCCTACATCTAAGACATGTCATCACATGGCATAAACGACCTTAGAGGAACTCTATGAGTGATGATCTGGAACTCCTTGGGGAAGTTCCTTGGGGGAAAGACACTACGTACATTGAACACACAAAGCATAAAGATGTCACCTGTGTGGCTGCACGGACATTCCGCGTAGGGTTTGCTGATGTTCTAAGAAGCATTTTTAAATGTTCGTTAACAGCATGCAGTGTATGGGATGTTTAATGGGCACCCTGCCTTTGAGACAGTGACTATTTGACCTATGTCTTGCTGCCTCATCTGTAGCAAGGCAGAATGGAAACTGTGGAAGCTTTATGGCACTGTTGAGAATGGAGCCCCAATGCAAACCGATGGGAAGCCTTACCTTGTTCCAGCAGCCTTGGACTGGTAAGCCATCTTCGCCCTGCAAGGAGAAAGGAAGGCAGAGGGCTCAGACTTCCTGCAGTGGTCCACCAAGCGGGCAGGACGGGGGTAACAAGGGCCACACACATTTTGGCAGCTGATCAGGATATGGCCCACCCACTCTTGTCTATTCCTTTTCTCTACTACAGGTCAGAACCTCAGAAGGAGGTGGAAACAAATCCGGCTATTTTCCCATTGGTTGAGGTCACATGCAGCTACAGTGCAAGGCCAGTAGGGGCTATCCTAGCCTGTGGGACCAGCAAGCAGAGATGTCCTTGTGTGCCATGAAGGAACAGTCTCTGCTGTGGCCCTATGGAGTGCTGGCTGCTCACGGGTAAGCCACTCAGCACAAGGGGGCCTCAGTTTCCTCCTCCATAAAACCTTGGCAAGGACAGTTGCTTGAAGTGACCTCTAAGGGCCTTCCCAGCCTTCTCATTCTCTTATTTGTCTCTCTTCCTAAGCAGAGGGAGGAGGACATGTAGACAGTCCTTCTTTGATGATCAATCCTGGGGTGGGGTGAGGGGCATGAAGGGACAGGCAACCTCATGAGTATTGCAGGACGGTCCCGAGATGCCTTTGGCAAGAAGACAAGGGTTCCTGGCGAAGCCTTAGACCTTGCTGGGAATTTGGGAGTGAAGTGCAGTAACAACATGGGAGTCAACTGCACACTGTCGGTCTCCTCTGTTGGTAGCAACCATGCAGCTCCTTTAGCCTCAAGATGTTCGTGTTCTGCCCTTGGTGACAGAAACCTTCCTGAGTTTTCTTGGGCCCTCATATCCTCTCCTTGCTGGCATACCCTGTGGGGAATCTAGAAATCTAGAGACCCGGTGGGGAAGGTGAGGCTGGGCCAAGGGCAAATGTCTGGTTCTCAGCCCAAGTCTGCTAGACAGGCAGGGCAGACAAGGAGATGGACACGGGGCTTCAGGAGACCCAGAGCAAGTGCTCAGTCCTGAGGGAGCCTGTGGAATGAGAGTCCTCTGCTGCCCTGGTCTGACGTCATCTACCCACGCCAGGGGCTGAAACCTCTCATCACCTGGCATTCAGCAGGGATTGGTCCCAATATGGAGGGCTTAGGAAGTCTGGTTATCTTGTAGTAAAAGTCATGAGCAATAGCTACCCCTGCCCCCCAAGCCCATAATAACACAGAGGAGGAGGCAGAGTGAGAAACAACAAGGGGAAGACACTTCCCCAGTAAAATTAATAGAAAATTGACATATTGATATGGGATGTTATAGAAGAAAATGCCATTTTACATGGAGAGTCAAATCAGGGTGACCTTCATTTTCCCCTCTGGGTTGGGGAGGGGATTGCAGGGGGAGGTGGTACATTCCACAGTTTCAGGGTGACCCTGTGCCGCTTCCCCAGCCTGCCATGGTGCGGTATGACACACGTCACATGGATGCTGGGAGGGAGAGGAGCCTCTGCCAGCCAGAGCGGCATTCCCATTGGTGTGTGGATGGTGGCGGGGGATATGGAGGGCAGGGCAGGCAGAGAATGAAAAGTAATGTATGGTGAGGAACAGAGAGGCCAAAGCAGCTGCTGGCAGAACTAAAGGTGCCCAGATTGTGGGAGGGGATTGTGGCCAAGGGAAGACCTGGTCGGTGCTCAAGGGAGCCTCTGCGGGCCAGAGCGGCATTCCCATTGGTGCATGGATGGTGGGAAGTCCTGGCTGAGAAAGGTGGCTGTGCAGGCTGCAAGCGCAGGGTTTGGCAGGACCAGCAGGGACAGGAAGCATGCTACCTGCCTGCTTGCTCTGCACTCTCCTTTTGTTGCCTACGCTCCTCCTAAAAAGTCCCTACTGCCCTTCAAGGGGCTCTACGACCACCTCTCCGGGTCACACAGCATAATTTCTTATATCTTTTCCTCTTTTGTTCAAGAGAATTCCTGTGTGACCCCAGGGAGGGGATGTGAGACCCCAAATTCTCTTATTACTGGTATGATAAAATAGCTCTTGAACTCCAAACCTATTGGGGAAATTTGGGGAGAGCTGTAACCCCTTGAGCCTTGGAGTGAAGTGTTCCCTTCAGCTTCTTTTGCAGTAAGACGATCAGCGTGGAGGCCTAGACTGTCCATGCCTAGAGAGGGACTGGGCAGGCGGGAATAAACTGCTACCACTTTGCCTGGGACGTGCTTGGAGGAGGGGTCCTTAGCTGTCTCCCTGCCTCCTCCTTAACTACCTTCTTGACCTTTCCGTCTCTCCCAGACTCTTCAGTAAGAAGCCATCTGACCATGAAAGAAAGGGACAAGGAAGGGTCTGGTAATGTCTTTGGAGATTTAAGCAAGAAGGACAAACCCTTTAGGATCCGAAAACCTAATCCTGGACCATCCCCTAGTTCTGATGGTGTCACCTGGGCAGCGACCCACGATCCAACCTGGAAGAATAGGCAGGTGGCCCCTCCTCCACCTCACTTCTAGAGCTTCTCAGTCTACTCTGTAATCATGCCCTTCTGTCCCCCAAATCATGTGACGGAGGGGCAGGGGATACAGGGTTGATCAGGCATCTCATTCACATGTTTCAGTAGGTGTTCAGCCAGTGATTCTGAACTAACTTCACTGCCTGAAGGAAAATAAATAAGTCATGGTTCTGAGAACCAGTCCAGAGAATCCAGTTTCCCAACTGGTCTCTGGTGGCAGCTTTGTCTAGAATCAGCTTGGAGATGAGTATCAGAGGCAGCCAAAACCAACTTCAGGGTGGGAGAGCTGGCTCGCATCAAGTGGCTGTGCTTTAGAAGTAGCTGCAGCAGGAAGCCAGGAAACATCCCGGTAAACTTTGCATGCAAGAGGGTGGCATGACTGGGAGCCCCCAGAGTACTAGCCTTGGCGGGGTGACCCTCGGCATTTACAGAGTGAAGAAGCGGGAAGTGGAGACTGGGTGGGATGGCGGAAGAGTGTGGAGGGTGGCTGGGGAGGAATGCAGTATGAATCACACACGTGGGGAAGCCCAAATCGGCCATGCAGGCAAGCAAGGGCAATGCCATACCAATGGGCATGGGGCATCCAGTCCGTCCAGCCCTGGTAACCCCGGCTCCCCTTTCTCTCCTTTAAAACCTCGGTGTCCCTGTTCACAAAACCAACCACGATGATTATTCAGGTCAAGGCTGGCCAGCTCCAACCATGGAATGGAGAGGCCCAGTCCTACCCTGGCCAGGATGCAGGACCCTTGAGGTATCTATAAACAGGGGCTAAATCCCAGGTGATCCCCCATCTCCCAAATCCAGCTTTTGTGCTCTCTTTGTGCTCTGGAGAGTTCAGCTTTGCACACATACAACCTGCCCCCTCTCCGTTAATCCTCCTCTCTTTACAGACTCATTTAGTGTAAACACAGACAAACTTCAACTTTAGTGCATCATAATTTTTAGAACCTTCAAATGGATTCAAAGGCACTTGAGAAACCCAGCAGAAGTGCCTCATCATTAATTGCTGGCTCTTTTGAGAAGGCTTCCCATGGGGTGTCTGTCTGACTACTGATACTAGTCTGCAGCTTTAAAGGTTTTAGCTGGATGGCTGGTGAGTGTTGGGAGGCTGTGCATTAGAAGCCCCTCATCTGGCCTTGTTCTGCCCAGTTTTGAGCATCAGTGGCCCTGAGGAGATGCTAACTCTGGTGTCCTGCATCCTGACCAAGTGAGGATTCAGACAGCTTGAACTACCGGCCCACAGAGGTGGCCACGAAACAAAGAAAGCAAATCCATGGCTCACAAATGCTACACTGGCTTCCAAAGCCATCCTGGAGCTAAGAGCTGAGGCCTCCCCTAAAAATCCCTTTCCTAGTGGTTTCTTCACTTCCACACATCGATTGCTCTGTATCTTCAAAGGAAAAGGATTCAAAGGCAAGGGATTTAGCCAGAATTACTTGCAGCTGTGGTTATAAAGCAACTCCAACAGCGGGCAGAATTTCACCAGTCAAATGAACAGATAGATTTTGGTAGCATCAGTGTAGACATTTGGTTCTCATCTTAGTTTATTTGCCTTCTTTGTTTCCAGCTTGCAAACCTCAAGGACAAAAACCAGAACAATGCAAGTGATAAACAAAAACATACCAATGGGCAGGGGGCATCTAATCCAGGCGCTCCTTGGTCTCCCTTATCCCCTTTAGGCCCTCTAGAGCCTTTCTTCCCCCTCTCCCCCTGTAAATAATGGTTTAGTCCGAGAAAAAAAACAACATCAAAACTTTAAGATCATTCATGTGTTAAGGTTAAAGACAGAAAAAGAAAAATAAAATTAAAAAGGGAAAAAGAGATGCTTTAAATTATGATATTCTCCCCAATAGGATTTGGAGTCAATACCCACCTCCTCCCCACCCCCAAGGAACCTGAGAATTTGGCTAAGGTGGGTGGGAGGGGGAGGGGAGGACAGGCAGAGGGCTCAGAGCTGCAGGTGGAGGGAACCACAGACTGAAGATTTTGGTGGCCAGTTTTGCTAATACTAAGCCCAGCGTGGGTCTGTGCTGAACACAGTGGCTAGGGACCAACTTCCTTCTCTTTGAGTCTATTTTTGAAAGGCTTTGGGGTGAAAACTTTTTTTTCCCCAATTAATGTTTATCCTTTTGACATTCTATTAGGAGGCAAGGTGATTTTGCTTGGAGCCCTGGGATGTGTGTGAACATAGCATGTATGAGTGTATGCATATATATGCTTGTGCATGTGCGTGTATATGTATGTACGAGTATACAGGTATGTGCTTGTGTATATGTTTGTGTGTGCCCACGTTTGAGTGTGTGTGGGTATGTGCTTGGGCACATGAACACATGTGTGTGCCTGTATGCATGTGTGTCCATGTGCACATATGTATGTGTGTGTCCAGAGCTCACAGATGGCCCCTGGTTCTCAGCTGGGTTCTCCTGTTCTATCTGTGTCTCTGGTTCATCCTGGTCTGAAGTCAGACAGTTATTTGTATATGAATATGTTGGTTTAAGGAATTCATTTGTTTCTGAAAAGCTACAGTAAACATCATTTTTCTAAATTGATTCCTATACTGTATGTGTCAGAGTCTATTTAAAGAAGGGCTGTGGGAAATTCTTTTTAAAAGTGAAGTATCACCTCTGTAATGAATTTGCATTTGCATTTTTATATGTGTGTTTCCTAAAAAGGGGGCTCAGTATGCCCCTAGAGAGTCTTCCTGGGAGCTCCCCTCCTCTATGGAAGGGGGATTATCTAATGCTTGGGGACTTCAACAGTGTCGCTCCAGGGTGACATTGAAGGCTGGGTAGCATATTAGAACAAAGGCTTGAAGTCAGAGTTGGTTCTGACAGTTAGCTGCGTGACTTTATGAAGTTACTTCTTTGAGCCTTAGTTTCTTTACCTGTAAAATGGGTACAATAATACCTGCCTCGAAAATTTGTTGTGAGGTTGGGCATGGTGGCTCATGTCTGTAATCCCAGCACTTTGGGAGGCCAAGGCAGGAGGGTCACTTGAGGCCAGGAGTTTGAGGCCAGCCTGGACAACAAAGCAAGACCTCATTTTTGCAAAGAATAAAAAAATTAGTCGGGTGTGGTGGCATGTCCCTGTAGTCCTAGCTACTCAGGATTCTGAGGCAGGAAGATCACTTGAGCCAAGGACAGGAGTTTGAGGCAGCAGTGAACCATGATTGCACCACTACACTCCAGCCTGGGCAACAAAGCAAGACCCTGTCTGAAAAAAAAATGTTGTGAGGTCTTTGTGCACATTAAATGCTTAATAATGGAATATAGTATGTGCACAGTAAATGACAGCTGCTTCATAATGATAATAATGGTCATTATTTCTTTTTAGCCAGTATAGGAGCCAAAGGTTGGGGTCAGAGGTTTTCATGTGCAGTGTTCCTGCAGTGGAAGGCTGCAGGGTAGATGTTCATTAGAGGAAGGCAGAGGATAAGAATATTTTTGGCTGGGCGCAGTGGCTCATGTCTGTAATCCCAGCACTTTGGGAGGCCGAGGCGGACGGATCACTGGAGGTCAGGAGTTCGAGCCCAGCCTGGCCAACATGCGAAACCCCGTCTCTACTAAAAATACAAAAATTAGCCTGGTATGGTGGCACTAGCCTGTAATCCTAGCTACTCGGGAGGCTGAGGCAGGAGAATCGCTTGAACCCAGGAGGCAGAGGTTGCAACGAGCTGAGATTGTGCCACTGCACTCCAGCCTGGGTGACAGAGTGAGACTCTCACAAACAAACAAACAAACAAACAAAATAATATTTTTGATGTTCCTCCAGATCTTCGGAAATTACTCAAATTTCTCTATTCCAGAGGTTGTCTGCAACTGCCAGTGCATTATTCTAAATGAATTTTCTAAAAATGCAAATTGTTACTTAGAAAATGACATGTGTTTAAATATGTACGCACATATTAGGTATATTCCCATCGGCCTGAAGTTTTGTCTGCCAACAAGGACATCATGGCACAAATCATCCCCAGATGGTAGACCAGCAAAACCACTAGCTATTTGGGTGGGGAAGCTCCCTGGTAAACGCTCTCAGGAGTGTGGCCCCTCATTCTCTGGGTCACGAGCAGTTTCCTAATGAAGAAGGTGGGCAAATCTGCCAGAGTGGGGGATCCCAGTCCAGGATACCCCGGGGGTAACAGACGGTTGGCGTGTTCCAGGCTTTCACAACAGGTAACGGACACCATGGAGCATTGTGTTCTAAGAATCTGCGCAATTGCCCCAAATCTGGTGTCCTTTGAAGCTATTAGAGTAGTAACGTCACCTGCATTCTCCCTGCCTCCCACCCCCAGACAGTGACACAAAAGAGACCCATTGCACAGAGGGAACCCTAGCTGGTAAGGGAGAAAGGGGCAAATAAAGCCAAGGGGCAAAGGCTTCTTAAAAACATAAGTATATGTCTAACAGTGGACTTTGGAGGAGATAAACTGAAAGCTGGTGAGGGGGAGGGGAAAGGATGAAGGACGTGGGATTATTATAATGGAATGAACATATGTGGGGGGAGAAGCAGTAAAGGAAGAGGCCAAAAGAGATAGTGGAGGAGGAAGAAGTGAGGAGACAAGACGGACTTAGGAAGTGAGACATACACACACACATACGCGCACACACACATGCACACACACACACAAACATGCGTGCACCCCTCACCCCCCAAAGCTGGGCATCTCAGAGAGCAGAAGCAGCCTCACTGCATGCACACAGACCTTTTCAGCTGGCTAGTTTGCAGGCAGCTCCACAGTAACACCCAATTTTCCTGAATGATTATATTGCCAGATTCATGCCACCCTTTATCCTTTGACTGATTTCTTACCCTAAAGGTGGCTCCTGGGCCAAATTCACAGAGCTACTTAGGGCAAAAGGAAGCACTCTTAGTGACAAGGTCAGGATATTCTTTCCACTGGTGTGTGTGTCCTTAGAAAGCTCCTGGTCTGGGGCTCTGGGCCTTTGCCCACCATGACAAGGACTTTCCTTCCGTGAACAGGAAAGAGGCTCTGAGACCATCCTTTGATGGGACATGGAGAAGCATACTTGTAAGGTTGTATCTTGGTTCACTGTAAGATAAAACAAATCTCTGGGCCAGGCACAGTGGCTCATGTCTGTAATTCCAGCACTTTGGGAGGCTGAGGCAGGAGGATCACTTGAGGTCAGGAGTTTGAAATCAGCCTGGCCAATATGGTGAAACCCTGTCTCTACTAAAATACAAAAAATTAGCTGGGCATGGTGGTGCACGCCTGTAGTCCCAGCTACGCAGGAGGCTGAGGCAGGGGAATTGCTTGAACCCAGGAGGCAGAGTTTGCAGTGAGCCGAGATCGCGCCATTGCACTCCAGCCTGGCGAGAGAGCAAGACTCCGTCTCGAAGAAAAAAAGAAAGGTCATAATGGGAGGCAAGATTGAGGGGAGACTCTTCCAGGACATTCGGGCATGCTAAGAGTCAAATCCCTGGCATGAAGAAGACAAGCTGCCCTTGACTGGAAACCTGCTCTTTGGGAATAAGTCAATTGGCTCTTTATGGTGTGCTCAATAGAAAGGTGTGTGCCACCTCATTGTTTTCTGAACTTGACTTTTACTAAGTGACACATTCCTAATTTGTAAAGGGGATGGAGGAAAGTGTGTCAAACATCAGAAAGGGGAGGGGGAATCGAAATACTTTCCCACTGATTCCTGGGGCCTCCGTGGATGACTCGATAACCTCAGCTGCTGCAGCATCAGAGCCGCCAGCCCCTGCCCTCCCTGTCTGTGACAAGGGTACTTGTCCTGCCTCCACCTCTAGAGCAACACGGTCACCGTCCCTTGAAGGACTAATTTTGCAGCCTTCAAACGGCTCAGTGTCTCCAGCCAACTGAAAAAGTCTGAAGAAGGAGGTTTAGAAAATACTAATTGAATATAATAAAGAAAACTAGAACATGTCAGAAAGACATTTGAAAGGAGTTAGTATGCCAATGAAGAGGTGGAATGATCAAAGATTTTAGAGGTCTAAATCCTTTGATGCTACACTGAGGAAAGTCCTTCCCAGCGTGCTTAGAGCATCTGGAAGCAGGTCTGTTTATTCTGGCGGTTTCCAGACCTGGTTTTGCCATGGGCAGGGGTGGCGCTGCTGCTCCCTCTTGTTTATAGAAGATGCGGGACAAACGGAGTTGCTTTTGAGCAGCTGCCAGTGAAGAGCACTTAGGAAAATGGGAGTGCTCAGTAAATAGATCTTGAATTGAAGAGAATGTAATTCACTGTTGCCACATAGGAGCATAGGCATTCTGGCACTTTCTGTGCATAAACATGGTATCAGTGTGCAAAGATCAGCCACAAGACCTGGGTTCTGGAGACTGTATGCTCTGCCTCTAACTCTCCATGGGAACCCAGAACACATAATCATCGTCTGGGCCTTGTTTCTCCATCTGTTCCTTCTCCTCTAAGCGCCTTGGATTTTAGGACCCGCTAGAAGACACACTTGGCTTCTAGGGGGTGTGCCCCCCACTCCAGGAAGCCCCATGATGCAGCAGCAGATGAGACCCTCCAGAGGGGAACCCAAAGGCCATCTCTTGGTCAGATGTAGTTAAATTCTCCCTGCTGGGCCCAAATGCTGAAGGCCGTGGCAGGTGCCACACCCTGTTACGTGGCTGTGGGTGCCGTGGGCATTTGGTAAGTGTGTCCTGGTGAAGATGGAAGAAACCAAAGGGACAGCAAGGGTCTGAGAAGGCGCAGTCCTTTCAGAGCCCTGCCGACTCTTTCCAAGAGAAATAGTGGCTGTAATATTTTTTAAAAGGGTTGGCTGCTTCCAACAGCTGTCTGCTTGTTCTTGGAGCTGGAATTTATTTTCTCTCTCACCAGTGGCCTGGAATGTCTGGCAAAACCAAGTTTCAGAAGGCGAGGACAAGGTAGCAATGGATCTAAAATGATCATGTAGGGGCCCACAATCAGGGCAACCTAGAAAGAGCTGGACACACGGCTCTCGTTGCTGGATGGCAATGCTAAGCTGGTGACTGCCGTGGGATTCAGTCTCTCCTTGCTGTGTGGAAAAATACAGGCTTCCATGTGAGGATCAGGCCCCACGCTCCCTACATGCCATGGGTTAAGGTCTTCCTTGTAAAGCCTTTCAATTTAGGATGACTTATCAGGAAAAACTGTTTGCCATGTTGGTCAGGAATCACTGATTGATCATTCCACCCCAGCATGAAGACATTAGTAACCAGAGCACGAGTGCAGGGGCTCAGACTCACCCGGTTTCCCTTGTCCCCAGGTGGTCCGTGTAAACCCTGCAAGAGATCAGAGGAACAAAGGCATGTTAATGAGGACACACAGGCCGGCTGTACAGTGCTTTCTTCCAGGCTCATCAAACTCTCCCGATGCCTCACTCACCGGAGACAGGTTTAATTATTCCCATTATACAGAAAGGGGACAGAGAAGCAAATCGCTCAGAAAACTTGACCTAGAGGCAAGTGATGAGTTCTGAGCAAAGCCAAGAACACACTTCAGGCTGGGCGTGGTGGCTCACGCCTGTAATTCCAGCACTTTGGGAGGCCGAGGTGGGCAGATCACGAGGTCCAGAGAGATCGAAACCATCCTGGCCAACAAAGTGAAAGCCCATCTCTATGAAAAATACAAAAATATTAGCTGGCCGTGGTGGTGGGCACCTGTAGTCTGAGCTACTCTGGAAGCTGAGGCAGGAGAATCACTTGAACCTGGGAGGTCGAGGTTGCAGTGAGCCAAGATCATGCCACTGCACTCCAGCCTGGCAACAGAGTGAGACTCCGTCTCAAAAAAAAAAAAAGAAAAAAAAAAGAACACACTTCTGGTTTTCTCGCCTCTCCGGCCTGTGGCTGGGTTTTCCCGAGGTCACTACCACGGGTGAGGGGTCAGTTCTGAGGATGCGCTTATGGGGGCCAGGAATGCTCTTGGCAGAGGTGAGTTCCCAAGGCTCTCCTGCCAGGCTCTTGCTAGACCCTCTTTTCAAGGTGCAAAATGCTCTTCATTCTATAGCTAGAGGAATTTACCACGAGGCAAGGCTGGCCCAGATGTGCGTACCTGACCAACACACACAGCCTCCAGTGGATGGGAAACTAAAGTGAGGGCTCTCTCAGGCAGACACTCAACTTCTGTAACAAAGTGGTGGGAAGGCATGCTGCGATGGAAAGCCAGGTGTCCCCTGCAAGGCCCAGCTCCCCTGGGAAGCTGCTCCGCTCATGAAGCCTCTCCTATCACAGGGGTCTGGATTTGATTCTGCCCCTTCTGAGAGCAGGGGCCGTGGCACACTCATTGCTGAGGGAAGGCTGCACTTAACACAGTGGGAGGGACTCACATCCCATTACAGGGTCCGCATGGCAGAGGCCCTGGTCCTCTCACAGCACAGTGCCCAGCAGGGCGTGCTAGCCCATCACCAGTTGCCTCTTGGCAGCTTTGTCTGTCATGGAAATGAGAGTTCTCCCTTGGCCCTGGATTTGTGCTCCAGGCCCTAGGTGTTTTGTTTTTGGTTTTGTTTTTGGTTTTGGTTTGTGTGTTTGTTTTTTTGAGATGGAGTCTTGCTCTGTCACCAGGCTGGAGTGCAGTGGTGCGATCTCGGCTCACTGCAACCTCCACCTCCTGGGTTCAAGTGATTCTCCTGCCTCAGCCTCCCGAGTAGCTGGGACTACAGGTGCGCACCACCACGCCCGGCTAATTTTTGTATTTTTAGTAGAGACGGGGTTTCACCGTGTTGGCCAGGATAGTCTTGATTTCCTGACCTCGTGATCCGCCCGCCTTGGCCTCCCAAAGTGCTGGGATTACAGGCGTGAGCCACCATGCCCAGCTGGCCCTGGGTGTTTCTAATGGGGGCAGGGGTAGGAGGAGAGGAACCTCTGATCCCAAGAGACTCACAGGAAGCCCAGCTGCTCCCGTTGGTCCTGTCATCCCAGGGTCTCCTTTGCTGCCCTGAAATGAGAGAAAGAAATACATGAATCCTCCCAGACATGGTAACAATCTTCCTTGCCATTTTCTACTTTGGTATGAAACACAGGAAACCTCTCCAGTCCCCTCAAGAGCCCTCCAGGAAGCAAGGGCTATGGGAAAGGTGGGGTGCTGCTGATGTGAACACTGCCTTGGGGAGGCGGCTCAGAAGCCCCCCTCACTCTCCCTCCAGCAGAGCCTATCCCCCAACGCCCCCCAGAATGACCTGTGGTGTCCTGGGCCTGGCTGGCCTGAGGCTGAAGCTGGGGAGAAGAAAGCAGAGCAGGAAGGCAGGGAAAGAGAAAGGGAAGAGAAAGAGAGCTTTGCTTTCTTCTCTGGAGCCTCAAGGGTCACCCCTCAGGGCAGCCTCCTGGTTTCCCCAAGCTGGTGGTCACGGAGAAGCTTGCACCCTCTGCAGAAGCTCCTGCCCTCCCCACCTGAGACAGAGCCAGCAAGGTGGGCAGATGGGGAGCGCAGGGAGCTGCCCACACAGGCAGAGAACTCCACGGATGCCCACGTAGGGACCTCTGAGCCCCGAGTGTGTAGAACCCAGGGGCTGGCTGGGAAGAGCTGATATAGAAAGACACGCAGCTCCCCTGCCTCCACTCAGCCGGCGCCCTCTACCCTTACCCTCGGACATGCCCATTCCAGCAGGACAGGCCTGGAATTGCAAGTCCTGTGACATGGCCAACGTCCCTTGACGGCGACCATGGGAGCTGGCCTATGGCTCTGGCCTCCTGACTTCTTGCTGTCCTCCAGGAATTATCTAAACACCACCTGGCCCTCTGTTCCATGCAGTTTCCCTAAATCATTACAAAGTTTAGGCATGTCCAGTGACAATGGCGCCCAGGGCCTTGCCAGACTGAACCTGAGATGGACACAAGGTGGCCAGAAGCCAAAGTGGAGGAAGTTCTCCAATTCCTTTTTTTTTCGTTTCCTCTTTTTTTCTTTTTTAAATAGAGATAGGGTCTTGCTCTGTCTCCTAGGCTGGAGTGCAGTAATGTTTCACTGCAGCCTCCACTTCCTGGGCTCAACTGATCCTCCTGCCCCAGCCTCCCAAGTAGCTAGGACTAGAGGTATGCACCATCATGCCTGGCTAATTTTAAAACAAGTTTTTGTAGAGTTGGGGTCTTGCTATGTTGTCCAGGCTGGTCTCAGACTCCTGGACTCAAGTGATCCTCCCACCTTGGCCTCCCAGAGTGTTGGGATTACAGGTATGAGCCAACATGCCTGGCCTCTCCATCTCCTTGATCCCTTCAAGTCTTGTCCACTCACAGCTTTACAACCAGCACCCCCGTCCCAGGCTGCTGTGAGGATGACCAGGAGAAGAGATGGAAGAAGGCAGGCATGAGGGCTGAGACCCCTGGTGTTGGGTTCCAGGCACGCCCCTCCCTCCTGGCCGCCCAGGCCCCTGGCTCAGTGACACTCACCCTCTCGCCCTTTGGTCCCGCTGGGCCTGGAACTCCAATTGGTCCTGGAGTACCCTGGGAAGGGGAAAGAAAGCAGAGGTGAGGGTACCCACATGCTGGGGAGCCCTGGGTGCCCCACCCGATGCCTAGAGATGAGCAAGGTCCAAGGCCCAGTTTTCAGGGTTGGCGAGGCCAGGCTCGTTCAGGGCAGTCATTCGACTGGGCGGTGATCCTCTTTGGGTTCAGGGGCTGTTGGGGAGAGAGCACCTCCCCACGCCTCAGAGCCAGATTTGTGGACTGAAGCCCTTTTGCTTCACAACCAAGCTTGCCAAGGCTGAAAACAGTGGGAGAATGGTTGCTTAGTTTTGCTCCCAGAAGCACTTGGGAGGGAGTGGACCCATCCCGGGGTAGGGGCCGGGGGCTGGCACCCTCTTTGCTTTGCAGCTCCACATGCAGCGGGAAGGTCTTCATGCCACAGAGATGGATGCGGACGCACACACAGGGGCAGATGAGAGAGGGTTGTTCAGCCAATACCCACCCCACCAGCCCACCGCAGACCCACAGCCCTGGCCTTAGCCTCTGGCCGGGGCCTTCTCTCCCCACTCGCAGGCCTGCGGAACTGGCTGGATTGCGGGTGAATATGGGTGGCTCAATGTCTGCACCAACACTGGCCTGGCATGGAGGCGTGTCATGAGCTCCGCTAGCCCGGGGCTGGGGGCGCTGGAGCCATTGGAGCTCATGGCTTAGACACGGAGCATCAGGGCTTGCTCTGGCCCCATCCAACACCTTCCCAGGTTCCCAATTCACAGCCTGGCCAGACCAAGTCTCTAATTCAGCATCTCCTATTGTTGGCTTCAGATGAGGACAAGAGGAGTTGAGTTGGGCTGTGGGCAGTTTCCGGTGCTCTGAATGTATCTGTGAATGGTGGGGCATGACTTACTTCACGTGAGACAAAGAGGAGAGTAAGATGTCCTCAGGGCCCCTCTTTGCAACCACAAGGGAGGAAGGAAGGCTGTAGGCATCCATAATAGCACAGCAGAAAGAAAAAGGAGGCCGGGCACAGTGGCTCATGCCTGTAATCCCAGCACTTTGGGAGGCTGAGCCGGGTGGATCACCTGAGGTCAGGAGTTCAAGATCAGTCTGGCCAACATGGCGAAACCCCAACTCTACTAAAAATACAAAAATTAGTCAGGCATGGTGGTGGGTGCCTGTAATCCCAGCTACTTGGGAGGCTGAGGCAGGAGAATCACTTGAAGCCTGGAGGTGGAGGTTGCAGTGAGCCAAGATTGCGCCACTGCACTCCAGCCTGGGTGACAGAGCGAGACTCTGTCTCAAAAACATTAAGGAGTTAGCTCGGGCCAGTGGTTCGGCACAGCGCCACAGAGTCACCTGGCTGGCCTTGCCTCAGAGGCCTACAAACTCCTGGGTATTGGAGAAGCTCCTTAGCCTTGCCAAGTGTCAGTTTCCCCGTGTGTACCACGTGTGTCTGCCTCCTCGACCATGCCAGGTTTCCATGCATGAATGCATAGCAAGCATTTGGTGCTGAGCCTGACACGTAGGAAGTGCTCAATAAATGTTAATATTGGCAGGGAAGACTTATCTTTTCCCCCACATTTTCCCTTAAAGTTAGGATACTGATTTTATGAGGAAAATAAAGCCTCAGTTCCAAAGGGACAGAGTGTATGAATTTGTACTGCTTCCCTCGGTCTAACATAAACGGGAGAAGCCATTGAGAGGAAAGTCTTGGTTTCTCTGATTGCAACCACAGATCATCGCCGAGCCCTGCCCCGCACCTGAGACAGGTGTGCTAGGTGGGGAAGGATGGAGAGGGAGGGACTGTGGTGAAGGAGCAAAGCCATAATAGCGCCTGGAAGCCGGGGCATGCTCTCTGCATGTAAGGGTTTAGGGTGTGAACTCCATCAGTGCAGGGAGGTGGGGGGCTCTGAAGAAGTCTGTCATCTTGGGCAAGCCATGTCACCTCCTATTTATGAGGGCACAGAATAGGCATTCAGTAGGACGGGGCTCTCACAGAGGTCACTCTTGACCCTCCTACCTCTAAAAGCTCTGGGCTTCTCTTGGTGCCAGTTCCAAGTGCCCCCGGCCGCCTGGGAAGACCCGTGAGCCCGTGCTTCAGCGCGTCCCCTACGCTCCACACACGAACCCCGGCAAGGTCTCGCCTCCCCTGAGGGTGGCTCCAGCCAGCTAACTAGAACTCCATGCGGGCCATGGACAGACATGGCCTTGAAAGCCCTCTGCAGACAGAGCAGGGCCTCCCTGGCTGGAAGGGGCTGGGTGCACAGAGCTCTCATGATGGTGCCCGAGCAGGGACTCGAGACTTGAGGGCGAGTGAGCTCAACACCCTGGGAAGGTTGACCTCAGAGGGTGCTCAGGGGAGGGACCGGAGGTGGACAGGAGGGAATTTTCCTCTGATCCTTCAGTTGTTAGTCATAAGCAGAAGGGCCAGGTACTTTCTAGTCAAGAGTAAATGATGCCTGTTTTCTGGAATCAGAAAGAATGGAGGAAGAGAGGACCCAAGTGTGCCTCACTTGCTCTGTAATGAACCAGCTTGTTGGGTTGCAGGGTGGCTGTGCCATCATAGGCAGTGCAAGGGTGGTTAGAATGTGCATAAGACACAGAGCTGGGACTGGCTTCTGTGCTCCTACAGGCTACTCCTGTGCTCAGCCTTTAAAGCTGTCCTACCCCACATATACTAGACTAGTGGCTGCACAAGACTAGGAGGCCCTCGTGGGAAGACAGGAGATGGACAGAGCTCACAGCATGAAGACAACACAGCATGACGGGCACACACAGACACTGGTGTGTTTGGTGGGGAGAGGCCATGGCTCAAACCTCCAGGGCTGGGCACCTAGGCTGGACCCAGCATTCCTTTGGAATCAGGAACGGTGCTGCTGGAGTGGCCTCCTACCCCACACCTGGCAGGTTTGAGGTCCCTGGGTGTATTCTGTGTACAGGGGCATTCAGATGAAGGCCAGCCATATTTGGTCAAGAGGCCAGAAAAGGCACTTCAGAGCATCAATGGCACCTTTCTGGTGTCGGAGGTGGGACCAGGCATGATTCACTGGGAAAACAAGGCCACGGTGGGACAGACAAAAGGGATCACAGGCCAGGTGTGGAGTGGGGTGGGGTGAGGGGTGATGGAGAAGTGACACTCACCGGTGGCCCAGGCCTGCCGTCCAAACCTGAAGCTCCCTGGACGAAGGGCACAGTTTGACCAAAAGAAGGGGAAGAGAGGATTGGGAGGGAGAAAAAGGGAACAATGGGGAGGGAAGAGGTGAGTAAAGCAGTGACTCTGGACAGACATAAATGCTGGTAATCAAACACAACTGGAGAAATAAGCTTGGGAGGACAGGGAATGGTATTTACATGGAAACCAACGAAAACATGGAGACACTGAATGCAGTGGCTGGCTGCTGAGCAGGCTGGGTGGAGGTCGGTGTGGAAGGCCACCTGCTCCTCCCGCCCCCTCCTCTCCTCTCTTCCTTTATTCCCTCTCAGAAACCTGTCTCCCTTCAGTATTATGGGGAAAGGGATACAGAAAGGAATGCTGGGAGAGATGCCTTGGAATCAGAGCTGTGCACCCTTCCCAGGACAGGTTTCACTGGGGAGGGTCCCCAGGTGAGGACGGCTCTCTCAGCCTCTTTGCACTCCTGTTTGGATCAGGCCATGCTGGGGTGCCCCTGAGGGTCTCAGCCCTGGGTGACAGCACCCAGTCATGAAATCTGGGTAGGAGTTGGTCTGCTTATCCTTCAGCCTGGGGGAATGAGTTGGCTCTTAGATGATATTACAAATGACGCCTGACATTTCGCTGGCACTTTACAGTCTGAGATGCTTAGCCTAAACTCGATCCATTCATATGCTCCCAGACAAGGGCTCTTGTGTAGGCAGAGGCTTTGGAGGCAGCGGACTGGGACAGAGGTCTAAGGCCATGTATCTCCCAGGGCAAATGGGCAGCAGGTGGGAAGCTACTGAGACCAACCTGCTATCAGCACCCTCGCTTGCTCTTGTCCAGTGAAATACATGGTTGGTGGGGGGGCAGGGGGGGGCACTCCTGTTCCAACCCTGGGTTGTGAAGCTGCCTCTGAAACCCACCCAGGAAAACCCAGGGACCCTTTTCTAATGATTCCAATGTGACAAGTCAGGGAGAAGGCAGTGGCAATACTCTGGCCTGGTAAGGACTGAGTGCTTGAAAACTGCTTCCAACTGAGCCTCAGCCTCGGAATTTCAAATGAAAAGAGATATACCTAATGTTAAATGACGAGTTAATGGGTGCAGCACACCAACATGGCACATGTATATATATGTAACAAACCTGCACGTTGTGCACATGTACCCTAAAACTTAAAGTATAATTTAAAAAAAGAAAAAAAAAAAGAAAAGGAAGTCCCTAGAAGAGGGAGGCAATGAGCTGCTTCTTCATGGAAAAGGTGTTGGGTAGAAGGACTCTGCAGGGACTCTTCTCAGATTTAGGAGCACACGATTCTGGGACCAACCTTGACTCACTGGGCTAGAGAGCTGTGGTTCTCAGCCCTGGCAGCACATTAGAATCTCTTGGGGGGCAATGTTAAGTAAAACAGATGCCTGGGTCCCACCCCATCCCAGCCCAGCCCAATCCAATTCAAAATCTCCAAGAGGGAAGCCCAGGGTGATGGTAAGTTTGAAAAGCCCTCAGGGGATTCCAGTGTGCAGCCAGCATTGAGAATTGCTTCTGCAGGGCAAATGGGGGAACACTCCAGGATATGCCTGGAGAAGCAGGCTGCTACTATGTGGAATAAAACATCCAGGTGAAACCTGGAAACAGAATGGTAGCTAAATATCCATATACTTTAAAAAAATGCAGCATTAAAACTCAGTTGTCTTGAGAGGTCTGGAGCAGAAAGCACAAATTAGAGGCTTTCAGGCCATATGTGGGCCACTGACATATTTTGTATGGCCTGCAGTGTTGCAAATAATTTTGATCTAATGTTAGAAAGTGGAAAGATTTCACATAAAACACCAGATGTTTAACTTCCTTTGAAAAATAGGAAGATCCAGAAATACCAGCTCCGCCTTCCTCCAAGGCAACAGTCAGCTGAGCTGAGAAGGGAGAGTTCCCCTTAAGAAGGGATACACGGTCTCTAGTGCACCACAGTCCCCTCCACTCCCTAGTGTCTCCCTCAGGTTTGTGTCAGTTGTCTCGTATGAATGCTTGTTCTGTTGTTTACGTAAACTAAAAAAAATACTTCTCTGTACCCATGCCTCTACCAAAAGTGAGAAAATTAATGATAGAGTAGTTACTTTGTCTTTCATCTGCCACTTTCCTTGTTTATATTAATATTACCTGTTTGGTCGCTGTGCCTTTTGCATTTCAACCCCTGACTGAATTCTCGAGTGTTCATCAAGGTCGTTGGGGCCATGAATGCGGATCAGGAGAGGTTTGTGGTTGAGTGGGGCAGGAAGGCTCTTTAATAGTAAGGAGCACTTAATCATTCCAGACACAGCTTAAGACATGGGAAAATGCCTGCTAAAGTCATCAGTTTTCTGTGGTCTGTCAAGCAAATTGGCTTCTTAAATATTCCTACCTCGAATGCATTCATGAGGGTATAATTATACCTCTTGCATTTGCTGTTTGGTTGCTGTGATTGTATTAACCAGGCCTTCAAGCTCTGCCAAGTGGGGGTAACTGGGCTTTCCATTGTTTCTCTGCTCTTTATGGCTACCTGGAGTGGGAACTGGCCTTGAGCCCAGGACAGAGGAACCCTGAGTGGCTGGAAGGAGTCACTTTGCAAGGCCATGGCCACAGAGCAGCCTCTGGCTTGGCCGCCAACTTTGTATGTGACCTCCAGTGACCCACTTTCTTCTCTGGGACCATCAGTGAAATGACGAGATGGATTGCTAACATCCCTTCCAGCTCCTGGAAGAACGCCAGCCTCAGTGGAGGGTTAGGGGGCATGGAGCCCAGGCTCCAGGGAGGGTGGTGGGATGCGCTCACCTGTACACAGGTGAGGCAGTGAAGAGGCCATCAGCCCTATCCAGCCCAGCCCCATATCATGACATGTGAACACCTTCTGAGCAGCTCCCCACCTCTGACCTGGGGACTCTGGCTCTGGGCAGGCTGAGATCAGAGATCTCCAGGAACCCAGGAGCTGAATGGCCTTGGCCTGCTGGGACCACAAAGTCCGACTTTGTCTGTGCCTTTCTGCCATGACCAGTGCTTAAGAGGGGAGAGCAGGAGTTCTCCTGGGGTCCCTCTGGGAAAATGGACTGTAATGGAGACTATCTTCTTGTCCCACTACTTCCAAACCCTCCAAGCTTGGCCCCCATAAAGGCAGCAGGCTTTGATTGCTTCTGAACCAGGCTCAAGCAGGGTCTGAAGCTGCCCTCCCAGCTCGGTGCCCCTTGGGGTGGGGGAGCCTGTCTTCTTCATCATTGCCTTTCCTGAGCACCAAGGTGGGGCCTGGGCCCAGAGGAGGAAGAGAATCAGAGCCTGTGGTCTTTCCCAGGTGGGAAAGCCAAACCACGTGGAACTCTGGATGCTCAGACTCTAGAACCTTAGCTTTCCAGTGGCTGTCTCCCGGTCCCAGCCCACACCCCTGGCCCGTCAAACCCACCAGTCTTGCTGGGTCCAAGGTACTTACGGGTAGTCCCAGGGGACCACGGTCTCCTTTTTCTCCCTGGACGCCTTTCTCTCCTTTTGCTCCATCTAGTCCTGCTTCCCCCTGGAGGAAAGGGAGAGGGGACGAGATCACACAAGGACACGTCCCAGACAGTTCATTCTTGCATTCTGGGGTCCTGGGGGCTGGGGTGGCATTTGTAGAGGAGGGAGGGGTCGGGGTGGTGGGCTGAGGATACCAAGAATCCCTGAATTCTTAGCCTACTCCCACCTCAGTTAGTAGCCCCTGTATCCTGTGGGAGCTTTGAGAGCCCCACAGAGAAAAGGAGTAGGTGGCATGGGGACAAACCCACAGGTCAGGCCTTGGCACAGGTACCCAACTGCATGGCAGGAAAACGGGCACCTTACAGAGATTTGCTCAGATGCCTGAGATGCTACCTCCAGAGCCCCGAGGCTCACAGCCTAGTCGGGAGAACAAACTGCCCTGAAGTCTCTTGAATACCAGGGCACGAGGAAAGGGCCATTGTCACACCAACAGCCTCCAGCCCCCTCATCCATTTGAAATGCTTGAGGGGAGGCCGGGAGAGCCCAGTGCAGAGTTCCCCCAAGCTTGACCCGGGGAGGGGTCCCACCCTACGTTGCTGTCTCTCTCCCACCTCTACTCAGCATGAGTGAAGGGGCCAGGGCAGGTTTGATGGGAAAAGGATTTTAACCATTGGCTAAGAATCTAACCTGTCCCTTTGCGGGGTGACAGATGGGAAGCTTCTGAAGCCAAAGCACACCAGGTGTCAATGATGGATGCTAAAGGGAACCTAGGATTTCCTCCTGCCCTGACTGGACCCCCTTGGCTGGAGTGTCACCTAATGCCTTCTAGGAAAAAGGGTCAGCTGGTCTCGGGTGCACTTTCCCTCTTTTCTACTAGCACTGACACAGCGCCTGTCACATGACTTCTCCTTACCTTTGGTCCAGGAACACCTTGGAGCCCCTGCATTTGGAATAAAACAAGGTGCATTAGAACTGCATCTCTAGTTAACACAACTGCCTAGTCCACAAATGGACTACAGAAGAACAAGGGTTTTGGGTGCAGAGTATGGTTTGGGGTTCCTGCCCCTGAGAGGTAGAAAGAAATGCTAAGTGAGGGTCATGCTTGGGGCTTCCTAGGGAATAGTCTGAGCCAGTGTTTTCCAGCCAGGGCTCACAAAAAATCTCTCTGTGGTCCTCATGTTTGACCCAGAGTCTCACGAAAGACGCAGAGGTAACACAGCAAACATTAAATTAATACAGGCAAAGTGCTTGAAACAGTGTCTAGCATCCAGTAAGTTTCAATAAACGTTGGCTCCTATCATTATTCCTACTGCTACTTCTACCATCCACAACAGAGGACACACAGTGCCTTGGGGACCACGAACCACACAGAGGCATGGGCCAGCATCTGTTGCTTCAGGGTGCTTGGGGGCCCTCTAGGGGCAATGCACAGGGGCCCCATGGTTACATTTCTGTAGCCAAGGAAAGCCAATCCAGTGGAGCTGGGGCTCGCCCTTCCTTCCTTCCCTCCTTCCCTCTTTCCTTCCTTCCTTCCTTCCTTCCTTCCCTCCCTCCCTCCTTCCTCTCTCTCTTTCTTTTTTTTGAGACAGGGTCTCACTCTGGTTGCCCAGATTGGAGTGCAGTGGTGCGATCTTGGCTCACTGCAACCTCGACCTCCGGGGCCCAAGTGATTCTCCCACCTTAGCCTCTTGAGTAGCTGGGATTACGGATGCGTGCCACCACACCCAGCTAATTTTTTGTATTTTTAGAAGAGACAGGGTTTCATTATGTTGCCCAGGCTGGTCTCAAACTTCCGGACTCAAGCGATCCACCTGCCTCAGCCTCCCAGAGTGCCAGATTTGTATCACAGGTGTGAGCCACTGTGCCGGACCGATGAGTCACTTTCAAATGAGGAATGGGAGAGGCAGATGTTTGATGGCAAAGGGTGAGGTAAATGTTGGGCAGAGCTTAGAGACAAGGGACCCTGGGGCTGCCCTACCAGTGAGCTATTTCCAGGAAACCAGGCAATGCTTGGGCTCCTTGGTGTCCCCAGGATGGTGCTGTTTAACATGGGAGGGAAAAGGAGCGGGGAGGGGTTTGTAGACCAGAAAATCCCTCCCTGGGAGGAAGAGGTGATAGTGACTAAGGCTGAGGTTGAGCCCAGTGACTGCCGTGGAGAGGGGACATTAGTGGACTGGCCACTGACAAGCCCTCCAAACTTACCGGAGGTCCGGGAGGCCCCTCTGGCCCTGGCAGCCCAGGAACCTAAAAGCCAAAGGGGAGCCCTGTTACACTTGAAGTGGCCCTCCCTCCTGATAGGGCCTAGGGCCCAGCTGGAGACTGCAAGGCCAGAGGAGGACATGGCTGCCCACTGGAGGTCAGCCAGTGACTGCCCGGCACAGTATCCCCCAAAAAAGGCTCAGAACAAGTCAAAAACTCATAGCAACCCAGTGGACTCCTCAATGTTGAAAAAGTAAATTTCCAGGAAGTGTCCCTAAAGATCTATTCTTCCAGATTTTTCTTGGAGAAAAAAAAAGAAAAAAGAAAAACACCACAAGATCTAGCAGCACTAGGTTCTTGTTCATGCATGGCAACAATTGCCTGGAGTGGAATAAGAGCATTCCCCTCTAGGTGGGGCATGGCATCTTCGGCTTACCCCGGTCCCCACCACTCCTTATTGTCTTTGATCTAGAGCTCTTGCAGTCATTTTTTTGCATGGCTGGCCCTTGTAGACATTTGAGTTTTGAGACCCTTGGCTTAGAGAAGCAGAGATTGGTTATCTGGAATGTGGGGAGACTGAGCTGTTCCTGAAGATTGCTCCTCAAGTCCCCAAGGTTTGTTACAGACAGGATGGGGACTGCTGGTCTCTGTTTCCCTTGAGAGCTGATGCAGATTGTGGTAGAGGAGATTCTGACTGGACAGTGAAGATGGAGGAGCTCAGGGCTATCTCCTCTACGGAGGGTGGTGCCCATTGAAGCTTCTGTCTCTGATGAACACACACATCCTTTTGTCCACAGGCAGCCACTGCTGGGTCCTTCTGAGCTGCTCACCCCGCCTCGGCTTCAGGGCTCTCCTTAGGTGCCTCGTCTTCCCAGGAGTAGAATTCCCTGGAGCATGGCCAGGGGAGTGACTCCTGTGCCAGGCCACGACAGAGGGCACCCCTACACTGGGCAGAGAGGAGGTCCCTATTGTTTCCTGGACCCGTGGACTTTGTTGCTCCATCACAGTCTCCTTGTAGGGAACACAATCTTTGGAAACTCTGCCTTCTTAAAAAAAGCTTCCCATTTTTAATAAAAGTTTACCACTTTCTTATTATAAGTAAGTGGTTTATGTATCCTAATCATGGTATTGGTTATACAAATCTCTACATGTATTAACATCACACAACTGGACACATTCCAGAAGCCAATTTTACCTGGGTGGCAATTTTAAAAATAATAAAAAGGCTTCAAAAATTTAAACATTTTCTTGATGTATCAGATGTGCTTGAATATATGTATATACTTTTGATATTTATATATAATATGCATATAATTGTATATACATATATGTATATGCTTATGATTTCATATATATATAAAATTTGGTTTTTGACTCTTTTTCACTTACTGTGAAACTGATGTTTCCATTTTTTATATGTTCTCCACCAGCTTCCTGGTAATGGTGCTGTGCTATTCATCGGGTGGAGTGAAAATGAGTTGTTACATACCCAGGGCTTAGTGCGGTGCTTGGCACGAGGAAAGTGCTCAGACGTGGTGACTGTTATTACTATTAGTATTATTACTATAAGTTATTTAATCCTTTCCTTCTTGATAAAATTTAGGCTGTTTCCAATGTTTATTTTAAATACTTCCGGGAGGGACAATGTGCGTATAATGCTTTTCCTGAATTAGGATCATTTCTTTAGGAGGCTATCCATTTCAAAACAAGTACCACACACATTGTACAATCAGGCCTGTTTCACTACATTCAGACAGGGCTTGGCAAGGTGAACCCACCCTGATGGGGACTGAGAAGGCTTGGTGGTCTCTCCCATGGGTCTGAGGTGCTATTTGGGTTGCCCAGACCCTGCCACCAAACATCCTGTCTCTCATGCATTGATCTCCGTTGCTTTCCCGGTTCTTGCCCCTGAGCCTACAAATATGCCTGATTCTCTGCTGTCTTTTGAAAACCTTGCCTCCATCCTGACTATTCTCACTCAGCCGTTCTGTTTTCTCTTACTTTCACCACACTTCTCAAAAGAATAATGCCTCTATCTGGAAAGCCTACCTCTGAAACTCTGTGGCAAACTCCTACAAAGCTGTCAAGACTCTGCCTAAATAGCACGTCTTTTGGGATGCTTGCCCGATTCCCTGAGTTGCTCCCGTGCTAGTGCCCATTATGGGGTACTGTGAGCTGCGGAGGGACGGTTCTGTTTTTTGGTTTTTTTTTTGTTTTTTGAGGCAGAGTCTCACTCTGTTGCCCAGGCTGGAGGGCAGTGGCACAATCCTGGCTCACTGTAACCTCTGCCTCCTGGGTTCAAGCAATTCTCCTGTCTCAGCCTCCCGAATAGCTGGGATTATAGGCACCTGCCACCACTCCTGGCTAATTCTGTATTTTTAATAGAGACGGAGTTTCACCATGTTGGCCAGGCTGGTCTCAAACTCCTGACCTCAGGTGATCTGCCTGCCTCAGCCTCCCAAATTGCTAGGATTACAGGCGTGAGCCACTGTGCCCAGCAAGTTCTGTTTATTTTCGTATCTCTAGACTCTAGCACCAGGATGGAAGCACGGAGGTGCTCTGTGAAGGTTGCTGAGAGATGTGGTTTGGGAAGACTGGAGCAGTCCAGAGGATCAGTGCCTGACCTACACTGGTGCTCAGTAAATGTAAACGTCAGGCAGTTGCAAGCTTCACTCTAAAGCATAGAAATACTGTGCATTCTGCAGAGACTGTCGTTTGATGAGTCTCTGTCAAATTATCTCTCATGTACCTCTGCTCCTGGATCGCCCTTCTCCCCGGCTTCTCCTCTGTCTCCCTGTGGGCACAAAACACCACTGCATGAAAGCCAGCCCTTGGGAAAGCCTGGGACGGATGCACCCTCACATCTGTGACAAACTAGACTGGGACGCGACTGGTCTAGGGGTCAGCAAGGAACACCATGGAGGATGTGGAGGTGTCAGCCTGCAGGACAGAAGACTGGGCAGGGACTGTCATCACCGTCTTGAAGAATCTGAGGCTCTAGTACAGGGGAGGAGAGGC
The DNA here is from genome assembly GCF_009828535.3 of Hylobates moloch. Lineage (NCBI taxonomy): Eukaryota > Metazoa > Chordata > Mammalia > Primates > Hylobatidae > Hylobates > Hylobates moloch. Next base: position 65,155,929 of record NW_026652278.1, on the reverse strand, counting down.
TGATACTGTCTATGGACTCTGCAGTGGACAGGCCTTAGGGTGACCTGTGACTTGTTTCTTAGCCATGGAGTAAGGCACATGGCAAAGGTGGTGGGACCTCACTTCTATGGTTATGTTGCAGATTATAACATACATGTCATACAGATGGTGACATATAACATATGTTAAGATTATGTTACAAATATGTTACATGAACACACAAACACACATGCACACAGCTCTGTCTTGCTAGCACTAGACACTAGAGAGACCCTACTGCTGGCTTTAGCCTTGAAGATGCCAGTTGCTATAATGTGAACTGTCTACTCTGCAGGGGGTGGGGAGGGCAGGGGCGCAGGTGGCAGGAACTGTAGGTGGCCTCTAGGAGCTGAGTTCTGTTCCAGCAAGGAACTGGATTCTGCCAATACCAGTGAGCTTGGAAGGGGATCCCTAGCTCCAGATGAGAATGCGGTTGGCTGAGACATTAATTGCAGCCTCATGAGACCATGGGCAGGGGACCCAACTAGGACGTGCCTGAATGCCTGACCCACAGAAACTATGTGCCAATAAATGTGTATTGTCTTAGGCCGCTACCTTTGCAGTGATTAGTTATGCAGTAATAGATAATAAATATGGCTCCAGAGGCCAGAGGCTCTGAGGGGTCAACTGGGGGAGGCTGACAAGGGAGCTTCCATACCATATCCAGGAATGCTCCCTCCATCCTGGGGCTGTCCCATGGTGCAGTGGACAGGTCTGGAGGCAGTGAGCTGCCTGCCTGTGCCGGCTGAGTGAGGGGGTCCTGCACTGGGTCAGACTTGGGACTGGTTGACCTCTGAGGCTCTTTCCACTTCCTAGAGGAGAATTCTGAGACCAAGATTCCAGCACCATCGAACTAGGTTGGTGCTTCTAGAGGCCATCATACTGTGAGCCAAGGAAGTTGCAACTCCTGTTTACACTCAAATGAAGTAGCTGCTTGTTAAGAGGACCCCTCCTGCCTGCTCCCAGGCCGGGTAGGCAGGCTTGGGATTAGGGCAGCCTCGTCACAGTGCCAGGCACCTGCTAGGCTGGTGGCCCCAGGGAGGACCCTCATCTGTGGCTGCCTGCAGACAACCTTGACACCCAGCCCTCTGGCTTCACTGTAAACCTCAGGAGCCCAGATGGATTAGGCAATCCTGCCACCCTGGGTCTGCTCTGGCCACCAGGTCCTCCTTCTCTCCCCAATTGGGCCGTCTAGACCCTACAGACTGACAACGATTTCTGTTAGTGGAGCTCAAGGTGGTCTTGCTGAGTGTGACCAATTGTGGCATGCACAGGATGTGGCTCCCTTGCTCCAAGGGTAGGTGTCTAGGATGGCACCCATTTCACAGATGGAAACCCCTGAGACCCAGAGAAGGCTCCTAAGTCAAGTTGGCAGCCTAGTGGACTGGGCGAAGGCGCCGTTTCTGTACCTGCAGCCTCTCCTGGGTACAGGGCTTCTGTATACTTTCCAAAGAGCCAGCTCTAAACCATGACTTCATCTCTTTCCCAACAATCCAGTGAGGTATCCAGGGAAGACATTATTATCGCCATTTTAGAGATGAGGAGACGGAGGCTCTGCAACAGTGAGTGGCTTTCCCAAGGATACAGATGACAGAGCAGGACTCAGGTCTCCCGAGCTGGGAAACTGGGCTTCATAAAGTAAGTAACTTGAGGGGAAGCTGAGTGAATCCTCCACCCCTAAGCCCTGGCCCCAGGTTTCTAGCCCAGGCAGCAGCTGACACCATTCAAAGTGCAAAGCCCTGCAAAGTTGGCGTCATGCTTGGGAGTGGTGTATGCACGGAAGGGCAGCCAGCCCTGCCACTCACCGGTGAGCCTGCTTGTCCTGTCTCCCCTTTCTCCCCCTTCTCTCCTGGGCTCCCTGGGTGCCCGTTTTCTCCCTTCATTCCTGGAAGTCCATCCTTTCCTGGGGGGCCTTGGGGACCAGGAGGGCCCATGTCTCCTGGTTTACCACGAGGTCCCTTTAGAAAATACCAACAACGCTTCTTAGACACATTAATGGAGAAAAGAGGGGAGAGGGAGAGAGAGAAGAAAAGTCCAAAGGCCTTGGCTCTTTGGTGCTTGACTGGGGCAGGCACAGAGAGCCCAGCCTGGGTCTGCCTGGCTCCTCCTGGGGCTTGCAGGGTGGGCCCCTCTCCCCGCCCCTCCCCATCTCCCCTTGCCCACTGGGCTCACACCAAGGCCAGTTCTAGAGCCTTCCTGCCCGACCTCCTGCCCCCAGGGCCAAGACTGTCTTCAGAGGTTTGACTGGAGGATGTCTGCTCATACCTTTTCCCCATGGTGTCCTGGAGGGCCTGGCAGTCCAATCTCCCCCTGTAACCAGAACAACTAAAGGTGACTCTCAGGGCAGAGATCATAGCAGCCATCAGTTACACATTGCTTAGTGCACCCGGCATCCCACTCCACACTTTCCCATAGAGTTCGCTCATTTAATTCTCACTGTGTTGCTGGGAGGTATGCACTTGCATTGCCTCTCTTCTACAGACAGGACTCCAAAGAACAGAGCTGTGTGCCTGAGGCCCATAGTTAGTGAACTGGGGAGCCAGGATCCCAGTCTGGGCGCTCTGGCTCCATGTCTGTTTTAGCCACAACCTCCCACTGCTGCCTCTGAGAGCCCTAGGCTCCCTTGGCTCCCTTGCAGAAGGGTTCTTGCCTTCCTGTCTCCCCTGAATGCAGAAGCCCTGCCCTGGCTGCTCCACAGGGTGCTCCTTTCATCTTCACACAAATCAAGCCCCTTCTTTCAGTCAGGTGGGGAGTTAAGAGAGGTGGCAAAATGATGTAGGTCCTACCCAGAGAAGCAGAGGAAAGGGCAGGGAATTCTGCCTGATAGATCAGGGGAGGCTTCAAGGAGGAGGTGGTCTTTGAATTGGGCTTGAAAGATGAGAAGGGCTTTGAAAGAAAGGTAAGAGGGAAAAAGACTTGCAGGGGAGAGGACCTCATGAGTGGGAGACAGAGGGGCAGACCTTCTGAGAAAAACACAGGTAGGTGGAGTGTAAAAAAAAGCAAGGGCAGGGAGTGAGGTGGGAGGATTGGGGAGGATCTCAAATGCCCTGGTCCCTGAGAGGGTCCTCACTCCCGCTGTGGGTCTGGCTGGGGCAAGGGCAGGGGTGTGTCTAGACCCAGGCCCCACAGCATCAGAAGGCTCTGTGAATTACAGGAGCCCAGGCAGATGGCAAGGGTTGGATAGAAGAGCCACAGCGGCTGGGAGGTGGGTGGGCGGGTCCCTTGGTGCCTTGGAGCAGCAGGAGGGTATGGTGGTGGTGCTGGGAAGATGAGAGGGTCACAGGAGGAGGGGAAACCCTGGGGTCGCTGCCCTTGCAAGGTCTTCACCCGCTTTGTCAAGACAAGATTTACCTTCTGTCCTGGAATCCCTGGAGCTCCGGGTGGGCCAATTTGCCCAGGAAGACCAGGAGGCCCCTAGGAAAGAAAGGAAAGACAAATGGAAGAACTGTCCCACCGAGGAGGGTAGCCTGTGCCCTGAGGGCTATATGTGGAGGCTGGCTTGTAGAGATAAGTTATTTACAAACCTTTCTCCAGTGATAGAAACACATTTTTTGCAAAGAAAATAACATGGGGAACCCAAAATGCAAAACATATAAGCACCAAGTGTGACTGGGTTGAAGTGGAGGTGGGGTTCGGAGAGCCATGTCCAATACCCTCTCCTTCTCCTTTTCTCTAGGGCATCTGTGGTGGCCCTTTGGGCTCCAAGAAGCTAAGTCTGACCTTCCCCAACAATGACTTAAAAATGTCTCCAGAAAACAACCCAAATGCCCACCAACAAGGGAATGCATGGTACATCCATACAATGAAATACTACTCAGCAGGGAAAAAGAACCAAGTGCTGATGACAAGGGTGCATCTCAAACACATTCTGCTAAGCAAAAGCAGCCAGGCACAGATACTGTTTAATTCCATTTACATGAAACTCTAGAAGAGACAAAAGACACATCTAATCTACACTGACAGAAGTGACGCAGAGCAGTGGTGGCCTGGGGCTGGGAGTGACTCCCAAGGTGCATGAAGAAGCTTTCTAGAGTGATTGGGTGGTTGATACTTGGGTATATATACTTTTCAAAACTCATCAAACTCTACACCTAAAATGAGTACCTTTTCTTATGTGTAAGTTACACCTCAAGGTTGATTTTAAAGGAAAAAAATGTTTCTGGGAAAGTTTTATTTCCAACAGCTATTTCACATTATTATTATTATTATTATTATTATTATTATTATTATTATTAAGACAGAGTCTCACTCTGTCACCCAGGCTGGAGTACAGTGGTGCAGTCTCGACTCACTGCAACCTCCGCCTCCTGGGTTCAAGTGATTCTCGTTCCTCAGCCTACTGAGTAACTGGGATTATAGGCACCTGCCACCATGCCTGGCTAATTTTTGTATTTTTAGTAGAGACACCATGTTGGCCAGGCTGGTCTTGAACTCCTGACCTCAAGCGATCTGCCCACCTCAGTGTCCCAAAGTGCTGGGATTATAGGCATAAGCCACTGTTCCCTGCCAAATAATATATTTTAATGTCTCCAAATGAAGCTCATTGATTCCAGAACCACGTCGTTGACAGCAATTTCTGGGATTGGGACGTCACAGAAGTGGTGTTTGATTGTGAGTTTGTCCCATCCCTAAGTGTGTTCTGTGGCTCATAGCCATGAAAAAATATTAGGTGAATTGAAATTTCAGTAGTCAGAGAACCTCATGATCTCTCCTCCCATCCTCTACCTTAGAAGTTAAATGTGGTGGTAGTCATTTTAACTACAAATATTTACCAAGAGTCTGTCACTGGTAGGCACCTGTACAAAACCCAGGCTTGAAATTCCCTGGTTTTCCAAGTACAGATAATGAAGCTGATTTCCAGGAAAGGGGGATATGTGGGAGGTTGCTACTAGTTTTTCAGGATTTAACTAGCTAAAAGTTGGGAAAAAAGAGAAACATTAAAACCATCCTCCTCAGTACTGCTATTTCCTTGACGCAGCTTAAATAGAATCCAGCATTTGTATTGGCACCAGAGAGCACAGCTGTATTGGTGAAGAGCCTTTACACAGAGGACAGCCACGACCCAGGGCATGGGCAGCTCTCGAGGCCCACGTACCAGTCCTGAGCCATCACCTCCAGCTCAGATCATCTTCTGCCCCAGCCCTGTTGGGTCAACCCTAATCTGCAGCCCAGTACCTGCTTTCTGGAGGGGAGAAATCAAGTCCTTGCTTCCAGGCTGCCATCCCCAGCCCCCAGCCCACTGCCCAAGGAAAGCCAGGAGGAGCAAGACTTACCATCAAGGCCAGCGTCCGGATCTCCTAAAAAACCAACACCAGGCAATCAGTTGAAGAGCAAACCAAGAGCCAATGGGAAGGTTCTCACTGCACAGTCATGGAAACATGGGAGCTGGGCCCCTCAAAGGAGCATGGGTGGAGGGAGACGCTCGCAGGTGGGCTCCATGGCCCCCAGACTCACACCACCCCCACCCCACCTCTTACTGAGGTTTATAATCACTGGACAGAGAATACGTAGCATCTCCTAAGCATGATTATACTCTGAGGCTGTCCTACAGTGGACTCAGGCACACCCTAAATGGACTGCAACCTTTACTTCACTTTACTGAAGGGAAGGAAGCACCACCTCTTATTCTTTCTAGTCACCTTCTGAGGACCCTCCCTTGTTCTTTCCTCTTCTCCCAGAACCCAGATTTCAAAGTTGCCATGCACCTCCCTTTAAACAGACACAGTATAGCAAAATACGGAACCACTCAAAAAATAGATCAGAGAGATGATTGTTGGCTTTAAAAGAGGATTTTACACCTTGTAAATGGAGTCACATATGGACACAGACTCCTTTGAAGAAGTGGTTCTTGAGCAGGGACAATTTCTTCCCAGGGATAATTGGTCATGTCTGGAGACATAGTCTGGTTGTCACAGCTGAGGCTGGGGTGCTACTGGCATCTAGCAGGTAGAGACTGGGGACACTGCTGCACATCCTACAACACACAGGACTGCCTCTCCCCCCACCCGCCTGCCCGCCCCACAAAGATTTTCCAGCCCCAAATGTCAACAGTGCCAAGACTGAGAAACCCTGCTTTAAAGGATGGGGAGCGGGAGCTCATGAACTTGAAACAGGATTAAACTGACATGAAAGGAGATGCATTCCAGAAAGATTTTCTGCTGCGTGAAAGGGGGTTATGCACGCATTAAAGAAATGGGACCCCAGCACCCTGGATGGGCCGTACCTTGGGTGCCAGGATAATTCCACTATGGCACTCAGGGGCCCGGAGGCAGGATAACTGGTCAGCTGGGCCCAGACAGAGAGCCCAGCCACCTGGATGCCAGTAATGGGGCCACTTGCCAGGAGGCTACACAGCGGGAGGTCAAAGGAGAGAAAGCGAGGAAGCAGCTCTCCTGGAAGCGCTGCCCGAGGGCCTGAGGGCAGGGCCCCTACTCGGCTGTGTGGAAGGGCCCCCTGATCAGGGCGTGGTGCAGAGCCCTGAGGTCCATGACGATCTTGGCCTCTGGGCTGGACCCTGCTCACCTGGAGAGCCTCACTGATGTTTCCATTGTAATCCACCATCTCTCCTTTCCCTGGTTCTCCCTTGGAGCCCTAGAAGGCAAATGAGATCTCAACCCAGGGCCTGGACTGGGAGGGCCGGGAGGGCAGCTGTGGCCTGCTCTCTATCAGCCCACACTGGCTGCACCTGGCTGCACACAGGTGGACCCAGAACAGCTAGCGGGGATTCCGAACACTCTCAGAGGATGCTGGGGGATTGCAGAACAAATCGAGAAGACTCCACGTGAGAAGTCTGGGCGAGGCCGACCTGGGAAGGTTGGGTCCACCTGTGCTGCCAGTCAGACCTCCCACCTGAGGGCCAGAATGCTCTTCCTCTCCTTCCCTATCAAGACCCCAAGGTCAAGCCTGTGAAAGGGAGATAAAAACTCGGGACCCCAATTCACTCTGCCAAAAGAAAACAAGTTCAGCTGAAAGCTGAGTCATGCAAGAAGCTGCCTTTCCTTTTGTTCCCAGAGAGCTACAGATAAAAGGTTAAATATCCCCACAGGTAGCTGCTCCGTGTTCACCTTAGCTTACATAAAGTGCCGATTTACTGAGGGTGAGACTAATACATAATCAACTATTCCGCTACTTGCTCCTTTTCCCTTGCAATGTGTGGATTACCATACCCTTCCTCTTTCCCCTCCAGCCTGCTTTTCCCCTTTAAATACTGAAGCCCTCAAAATCATCTTGGTAAAAGGCACAGACCTGTCTCTTGGGCATGTGCCCTTAACCTTGGCAAAATAAACTTCTAAATATTAATTGAGACCGGTCTCAGATGCTTTTTGATTTATCAGCCGCTTCATGCCGTGATTCCAGGCGAGAGGCACGTACCTTGGGGCCAGCTGGTCCCTGTTCTCCAGCTGCTCCAGGCTCCCCCTGTTGCATGACAAAATTGGAGTGAAGTGGGGATAAAGTTGGTACAGAGAGCCTGATGTCCCTAGATGGGCCATGTGATAAGGGCCAGGAGGCTCATCTTAGCTCTTAGTCCATAGAAGTGCAGGTTCCGCCCCTTCAGGAAACATCCAGGGAACACCCACCCACACTCCTGTCCCTCTGAGTCCCTCTGGGCTGCCTCCCACTTCAGACTCGGTGGCGTTCTTTCTGTTCTGTGTTCATTGTTAGTGACTCCCCTTTGTCTCTCTCACACCTTTTCCCTAGTCCCCTAAGTCAGTTGCCTCCATCGGAGCAGGGACTTTTGCTTCTCTTTAATTCCATCCTGCTCAGGTATCCAGGGCTCAGCAGCTTTTTGCCAATTGTCTGGGGGTCAGTTGCCATCGAGAGCCCACACGGTTCTTTTGCCACCCACTCTACTTGTGAAAGACCCAGAATGCCGAGTGAAATGTGGAGGGCCAGAAGGGTCTCAGGAGGACATGGGTGTATGAGCACCCACTTCCCAGAGTGGGAGGGTGGAAGGATTTGTTCCCGTTGCAAACAGGACAGAGCCATGGAGAATAAATGAAAAAGCGGTGTAACTCATGAAAAACCAAGCGCAGTTTCAATTTTTCTGGGATAAAGACAATTGAAAAAAATCAAGATAGAAAGTAAAAATAAAGGAAACAGGAATCCTTTGATGTGACTCCTGATGACCCTGCTCACGGGATGTGGAGCCACTGCTGCCCCAGGTAACCCACTCACTTTCTCCTCCACTGCCACAGCACTTTAGCCACTGTGAACTCATGAGGGACGCAGCAGCCTTTCACAGGGAGTAGCCGGAGAGAAGCAAGAGCCCCTCATTTACCAATGGCTCAGGAAGCCCTGTGTCACTCCCTGGTTAAGTGTCCCATCCCTAGACTGGCTTTTGCATGACTGCTGTCTCAGTGCATGACTCTCTAAAGCCCAAGCCAACCAGGAAATAGGGAAGCCAGTGGTCATGGCTGGTCAGCCTTGTGCCCTGAGGGATACCCCTAGGGCCGGCTGGGATGATTCTTGACCTCCCAAGCTGACCCTCATCTTGCAGCTCTGGGATGTGGGGGTCTCTGTACCTTGTCTCCTTGCCGCCCTGGGGGGCCAACCTGGCCATCGACACCTGCTTCTCCCTGGGGAAGAGGAGAGAGTTGGGATGAGGGCATGCTGGGCACCTGGACAGCTGCTTATGAGGGAAAAGACGGTCTTGTCACTCATGCCTGGGTGTTGCCTTGGACTTCTCTTTCCCCGATGGCTTCTGCACCTCCCACTCGTCCACCTCCCTGATTCCTACCCACCCTTGGGCCCAGCCTGGGTCTTGATTCCTCTGGAAGCCCACTCCTGCTTTCCTTCCCTGCATTCTGTACCCTTTACTGGTGTCCCCTCTGCCCTGCCAGGCTCTCCTAGGCCCACACAGAGCCCAGCCCATGGCAGGTGGGTGTGGGTGGAATGAATGAGTGTATTGCCCCAGATCATGTAGAGTAATTCATGCTTTCCTTCTGAGCTAAGAAAGAGACTCCTTTCATTTCTCAGTGCTGCTAAAGTAAACCAAACAACACAGGAGGCATCTGCTTTGGGAAACCCAAATCTTACCATTGCACTTTTCAAGCAGCAAAAGGAAAGTGGGGGCAGTTTCCATTTGCAGCTGCCTCCACTGCTGACATCTATCAGATGTGCTGGTACCAGGTGGGGCCCAGCTGATAGCTGACCTGCAAGCTACTCAGAGCCAAGGTGGGGGGCCTCTTGGCTGTCCTAAGGCCCTGAAGCCATTGGTCCCTCGCTCAGTTACAGCATAGCCATGGAGGTCCTGCAGCCATCAATCCTTGACTCAGTTACAGCATAGCCATGGAGGTCCTGCAGCCATTGCGCCCTGACTCAGTTACAGCATAACCATCAAGGTCCTGCAGCCATCAATCCTTGACTCAGTTACAGCATAACCATCAAGGTCCTGCAGCCATTGCGCCCTGACTCAGTTACATCAGTCATCTGAGTCACTGCGACCATCCATCTGCCCCTGGGAAGATATTTCCTCTGGAAGGTCAAACTGTTATCTGCTTGGAAGCAGGAGCTGGGTCCAAATGACCTTTTTGGAATCCATGGGGAAAACCACACATCTGGAGCAGGGGAAGGCTAGACAAGGCAGGATGTCCAGGACATAGAGTCCCCGAGAACAGGCTGAAGACAAAGTCCCCAGGTAAGCACCTCCCCAACACCAATTCCAGGGAACACTCACCTTTGGCCCTGGGGGCCCAGGGAGCCCTGGAGGGCCAGGTTCCCCTCTGCCTCCTCCAATGGAGTTGCCAGCATCACCTTTCTCACCCTGGGGGTGGAAGGTGGAGTTAGCATCCCTGGTGTGGAGGAAGGTCTAGGCTGAGCACTGGAGGGACACTATGGGTTGTGGGCCTCAGGATGTCTGGGGACAGGGGCCTTCAGAACCCCGGCCTGGTCTGATCCAGCCGTGGGATTTGAAGAGAGATTGGAAGTGTTTACTGAAGAGCAGCAGGTTTACAGCTGACACAAGGGACCCTTCAAAACTGGGTCTGGCACAGTGTTTCTCAAAGTGTATTCCACAGAACACTGCTCAGTGGGTTGAGAATATTCAAAATGTGGAGTAACATTGTTACTGGTGGCCAAACTATGTTAAGAAATGCAGTGTTAAATAAGGCTTTGCAGACCCCGTCACTGCAGGGTGCTCAGGCCTCTAACAGGCTGAGGAGCACTGTGACTTTCCAAGGGGCCCATCTTATTATGCATGTCTCCCCTTATTTTGGCCTCATCTTTTGTTTTTAATTTTTAAATTAAATATCTTACAGAGCTCATGAACTTTGGATGCATTTGCAGAGCCGGTACAAAGAAATCTGACCAGGTCATCACTACCAAATTCTTTACATTTAGGCATTTTATTTTTGCCAATCAGGGCCTGCCTATGGCACCTCTCCCCCAACAAACAGAATCTGGCTGTGTTCCAGCTGCCTTTCCTGCAGTCTGGGAGGCAGACATGTCCAATGCTGGGGCCCGTGTGGATGTGCAGGGCTGGCTATGGGATGTGGGTGACGAAGGACCTGAATCCTCCATTCAGAGCGACACCTACCTTCTGTCCCAGGAGGCCAGGAAGCCCAGGGGAGCCTTCAGCCCCCTTCTCACCCTGCAGGGAGATGCAGACAGTGGGGGCGGTTAGGAACTGTTTCTGCAGCAGGTTTGGGAAGCCACCAGCCCCACAGCTTAGGGCCTTGCCTTCCCTTGCTCCTGCCTCTCTGCCCCTGCCCCCGGCTGGCTTTCCGAAGGGCTCCACTTCCTCCCGGCCCCCATCCTGGCTGGCTACTTCCATGGGCAACTTCACATTGGTGACACCTGCATGACTGCTTTCCTTATTCCCATGTGGCCCGGGCCCTTGTCATTCATGCTGGGGAGAAGTCACACTGGCCACAGATCATAACAAAGGCCAGAAGCATCTAGTCCATCCTGGGGGTCTGCTGGGAGAGGTGAGCAGTTCAGAACGCCAGTGGTTGGGCAAGCAATTCCTTTTCACCACTCTGCTCTTCTTCAGATTCTTAATGCTTAGCAACTAAGGGCCCCCAGTCTTTTCTGGCACCCCCTTCTCTGCCTCTAGCTCTAATCAGCTCACCTTATTTGGACATAGGGTCATTGCAAATGTAATGAGTTAGGATGAGGTCCCACGGGAGTAGGGTGAGCCCCTATCCAATGTGCTGATGTCCTTTTTATAAAAGGGAGAAATTTGGGCACAGACACGCACACAGGGAAATGCCATGTGGAGATGGAGGCAGAGATTGGGGTGATGCGTCTATAAGCCAAGGAATGCCAAAGATTGCCAGCAAGCATGAGAAGCCGGGAGAGAGGCCTGGAGCAGATTCTCCCCCTTGGCCCTCAGATGGAACCCGCCCTGCTAACACCTTGCTTTTGGACTTCCAGCTTCCAGAACTGTGTGACAATGAATTTCTTCTACTCAAGCCACCCAGCCTGTAGTACTTTGTTACCACAGCCCTAGCAAAATAATACACTTCCCTACCCAACTTCTTCCACTACAGAAGAACTCTTTTTCCCCCAGGACATGAATCAAAGAGCCCCTTAGAGATACTGAACCCCATTCTCATTTCACAGATTTGGTGAGGGAAGCCCCAAAAGGTTATGTGACTGGTGGCCAACCCCTTACTGAGTCAGTGGCAGAGGCGGGTTGAGCCCCTGTCTTCCTGATGCTCTGCCTTCTCTTCACAGAGCAGCTGTCTTGGTCAGCTCAGGCAGCCATAACAAAGTCTGGGTGGCTTTGACAGCAGAAATGTATTTTCTTACAGTTCTGGATGCTGGAAGTCTGAGATCAGGGTGCCAGTATGGCCAGGTTCTGGTGACAGCCCTCTTCCTGCCTTGAAGATGACGGCTTTCTTGCTGTGTTCTCACAAGGCAGAGAGGGAGAAACGTCTCTCAAAGATCTCTCTCTTTCTTCCCCTTCTTCTAGGGCCACCAATCCTATTGGATTAGAGCCTCAACCTTATGGTCTCATTTAACCTTAACGACCTCCCCAAGGCCCTATCTAAATACAGCCACACTGGAGGTGAGGACTTCAACATATGGGTCTGGGATGGACTGCATAGCAGTGTCCAATATCAGGTGAGCGTCCAAGAGCACCCCACCAGCAGGGCTGGGGTATCAGGTCAGCACAAGAAGCTTCTCTTCCCACAGCCCTGGGGAGAGGCAGCTCTCATGTATAATAATGTGAGCTGAGGGCTCCGGGCTTATAATTTGGTCAGATGTCTCAATGAACATTCATTCCAGCTGGAGCCACAAAAGGTGCCACACCAAGTCTTTCGGTGTCGTCTCCTTGGCACCTGCCCCGGGGTAGCAGCTGAACGGTAAAGTGGCCTGAGGCTGGCCAAGAGGGGTTGTGGAGGGCCAGGCAGAGGCCCTGGCAGTGGGAGGGAGCCCCTGCTGCCCGGTCTTGCCTGGGCTGCTCTTGCAGTTGTGCTTAGTCTGGGCATCCTTCAGAAGCAGGCCAGGTGGAGAAGGAAAGGATGTGGATCCTGACCTATGGAGAGCCTCGAGGAGCAGAGATGGAAGGAGGCAGGTTTCTCCTTCTGCTGGGCTTTCTGCTGGGTAATCAAGGCTGCCCAGGAGAGTGGGTGTGCTCTTGAGTGTGGGTTTCTGAAGCTTGGCCAGGCCGTCCTGCCACTCCCCTTGTCTTGGGACACATGCACCAATAGCACGCTGCAGGCGACACACCAGCCACGGAGGAAGGCCAGGGAGTAGGGGAATGGCGAGGCCAGGATGAGGGGGCACACACTCAAATACACGATATTCTACCCTCTGCCCCCTCTTTCCCAGCAAACCTGGGGGCCCCGGCTTCCCTTCTGCTCCTGGGTCTCCCTTTGGGGTAAGAAGAGAAAGTCACTGATAAGAAGATGGGGCAGGGAGTGAGGGGTAGGATGGGCAGTGATCATTGACCAGCATTTCCAGAATACTTGTCCCTTAAGCTCTTCCTCTTTAAAAAAGGGTGTTCTGGTCAAAAACGTTTTTAAAATGCCACATAAGATATTTCCTTTTGAGAGATCCTCAATTCACATTTAGCAAATTAAAAGTTCTGAGAAGGTCTGCAGCAAAGAAACCTGTGTAATATTTCTAACCTAGTATTTCTCAAACTTTTTTTCTTGTCACACCTCTTATTGTCACACAAGAGGGAAAGAGAACCCTGTAGGTGCAGGGGACAATAGTCACTGCCTGCTGCAGCTGGCATGCCTGCAGGCCAGGACCCAGGGAGGGGGAAGCATTTGCAGTGTGTTCCTGACCAGTGGGCCCTTCTCTGCTCAGCCAGGTCCCCAGCCCCAGGCCAGCCTCAGGGAGACCAAGAGCAAAACAGCAGCAGCCCCTCCCACCTCTGCCCATGACCGATGCTCTGTGCAGCCCGGAACATTCTCTCTGCATCAGTACCTTGGTTCCTGGGATCCCTGGCTCACCCTGTGTGGAAAAAGAGAAACAAATGTGAGAGATAGAAAAAGCAGAAACAAATAAGCAAGGCACCTGTTGGTAGAGGTGGGGTGGGGGGGCAGTCAGGGTGAGGTTAGTGAAACATCTGGCCAGCCCAGCTCTTCTCTGTTCAGGCATCAGGTCCCAGGCCAAAGGAGGCCTATCAGGCTACTGACCCTTAGAGGGTCCTATTCTTCCCCAGGTGAGGGGTGTGGCAGGTGGGATCATAAGTGAGGCAGCCCAGGAGGAAGGAGAAGAAGGAATGGGCATTTGGTTTGGACATGGTGCCCCCTGTAAGTGAACCTGCTGTGAAGATAGAATTTGAGCACTTGTTTTTCCAGGCTGTCCTCACATCTGCCTGCCAACCAAATGGGCAGTTAGGGTGGGGGTTCTGGAGATGAACTCCTCCTCTCTCTGAAGCTTTGGAAGCATATAGCTACGGAATTACAGAGCATAAAGGAAATATCTGGGCTGCCTTCCTGCTGCCTTGGTGCATTGGCAGGCTAGTGAGTCGAGGCGGGAAACCATCGCTACTTACTTGCAAGGCTTAGTTATACATCTGTGGCTCAAGGTTATGCACCTGGCACAAATGTTACTTTGAGAAAAATGTTTCCAAATCCTGTCTGTCCCCTCGTTGCTCTGGCAGCAACCCCACTGAGTCTAAGCTTTCCAGCTCTGCCCGCTCACTTCTCTCCCACCCTGTCCCTGATGTGTTGGTTACAACAGTCCACTGACCTTCATCCCAGCCATGGCAATTCCGGGAGCCCCCTGGCAGAGAGAGAAAAAAAAGGTCTGAAGACATTCTGCAGCGAGGGGGCAGCAGGGGGCGGGGGGCAGTGGACAGCCTCCCCCTGGTGTGATGGGAAGGAGGACTGCTCACTCCTCCCAACCCCGCAACCACCAACCCCGCCTGGGAGGTGGGGGCGTCTGAGCTGACGCCACGAGAACGGACCCTGAGGACGGGGCTTTGTGTAGCGCAGTCTGCGGGCCTCCCTGGGCTTCCCAACCACCTGCACAGCTCCTGGCCTCTCCTGGGAGGCACAGTGGGGACTGTGGGGCACTAGATGGGGCTGCGAGGGGGTCCCTGGGGTGGAAGGGGGAGCTTCGTTGGAATACGAAAGGAGGAGGAGGAGGAGGAGATGGGAAGGGAGAGGGCAGGAGGATGGAAAGCCATGGGAGAGGGGTGCAGAGTAGATGACAAAGTAAAGGGGCTGATTTCACCAGGGACAGTTGCCCCAAGTGTTTGATTGGCATTACCCTCACAGTCAGCTCTGTGCACCTCTGCCCTCATGGACTGGGGAGTGGATGGAGTGAACTCTGTTTTCCTATCAGCCCAAGGCCACCTACTTTGAGAGACAGATGATGCCTAAAGTGCCCCTTAGCAAATCTCAAGCGGAGGTGATTTTTGGGGGTCCTTACTCTCCACTTGGGTCTTAGGACTGCAGTGGAGCTAGGGGTACCTGAGATGGCTTTTTATGACCCAGAGATGCCCAGGAGGAGGCCGCCCACATCAGGAGGCACTGATGAGAGACCACAGTGCTGCAGCTGGGAGAGCCAGGGCAGGCAGAAGGAGGCCCAAACAGCTGGGACTCCAGAGTGTCCCTGGAGCTGGGGAGAGAGGGATGGGCACTGGGGGAGGGGCCTTGGGGCTGCCTGGGATGTGGTGAAGGGGGAGGTACCTTGGCTCCATGCTTGCCTGGCATCCCTGGCATGCCCCGTTCTCCCTAGAGGAAGAAATGAGAAAGCATGAGGAGAGGACCAGAGTCGGGGCCCGTCAGCCTGCAAGGATGTCGGTGAGAATGGCTTGTCTGGAGGCTGGGATGGTTGTCCCGTTCACGTTGAGCTCTGGGGACCCTGCCTGGTGGCAGCCATGTAGGCCCCTGCCCTCAGCTATGTGAACTTGCAGGAGGGCCCCAGTTACAGGTCACAGAGCAGGAAAGGCCCCCAGAGAGAGAGGCTGACCTAGTGGAATGCCAGTTCAGCAAGGGACATGACTGGCCCAAGATCTACTTACCACTCTGTGGTTGAGCTGTACCTGGAACTTGGGCTGTGGGAGGGGACCAGGGGCAGGAGCCACCCATTGGCCGCTTACCTACTGCACACCTTCCCTCCGGTCCCCGCCTGGGACTTCTTGCCTCGTTTTCACTCCAGCAGCTTTGCTAGGATTGTACCTTCTGGCTGAGCCAGACAGGAGCTCTCTTCTCTTTTCATCTGGGGTTCCTTTCCCTTCCAAGTCCTCTGGGTCTAACTCTTCCCAAGGGCATGTTTCCCTGCCCATTTATCTGCACCCCATTTCTGACCCTACTCATCCGGAGACACAGGTAGGGTCACCTGTCCATTGTTGCTTCTCTGGGAGAGCATGGGGTCACTCTACCATCTTGGCACTGCCCTATCTTTATGTTCAACATCTTTACTTCCCCAGGAAAATGCCAAGTCTGAGAGTAGGGTGAGATCAGGAAGAAGGACACACCACAAGGAGGTGGAGTTGGAGATGACAGCCAGGGACAAATGGGAGGCCAAGAGCAGGTGAGTCAGGACTATCATTGGCTACATCAGGGGAGGGGGGAGGGCAGCTCCTGGCTCCAGGAGTTGAATCCTGTGTAGCGCCTGAGCACGAAGCCCCAGCTGGGGCCCGGGATGGTGTCCAGCAACAGGTGACTGCGGCCAGCCTGCTGCCACTTCCTCCATCTGAAGGCCAGCGCTGTGGATGGGCAACACAGAGTGTGACAATCCTGCTCCCGGCCCAGCTGCCCCATTGGGTGTGACTGCTGTGGCTGCCAGGCCAGGCTGCAGTTCCCATAGCCTTAAAGGCAGAGGGGATCTGGTGTTCCCCGGCTTCCTTCTCAGCTGTCCACGCTCTCCCTTTCCTGCCATCTTACAGGAGGTCCTGGTCCATCCTTCTCCTTTCCAAGGCTAAAGTACTTCCACCCTCTTCCTCCATGATGGGTCTTCCATGCAAGTGTCCAGTTAAGCTTCCTAACATACAGGCTGGATAGTGAGACCCCTGCCTTAAAACATCCCTGGCCTGCTGTTGACAGTAGGAAAAGGACCAGGTCCCTGAGCATGATGTTCTGACCCCCGCTTCCTTCCTAGCCTCATCACCCGATATCATGTCATGATATCACTAGTTGCTGTGTCCCTGAAAACACCACCCATTTCCACGGTTCTGTCTTTCTTACATTTCTTCAACTTGAAACCCTATTCATCATTTGGAGTCTTGGTTGATAGAGCACCCAGTGCTTGTCTGGTGCCCTGGGCTGAGCTGCCCTTGCACACTGACTCCTGCACCCCTATGGACCACAGACCTGAGGGCCTCTGAGTAGAGAGGGGCTCTGCCCTGTTTTCAGCCTGCAGAGGCTGTTTGATGGGAGTGGGGCCCTTTTATCTCTTCTATGAAGCTTTTTGCTATCCCCTATAGCTCAGCGCTGCATCCTCAATGCGACAGGGACCACTTAGCGTTTGTAATCTGCACACACAAATTTATGTCTGCCTGAGATGGCTTCACTTTTATCCTCTTTGGGCCAAGTCTCTAAATTCTACAAAAGGCGTAGAATCTTTAGTTCCCAATGCCAGAGCCCTCTCTCAGCATGACCCCACCAGTGACCCCTGAACCACAGGTGGGATGGCAGAGCTAAACTCAGGAAGTTACCACAGCTGAAAATCCAGAGCCCAAGGCCTGCCCTAGACATTAACTTCCTGCAGCTGCCATGTGTCTGCACTGGACTGAAAAGCTCTATTCCATCTCCAACAATCCCTTCCAATGTGGGAGTGGACGTTAGCCTTGTTTCACAAGTCAGCTAACTGTGGCTCACAGAGGACAGGTATGATTGCCAAGATCATGCAGCCTAGGTCTTTGGATAGTCTGTTGTCTGTTATGCCAAGGTGCTCATTTCTCTTGGCCAACCCAAATATCAGATGGACTGATGTTCCGTCTGCTTCCATCAAACAGCCTTTGCAGGCTGAAGGCAGAGCAGAGCCCCTCTTTGCTTAGGGGGCATCCTTATGTCTGTGGCCCATAGGGGTGCAGGGGTCAGTGTGTGGGGGCCGCTCAGTGCAGGATGCCCAGAAAAGCTCACTGCCTGTGTGCACAGCCGCTCTGTGGCCGGCAGAGGGCGCGACAGTACCTCATCTGAAGTCTGGCTACTCCAGCCACAGCGGTCTCCAAGCCTTCTCAGTAGCACCAGCTGAGGGCTCCTGTCATTCTTTCCTTTGGAGGGTCCCCTGCTAACATTCTGAATGACCAAACCAGTTTGACTCAGTACAGAGGCCCCCACAGTCGTCTGGTGTGGGTGCAGGTGAGAAGTCAGCTTGGGAGTCCTTGACGATTCAGAGGCCCCCGTCATCTGTCTTTTCTCTTGCTTTCCCTCAATGCCCCTGCCCTCTTCTTCCCACCTCCATTTCGAGGAGCTGGGCTGGTGCTGCAGCCCACGGATAAGCCGCTTTCTCCCACAGGTCCAGGGTTCTTGGTTGCAAAGTGAGGTTAGATCAGATACCTCCCATCCACTGGCGCTCTTGTCTCTTCCCACCTACCCCAGCCCTGTCTCTGCTCCCCTGCACGGCCCTTTGGAAGGAGAGAGGCCAAAGCTGGAGAGGTGCCATTTGGCTTGGTTGGCAGCTCCAGAAAAAGGCTCTGTGGGGTCGGGAGGGGCTTTTAGCTTTGGTTAAGAATGCAGCTCTAGGAGGGGTCTCAGTGGGTCTCTGCTCTCCCTTCCTCCTGCCCACAGGGGTACTCCTGCAGGGAGGAGGTGGCATCTGCTTCAAGCTTGTCTCTGGGCTTCTGTCTCCAATCCCAGAAGAAACTGTGCAGAGCGTGAGAGTCTCCAGGCTAATTGGGGTTGTCCTCAGCCCCTGTTGATGTGAGTGTGTAAAGACACAATCAGGCACTCAGGGGAAATCGGAGCCCCGGGAGCCTCCTCGGGAGGCAGCCCTCCTTGTTAGGGTGGCTGACCTTCGCCCCTTCCCTCCTCTCTGGGTCAATTCTCTTAATTCCGCAAATGACCCAGGCTTCCTTGATCCCCATCAAAGGGCCTCCCTCCCTCCCACCCCCTTGCTTGGCAGGAAGCAGGGGCGCCCCCACTGGCCTCCCCCAGCTGACCTCGCTCTGCCGCTCACTCCACTCTCATTAGGCTCACTCCCCGGGGCTTGTCTCTAGGGACCTGCCCCTGCCTGACCTCTGAAGTGGGGAATGGCTTCACCTAAAGCCAAAAACATTGGTTCCTGGATGATGGGGAGGTGAGAGTCATTATCAAGGACTCCAGCGTCGCTGTGGCCGGGGCCCATGTGCAGGAGGCAGGAGGTGGGGGTAGGGGGAGGGCATGGTTATTGCCCGAGGAG
Source organism: Hylobates moloch (assembly GCF_009828535.3). Classification (NCBI taxonomy): domain Eukaryota; kingdom Metazoa; phylum Chordata; class Mammalia; order Primates; family Hylobatidae; genus Hylobates; species Hylobates moloch. Next base: position 65,137,161 of record NW_026652278.1, on the reverse strand, counting down.
GACGGTGGCCCACCTCTGTTCAGAGGACTGCTCCTTAGGGCATGTCTTTGTGCAACCCTGTCTAAGGGCTCCTTTTCTAATTCCCCTCCTAGGTTCTCCTATTTAAAAAGTGTATTAGTAATTGTGCTCAGTTTCCATCCACTCACTCATCACTGTCTTGGTTTTTGGAGGGCCTGGCTCACGCAGTCCAGCAAAGCCCACAGGCCTCAATTCACCTCCTCTACCTCTGCCCCCTCTTGTCTCCCCAGAAGGGACTCAGAGGTTCCCCTGGGGGCTCTCAGCTGCCTTACTTGAGCTGGGGAAGTAGGTGCTCTGAACCTTACAAAAGGTCTCGGCCATGTGCATGGTGTGATGGCAGAAACTGTGACTCCTGGGCCAACATCCAGCCACCCCTCTGCAAGGCTGGCTTTTTAACCTCAGTGCCAAGAACCAATGCAGGACGGGGTAGACTGTAGTCATTGTGGCTGAGAAGGCTCCAGGGGAGCACAAGTGGATAGAGAAGTGTTTGCTTTGAATGACCTTGAAGGCCTGTCCCATCCCTGATTTTGAGGCTGCCACTCAGACTCCCCAGCTGGGCAGTGCACCTGAGCACCATACAGCACTGATAGGTCCTCTGTTCTGGTCCAAGATTCCAGGTGGGAGGATGCATCCTTTACAGAAATGATAGAATGGAAGTGAGCTCCTTGGAGCATAAACCAGCCACCCTCTGGTCCTGTGGGAGTGGCCTCTTAATTGGCGATTTACTGTTTGTTGAACAAGCTGGGCAGGGACTTGGCAAGAAAGCACAGTCTAGAGGAAGGAAGGGGGCTTTAAGGTCAGCTCCCAGCCAAGGTCAGGCCAGGGAAGCACGGGGAAGTAAATGAAGTTCTCTAAGATTAGGCCTGGTTTCTGCTGCAGCCAGGTCTGGGTTGGAAGGCCCGGAGCAAATGCATCTGGTGGCACAGGCTCTTTGTTCTCTGTAACGGAGGAGGAAGGCCTGCCTGAGAGTGTGGGGAGTTTGCGGGGAGGGGTGGGGGTGGGGGTGGGGGGCGGTCGGTGGACGGCTCAAGCCTCAAGCCTGGACCAGGGTCTTTTCCCTAGGCCAGAAAAGCCAGGTGCGGAGGGCTAATGGTTTTCTCCCTATAAAGAGTTCCCAGGTCTTCCTTCCGGGAAAAAGGTAGCTCAATTCCTGCTTCCCTGCTCCAGCCATCTTCCACACCAGAGAGGACCGGAACCGCGGAAATCCCAGTTCCTCCGGTAATTAGGGCCGGCAGGAAGTGATCCGGGGAATTACCGGGGTCGGGTGCTCCATTGAAGGCCAGGGCTTTGGAAGGGCAGCTGGCTTGTAATCTCAATTTGAGATCGGTTGATTTTGTAGTTAGTTCCAAAAAGAAAAGTCAGCTCTAATTAATCTTGGACTTTGGAGTGCATGAAAAACAGAGCCCAGAGTGCTCAGGTTGGGGGCTGGGGTCGCTTTAGTCTCCACAAGGTCTCAGATCAGAGGCCCAGATCTTAGTTTTCTTATCTTTAATGCGAATGGTCCCCACTAGGATTTCATCGCTTTCAAAGAAAATGCTGTCCGCGCACTAGCAGGCTCCTGCATCTATGGCTTCCATCTGCACGGAGCACTCAGTGGGGGTGGGAACGCATGAACTACTCAGGTCCTACAGGAGCCGGAGGGGTGCAGGAAGGTTTCAGGAATAGCTGTCGTGGAAAGTTGGGGCAAGCTGCCTCCTCCAGGCTTTACTGGGAGTCCAGAAACCATCCCAACTCCCTGAGGGACTTATTTGGGTGGAGTCAGTGCCAACGGGCAAAGCAGTCCACTTCCTTAATTCTTTGGCTAGAGCAACACACCAAGTACTCCCTGTTCTCTGCTGCAGACTCTGCAGACACTGCTCCCAGGGAGCCTGGAGGCTCAGAGAAAGGCCTGAATCCAGACTTCTCTTGTAAGAATGAAAACAATTCAGCTGCCACCTCCTTTCCTTCCATTC
>NW_026652278.1:64403641-64534791 GCF_009828535.3 Hylobates moloch | reverse complement strand
GCTCTTGTTGCCCAGGCTGGAGTGCAATGGCATGATCTCAGCTCACCGCAACCTCTGCCTCCCGGGTTCAAGTGATTCTCCTGCCTTAGCCTCCTGAGTAGCTGGGATTACAGGCACCTACCTCCACGCCTGGCTAATTTTTTGTATTTTTAGTAGATATGGGGTTTCACCATGTTGGCAAGGCTGGTCACGAACTCCTGACCTCAGGTGATCCACCCGCCTTGGCCTCCTAAAGTGCTAGGATTACAGGCGTGAGCCACCACACCTGGCCTGCTTTTTAAGTTTTGAAATCAGGAAATGTGAGTTCTCTTTCTTCTTATTCAAGATTGTTTTGGCTATTCGGCACCCCTTCCATTTTCATATGAATTTTAGAAGCAGCTTGTCAATTTCTGCAAAGAAGCCAGCTGAGATTTTCATAGGAATTGAGTTGAATCTATATATTAATTTGGGGAGTTTGCCACCTTAACAATAGTGTCTTCCAATCCCTGAACATGGGATGTCTTCCCATTAATTTAGATCTTCTTTATTTTCTTTCAACAATCCTTTGTAGTTTTCAAAGTCTGTACTTCTCTTGTTTATTCCTAAGTAGTTTGTTCTTTTTGATGCTATTATAAATGGAATTGTTTTCTCTTTTTTTTTTTTTGAGACAGAGTCTCACTCTGTTACCCAGGCTGGAGTACACTGGTGTGATCTCAGCTCACTGCAACCTCCGCCTCCCAGGTTCAAGTGATTCTCCTGCCTCAGCCTCCCGAGTAGCTGGGATTACAGGTGTGTGCCACCACAACCAGCTAATTTTTGTATTTTTAGTAGAGATGGGTTTTCACCATGTTGGCCAGGCTGGTTGCAAACTTCTGACCTCAGGTGACCCACCTGCCTTGGCCTCCCAAAGTTCTGGGAGTACAGGCATGAGCCACCGCACCCAGCCAGGAATTGTTTTCTTAATTTCATTTTTAGATTGTTCATTGCAATTTTATAGAAGAAGTAAAATTTAATTTTTTTTTTTTGAGATGGAGTCTCGCTCTGTCACCCAGGCTGGAGTGCAGTGGCGTGATCTCGGTTCACTGCAACCTCCATCTCCCAGGTTCAAGCAATTATCTGCCTCAGCCTCCCAAGTAGCTGGGATTACAGGCACCCAACACTACTCCCCGCTAATTTTTGTATTTTTAGTAGAGACTGGGTTTCACCAGTCTGAAACCAAGGCTGGTCTTGAACTCCTGACCTTGTGATCCACCTGCCTCAGCCTCTCAAAGTGCTGGGATTACAGGCGTGAGCCACCATGCCTGGCTACAATTTTTGTATATTAATCTTGTATCCTATAACCTTGCTGAACTTGTTTATTCATTCTAATAGGTTTTTGTGGGTATTCTAGGATTTTCTACATACAAAATCACGTAGGGCTCTTTTTGCCATCTTTCCACACCACCACAGTGGTGCACATGAATGTCCTGGCTGATGCACTCAAGAGCATCAACAATGCTGAAAAGAGAGACAAACACCAGGTTCTTAGGCCATGCTCCATAGTCATTGTCTGGTTTCTCACTGTGATGATGAAGCATGGTTATATTAGCGAATTTGAAATCATTGATGATCACAGAGCTGGATAAATTGTTGTGAACCTCACAGTAGTCTAAACAAGTGTGGCATGATCAGCCTCAGATTTGATGTGCAACTCAAAGATCTGGAGAAATGGCAGAATAATCTGCTTCCATCTGGCCAGTTTGGTTTCATTGTACTGACAATTTCAGCTGGCATCATGGACCGTGAAGAAGCAAGACGAAAACACACAGGAAGGAAAATCCTGGGATTCTGTTTCTAGAGATGTTATACATATTTACAAATAAAACGCCTCATTAAAAAAAAGCAAAAAACAAAATTACATAGGAATAACCTTTTGATATATGCAGCAACATAAAAATATTAAAACCAGGCACAAGAGAGAGTATATATGTATGATTATATTTACATGAGGTTCAAGAACGGAAAAGCTCTGGTGATAGAAGTCAGAATAGTGATACTCTCAGGACAGGATATGGGAAGTAATGACTGGAAAAGAGCATGAAGGGATTTTGGGGGGGTAATGGAAATGTTCTATATCTTGAACTGGGCAATGGTTACAAAGGTGTATACATGTGTTAAAACTTCTTAAACAGCTGGGCATGGTGGCTCACATCTGTAATCCAAGCACTTTGGGAGGCTGAGGCAGGTGGATTGCTTGAGCTCAGGAGTTCAAGACCAGCCTGGGCAACATGGCAAGACCCTGCCTCTACTAAAAAAAAATTTTAAAATAGGCCAGGTGCAGTGGCTGAGGCCTGTAGTGCCAGCACTTTGGGAGGCCAAGGCAGGCGAATCACGAGGTCAGGAGTTCGAGACCAGCCTGGCCAACATGGTAAAACCCCATCTGTACTAAAAATACAAAAAATTACTGGGCGTAGTGGCAGGCGCCTGTAATCCCAGCTACTTGGGAGGCTGAGGCAGGAGAATTGCTTGAACCCAGGAGCCAGAGGTTGCAGTGAGCCAAGATCGTGCCACTGCACTCCAGCCCAGGCAACAGAGTGAGACTCCATCTCAAAAAAACACAAACAAAGCTGGGGGCAGTGGCTCACGCCTGTAATCTCAGCACTTTGGGAGGCCGAGGTGGGCAATCACGAGGTCAGGAGTTCGAGACCAGCCTGACCAACATGGTGAAACCCCGTCTCTACTAAAAATACAAAAATTAGTCGGGCCTGGTGGCGCACGCCTGTAATGCCAGCTACTCGGGAAGCTGAGACAGGAGACTTGCTTGAACCCAGGAGGCGGAGGTTGCAGGAGCCAAGATCACGCCATTGCACTCCAGCCTGGGCAACAGTATTCAGAGGCATGTGGTAGGAGATCGGAAGAGCGTCGAGTAGGGATCGAGCGTAAAAATGGGCAGGCTGGTACATGGCTGTAGTCCCAGCTACTTGGGAGACTGAGGTGGGAGAGTCACTTGAGCCCACAGGGTGGAGGCTGCAGTGAGCCAAGATCGCACCACTGCACTCCAGCCTGGGTGACAGAGTGACACCCTGTCTCAACAACACACTTATGGCTGGGCGTGGTGGCTCACGCTTGTAATCCCAGCACTTTGGGAGGCCGAGGCGGGCGGATCATGAGGTCAGGAGATTGAGACCACGGTGAAACCCCGTCTCTACTAAAAATACAAAAAAATTAGCTGGGCATGGTGGCGGGCGCCTGTAGACCCAGCTACTTAGAGAGGCTGAGGAAGGAGAATGGCGTGAACCTGGGAGGCGGAGCTTGCAGTGAGCCGAAAAAAAAAAAAAAAAAAAACCACTTATTAAGCTTACAGAATTTGTGTGTTTGGCTGGTAGTAAATTATACTTTCATTTAAAAAAAAATAAAAACATAGGTCGGGCGTGGTGGTGCAGGTAATCCCAGGTACTTGGGAGGCTGAGGCAGAAGAATCACTTGAACCCAGGAAGGGGAGGTTGCAGTGAGCCGAGATGATGCCACTGCCCTCCAGCCTGGGCAATAGAGTGAGACTCTGTTTCTAAAAAATAATAATAAATAAATAAATGAATAAATAGATAAAGATGAACTATTTTAAAATGTGGTGGCCTAGTAGTGTCATTAGCTAATTCTCTCAAGGCACTCTGTACACATAGTGATTAGTTCATCATTAGCAATATCATATGTAAAGCCAGAATTTAAATAGCCTGCTAATTTTTAATTTTTTGACTGACTTATCATTATATCTAATAAGATCTTTATCTTCTTTCAACCCCATGATGTAGCCGAATAGTCTGTACCAGGGGTAGGAAAATTATCAGCCGTCTTATTTTCTCATTGTTCATTTGTGTTAGCTTCAACCCAGTTTCTTTTACTTTTTTTTTCCTTTTAAGAGACAGGGTCTCACTGTCACCCATGCTGGGGTGCAGGGGCACAATCATAGCTCACTGCAGCCTCAAACTCTTGGACTCAAGCAATTCTCCTGCTTCAGCCTCTCAAGTAGCTGGGATTGCAGGCACACATTACCATGCTCAGCTAATTTTTACATTTTTTTTAGAGATGAGGTCTTGCTATTTTGCCCAGGATATTCTAAAGCCCCTGGCCTCAAGTGATCCTCTCCTTGGTCTTTTAGAGCGCTGGTATTACAGGTGTGAGTCACCACACCTGTCTCAACCCACATTTTTTTATGCAGAAATCTTTTAAAACCATTTGCCTATTTTGTGAGGATCAGTCTAATTAAACCCAAATAACATGATACATAAGACTACTTCAACCAAGCAATTCTTTTTTTTTTCCTTGAGATGGAGTTTCTCTCTTCTTGCCCAGGCTGGAGTGCAATGGCATGATCTCAGCTCACTGTAACCTCCGCCTCCTGGGTTCAAGCATTTCTCCTGCCTCAGCCTCCCGAGTAGCTGGGATTACAGGTGCCCGCCACCACACCCGGCTAATTTTTGTATTTTTAGTAGAGATGGGGTTTCACCATGTTGGCCAGGCTGGTCTGGAACTCCTGACCTCAGGTGATCCATCCTCCTCGGCCTCCTAAAGTCCTGGGATTACAGGTGTGAGCCACTGCACCTGGCCCTACCAAGCAATTTTTTTTCTTTTTTTTTTTTTTGAGACAGTGTCTCACTCTGTGGCCCAAGCTGGAGTGCAGTGGCAGGATCTCAGATCACTGCAACCTCTGCCTCCCAGGTTCAAGCAATTCTCGTGCCTCAGCTTCCCAAGTAGTTGGGATTACAGGTGCACACCACCACGTCTGGCTAATTTTTTGTATTTTTAGTAGAGAGGGGGTTTTACCGTGTTGGCCAGGCTGGTCTCAAACACCCGACCTCAGGTGATACGCCCACCCTGGCCTCCCAAAGTGCTGGGATTACAGGAATGAGCCACTACGCCTGGCCTCAATCAAGCAATTCTAAAGCTGCTATGCTTCAGAATATGCTAAAGATGGTCCAGGAAATAAAGGAGGGGGCCACTATCGACCCCTCCTCATTGTGAGAAGCCTGGGTACCTGCAAGGCCACCAACATTGATTTGTCTTTAAAAAGTTGGTGACAACTGAATCGTAATACAGTTGACCCTCGAACAACACCGGTTTGAACTGCACGAGTTTGCTTACACCTGGATCTTCTTCTGCCTCTGCCACCCCTGAGACAGCAAGACCAACCCCTCCTCTACCTCCTCCTCAGCCTACTCAAAGTGAAGACTACAAGGATGAAGACCTTCATGGTGATCCACTCCCACTTAAAGAATAGTAAATCTATTTCTCTTCCTTATGATTTTCCTAATAACATTTTCTTTTCTCTAGCTTACTTTATTGTAAGAATACAGAATATAGTATATAAAACATACAAAATATTTGTTAATTGACTTTATGTTATCGGTAAGGCTTTGGGTCAACAGTAGTTTTAGTAGTTTAGTTTTGGGGGAGTAGAAAGTTATATACAGATTTTCTACTGCATGATGTGGGGGCGGTCAGTGTCCATAACCCCCTCATTGCTTCAGGGTCAACTGTACTTTCTTCCCACTGGGAAGTAGATCATTTTGCACAGCACACACCCTGGAGGTCTCGTTACACTTATGCCCCCTACCCCCTCTCTGGTTTCCTGGGTGCCCAAGGCTTCCTCCAGCTCAAGCTCCTTGCTACTGCCAGACAGAAAACAATGTAATCACATGACTCCTCAGCCTAGAGGATCCTTCAGGCCGTGCTGTCAGAGTTTCTCAACTGGACAACCAATCCCAGCCCCATCCAACCTCCTCAGTCTCCCCAGCTTTTTCCCGTTCTTTGCAGGCTCTGTTTTGGCACATGCTGCACTCTCTGCTTGAAATGCCCTTCCTCGCCTGGCATATGCTCTCTGCAAATCTCATCACCTCTATCCAGCCTTTGTTATCTGGACCCAAGACAGGGTTGACCACTCCCTCATCTGGCTCTTAAAGCACATGTCACCTATGTTGTAACTGTCTCTTTTTAAAAAATATTGAACTTCACTTCTCAGTCATTAAGTCTTTTGAGGCTGGAGACTGAATCTTATTTATTTTCAAAAGAACAAGAATGTAGCTACCCAATCTGTGGAATGAGGAGCAGGGCAGAGCTCTGGGGCTCCAGGTTGAATCCACATCCAGCTTTGGGCCTCACCTGGGACTAGGTAATGGCCCCAGACACAGGGGAAATCGAAAGTTTCTGTGCTTTTCTCCCAAGTTGATTCATAAAGTCTACATCTCACCACCTTCGCGTGAAGCAACCCATCTCAGATCCACTCTGTTGCCACTTTAAAGAGATAGTAAGCTGTGTGCTTGGGGAATGGGAGGGAAGAGGGTAGGTCAGCACAAACAGTGCAGGAAACTCTCTGATTTGGGGCTAAACGGGATATGTCGATAGGAAAGATCTGAAATTTGTCCATATTGAAGAGCAGAGCAGATGGGTGCCAAGTTTCTGGCATGCCTGACTGTAAAATGGAAAAGACAAGAGGGGAGAGACCCTTCCATTTCCTCTCCCAGGGTCTCTCACAGTCAGGACGCCACGCATCCCCAAGGCAGGAAGGCCTTGTGTTTGGCTCTGACAATTAGCATTCTGCTTCCAAGAAAGGGCTAAGAAGGGGGCCTCTGTTACTAGGCCCCCTTGGAAAGCACCTTCCCTGTTCAGGTGGACTGAGTCCAGCAGGGAGCAAGTTGGAGGTCAATACTGCTCCACACCCTGGAGAAGCCACTGCACAACTGCTTGGCTGGCTTAAAATCCTTATCCCAAAGGGGATTGCCATGCACTATCTTTTACAGAAAATGTTACAGAAGGCTTTCTTACCTCACTTTCAGCAAGTAGATGAAGTTTTGGTTTTTCAGTTGCTGTAGCCTTAGAGAAAGACAGGACAAGTGTTACAAATGCATTTTAGCAACTTGCATTCACAACATATTGATGCTTATAACTAATCAATCACGCTCAGAAAGCAAAAGTAATTACAAGTAACCTTGGAATGTCTAAGCAAACTCTATCTTGATTATGGATATATTCATTCTCTGGATGAAATGCAGCAGAGCTCAGTCATGTGCGATTCATGAATTTATTCACACAAACACTAGGTTCTTACAAATGTACCAGGCACTGTGTTGGGAGCTGGAGAGTCCAAGATGAAAAACAACCTTGGGTCAGCCCTTAAGGAGCCCACAATCCACTAAGAAAGACAGATGTGCCAGTGGGTAATGGAAGCGCAGCAGCACCGGAGCTGCCACAGAGGCCTGGAGAGGAGCTGTGGGAGCACAGCCGTCTAATCCCTACTGAACCACTGGCCCCGCTGTGTCTCCTACCCTGAAGGATGCAATGCTTCCCTGATGAGCAAGGAGGCAACATGGCCATCAAGCAGTGACCAGCTCTTGACAGGGTCTGTGAAAGATGAGTTAGCATTCTGCCCTCCCCTCGCTATTTTTTTTTTTTTTTTTTTTTTTTGAGGGGGTCTCTCTCTCTCTCTCTCTTTCTCTCTGTTGCCCAGGCTTGGAGTGCAGTGGCGTGATTATGGCTCACTGCAGCCTCAACCTCCTGGGCTCAAGGAATCCTCCCACCTCACTCTCCCAAGTAGCTGGGACTACAGGTGTGCAACACCACACCTGGCTTATTTATTTATTTATTTATTTATTTATTGAGATGGAGTCTCGCTCTGTCGCCCAGGCTGGAGTGCAGTGCTCACTGCAACCTCCGCCTCCCGGGTTCAAGCGATTCTCTTGCCTCAGCCTTCCGAGTAGTTGGGATTACAGGCACCCGCCACCACACCCAGCTAATTTTTTTTTTTTGTATTTTTAGTAGAGACGGGATTTCCCCATGTTGGCCCAGCTGGTCTTGAACTCCTGACCTCGAGTGATCTGCCTGCCTCAGCTTCCCAAGTGCCGGGATTACAAGTGTGAGGCACCGCACCTGGCCAAATTTTTTATTTTTTGTACAGATGGAGTCCCTCTATGTTGACCAGGCTGGTCTCAAACTCCTGGGCTCAAGTGTTCCACCCGCCTCAGCTTCCCGAAGTGCTGGGATCACAGGTGTGAGCCACTGCCCCTGGCAGATTCTGCTTTTTTATAACTTCCTTTGCCTCACAAATTTTGGAAGCTGCTGCCAATCAAGAGAAAAGCTCATATGAATTTTTTCATGATGATAGCTGAATGGATAGGGAGGGTGTAGTAAATTGTTTGCAAAAAACAGCCACACTAATTCTCCTCCCTGTACCCATGCTTTTACATAGTCTCCACCCACAGCGACTCCGGAATTGGCCATGTGACTTGCTTGGGCTCATAGGACAATAGCAATGCCATGCAAACAGACACTTGAAATATGCTTGTGCAGGGCTGGGCGCAGTGGCTCACTCCTGTAATACCAGCACTTTGGGAGGCCAAGGCGGGCAGATCACAAGGTCAGGAGATCGAGACCATCCTGGCTAACACAGTGAAACCCTGGTGAAACCCCATCTCTACTAAAAATACACAAAATCAGCCGGGTGTGGTGGTGGGCGCCTGTAGTTCCAGCTACTCCGGAGGCTGAGGCAGGAGAATGGCGTGAACCTGGGAGGCGGAGCTTGCAGTGAGCCGAGATAGCGCCACTGCACTCCGGCTTGAGCCAAAGTGCGAGACTCTGTCTCAAAAAAAAAAAAAAAAAAAAAAAAGAAATATGCTTGTGCTTTGGGGCTTGACTTCTCATGCTGCTGTTGGAACCCTTGCAACCACCGCTATGTGAATCAGCCCCAGTTAGTCTGCTGAACATGTGTGGCACATGGCCCAGTTACCACCCTTGCCTATAGCCAGTCAACTTTCAGATGTGGAAGAGAAGCCACAGACCTCAAGCTGCCTGCAGACCTCTGAGGGAGCCAGTCTGACAGTAAATGGGACAGAGAAGAGCCCATTCCAGCTGAGCTCAGTCCAAATGACCAACTCACAGGATTGCCGGTAAATAAGAGATTATTGTTTTAAGCCACTAAGTATTAAGGTGATTTATTACACCACACACATAGAAAAAGCTGACTGATACAGAGAAAGGTTTCAAGGTTGGAGGCAGAAATGACAGTGCATACATATCTTGGAGATATCTTCCTTCTTCCTCCAGTATCTCCAAAAATCATGCGCAAGCTGGCCTGTTTAGATGCTTGACTTTCTGGTTGCTGGAATACTTCATGGAAAAGGAAACCTAGACCTATTGGAGGTGAACTGAGGCTGGGAACCTCAGGCACAGGTGAGTACCAGCCCACCTGCCTAACATGTCCAGGGCAGCTGGCTGAGGCTGGGAACTGAGCTGTCCTGTGTCACTGGGCACAGAAGAAGGCTACCCAAGGAGCACAGAGTTGATAAATGTCCCCACATATAGAAGACGCCAGATAGGAAGCAGGGGGATGAATAAAAATGCTTGGTAATGGGCTCAAGTCACACCTCCAGAAATGAGTGTTGGGAGTATAGCCAGCATGCCTGCTCTGGAGCCAGTGGAGGCCAAATCAGTCTTGTCCAGTGAAAGGGGAAATGAATCAGATGGATTAGAGCCTGGCCCCATCTTTCCACCTACCACTAGCAAGGGATAGGGTGGGCCCTGGTCCCAACCTATCCCGGGGCTGCTAGAGACAAACTTTCTGGGGAGCCCCAAGTCAGAACAGATGTAGCCCAAACTCAAGTATATTGGTGATGACTAGGGACTTCAAAGGACTCTGCTCTCAACTTGGAGATCTCATAGGATTCTGATTGTCAATCTCCACTCACCCCTGCAGGTATCTCTGCAGCACTGGAGGTTGGGGGAAAACTGGGGGAAAAAATACCAATACGAAAACTGAGGCCCTCCTCAGCCCTTTATCTGTAATAACAACCTGTAAAGTGCCTCCTATCTTAGTGCCCAGACCCAGAAAGCACAGCATAAATATTAGTTCTCCTTCTTCCTCCCCACTATTAGTGGGTGAGAAGGGATGGAACCCAGAGTGACAGAGCACAAGGGGCAACCCCACTCTATAAGGAAGGAGACTGAAGTTCCTGGAAGCTTGCATAGCAGCCCACGGACATGCAGGTAGTCTCTGTAAGAATCAGGGGTAACCCATGTATGTATCTCCCCTGGAGGGCAGGGATGATCTTTTCAGTATTTCTTGTCCTACCTCACATAATCAAGGTCCTAGGGCTGGGTGCGGTGGCTCATACCTGTAATCCCAGCATTTTGGGAGGCTGAGGCAGGAGAATCACTTGAGGCCAGGGGTTTAAGAACAGCCTGGGCAACATAGCAAGACCCTGTCTCTACAAAAAAAAAAAAATTTAAAATTGGCTGGTTATGGGGGCACACGCCTCTAGTCCCAGCTACTTGGGAGGCTGAGGCAAGAGAATCAGTTGAGCTCAGGAGTTGAAGGCTGCAGTGAGCCATGATTGTGCCACTGCACTCCAACCTGAGTGACAGGGCGAGATCCCATCTATAAAAAATAAAATTAAAAAAAATTATGGTCCTAGGAAAACTACGGAAGCAAAAAATAGCATCCCATAGACAGTCTGAGCTTCCAGAACAATCCAGGCAAGTTTTCCACATGCCCAAAGCCAAAACTGCCTAGGCCTTACACTGACACCCCCATGATAGCCAACTCCCTGCTGAAATGGCTCTAATGAAGCCTTGCAGATACTTCCAAGCCTGCATGAGAATTAATAGTAAGGAAGGCAACAGTGAAAAATACTGTCTGGGGCTTGGAATTGTCAGGAAACCTATGAGAAAGAAACCAAATGGACCATGCAATTTTTGGCCCTTCCTTAAGCTAACAGTGGAAATTTCAATATCCTGAGCATGAGTTTCTAAGCTTGGAACAACTCAAAATATATCTATCTTTAGGAAGATAGGGTTGGAGTCACACACCTCACTTTCAGCCTTGAGCTTGATGGTGGGTAGAAAGAGCATAGTCCTGGAGTGAGAGAGACCTGAGTTTATGTCCTGGATCTGCCAGGACCAGCTAACAAGCTTGGGAAAGGAATTTAACCTCTCTAAGCCTCAGTTTCCCTATCTGTGAAGTGGGAATGACACCTTCTTCACTGGGCTTTTGGGAGTGGTGGGCACAGAGGACTTGCTTGGTAAATGGCAGCAACTACAATAAAGATCATGGATTGACAGAGGCTCCAGGCAATAAGAACTACAACTGCTCTGGGCTAATTGACGGGACCAAATCAACATCCAGCTGCTGGATTTCCATCTGTGTCTGAGATCCCAGAGCCTGTGCTCCTCTCCCTGGACCTCCAAGCACCACAGAGGGCCTGTCGTCAGATTGACACTGAACTCTGGGTGCTGGAGTCCAAACCTGCTGACTGCCACATGGCGCCTGTGACACTGGCTGCTTTGTGCCACCTCTCCAAGGCTGGCCTGGCCTGCTTTAAATTCCTGGTGGCATTCTGCCCAGGACTGGCAAAGCCAGGCAGGGGCACAGGAAGGGGGCCACAAGAGGTGACAATGACATCCCAAACAAACTTCCAGGTTTAGAAGGGCTCCTTCTTTCCCAGAGCAGGCAAAACTTTTCTCACTCTGTCTGGGGGTGAAGGAGGAGAAAAGGAAGAGGCCTAAGAGGCCCAACAGCTAAGAGGAATTTTGGATTTCTGTATTTAGTGGCCTCCACTTCCCACTGACAACCACGCAGGAGCCTTGGATTCCACAAAGGAGAATGAGGCCGAGAGCTTCCAGTTGGGCATTAGGAACAGGACAGAATTCAATCCTCTCAAAAGCCTGAGAGGGGGTGGGCACGGAGGTTCATGCCTGTAATCGCAGCACTTTGGGAGGCTGAGGCAGGTGGATCATCTGAGGTCAGGAGTTCGAGACCAGCCTGGCCAACTTGGTGAAACCCCGTCTCTACTAAAAATACAAAAAATTAGCCAGGCATGGTGGCAGGAGCCTGCAATCCCGGCTACTGGGGAGGCTGAGGCAGGAAAACTGCTTGAACCTGGGAGGCAGAGGTTGCAGTGAGCCAAGATTGCGCCATTGCATTCCAGCCTGGGCAACAAGAGTGAAACTCTGCTTCAAAAACAACGACAACAACAACAAACAAACAAACGAAAAACCTGGGAGGCAGGAGGGATGCACCTGAGCTGGACTTTGCAAAGCCCTTCTCAAAGACGCTGAAGAGGGCATTGTAAGCTACTCTTGTAGGACTGAGGGAAAGATGACCACCCCAGGCATGCCCAAGCCCCTCACCTCTTGCCTCGAGGTGGAAGCAACTCCTTGAGCTTATATTGTCCACTTTCAGATATCAGGAATTAATTTGCCACCCAAGGGCTGACCAGGGGAAAGTCTTCATAGAGCAAACAGGCCAGGCCACTGCAGTGATTTAAATGGGGCTCTGAGAATGTTCTGGGCTCAGGGACTCAGTTAGTATGAGCACTGTGTTTGTCTTTGAGATCACCCCACTGTGTCTCAATTTCCCAGATTGTTCTGTTGGTGGGGGGGCGGGGTGGAACAGCTGGAGTCCTTGCTCCAGAGGGACCCATCTACAGCATAGATTAATTTGAAATGAGCCGGCTACTCAGAAGAACGTAATTTGTCCTATAAACATTTTCCAGGGTTTATTTCAACATCCAGGAGGAGAATCAAAGCTCTTTAAGATGTAAGAACCGACTTCTGGGCTGGGCACAGTGGCTCACACTGTAATCCCAACACTTTGGGAGGATGAGGTGGGAGGATCACTTGAAGCCAGGAGTTCAACACCAGCCTGGGAAGCATAGTAAGACCTTGTCTCTGTTAAAATTTAAAAAAAAAAAAAAAAAAAAAATTGGCCGGGTACAGTAGCTCACGCCTATAATCCCAGCACTTTGGGAGGCTGAGGTGGGCGGATCATATGAAGCCAGGGTTTCGAGACCAGCCTGGGCAACATGACGAAACCCCATCTCTACAAAAAAATACAAAATTAGCTGGGCATGGTGGCGCACGCCTGTAATTTCAGCTACTAGGGAGGCTGAGGCACAAGAATCACTTGAACCTGGGAAGCAGAGGTTACAGTGAGCCAAGATCTTGCCATTGCACTCCAGCCTGGGCAACAGAGTGAGACTCTGTCTCAAAAAAAAAAATTTTTTTTAATGGGCAGAAGCCCATTTTTACATAGCAACATAAAATTCAGCCAGAGGGGGCTTCTCTTAGAGAAGAAAAAGCCAAACTCCCATTTCCAGCACACATTGATGACTTCGCAGCATAACTGTCTAAAAAGCAATTAACCAAGGGATACAGTATGATCCTCTGGGCTTCCCTTGGTCAGAACACAAGTGGCCCCTGCTGCACCAAGACTTAGAGGCTGGGTCTGAGGGGTCTCCTGCCTTGCCTCATGACGCTTTCCTGCTGTGCTCTTGGTCAGAGTTTTCCCTCCTCCAAGATGGACCCCAATACACCCCTCTGCCAGGGAGAGCAGGTTGAGCAGGCTATGGTACATGTGACCCCTCTGAGAAGCTAAAGAAACACCACAGTGGCCTGTAATCCCAGCACTTTGGGAGGCCAAGGTGGGCAGACCACCTGAGGTCAGGAGTTTGAGATCAGCCTGACCAACATGGAGAAACCCCATCTCTACAAAAAATGCAAAATTAGCCAGGCGCGGTGTCTATGCCTGTAATCCCAGCTACTCGGGAGGCTGAGGTAGGAGAATCACTTGAACCTGGGAAGCAGAGGTTGTGGGAAGCAGAGGTTGTAGCCAGCCGAGATCGCGCCACTACACTCCAGGCTGCGCGACGGAACAAGAACGTCTCAAGAAAGGAGAAAGAAAGAAAGAAAGAAAGAAAGAAAGAAAGAAAGAAAGAAAGAAAGAAAGAAAGAAAGAAAGAAAGAAAGAAAGAAAGAAAGAAAGAAAGAAAGAAAGAAAGAAGGAAGGAAGGAAGGAAGGAAGGAAGGAAGGAAGGAAGGAAGGAAGGAAGGAAGGAAGGAAGGAAGGAAGGCAGACCAGAGCTTACCGATTCTCGCTGGCAGATCTGCCCCATCGTGGGGAGGGCACTTGCTGACCTCGCGTCCTTTCTTCTGCTTTTCTACTCTCAACAGCTGGGTCTTGAACGCCTAGATAAAGGCCAAGTTCAAAGAAGGCAGGGTCAGAGGATTGTCGGTCTCATTTTTGTCCTCATCAATTAGGAAGCTAAACACCCTAATACTGAGAACCAAGACATAGTGCAGACACGTTTCTAGATGATTCGTAAACCCAGGTAAAATGTCATAAAGTTTCTCCTTTTGTTTGTTTGAGGCAGGGTACTGCTCTGTTGCCCAGACTAGGGTGCAGTGGCGCCATCATAGCTCATTGCAGCTTCTGTTGCTCAGGCTGGTTTCGAACTCCTGGGCTCAAGCGAACCTCCCACTTCAGCCTCCTAAAGTGCTGGGTTACAGGCCTGAGCTACTGCACCCAGTCAAGGTTTCTGGCAGCCTGTCATTCTAGAAGAAATTCCTTGGAGCCTGGTCTGGAAGTGGTACCTCATCACCAACTACAACCTTCTCTGCTTATGACTATGTCCAAAGAAATAGTCATGCTTTGGAGAGGAAATCCAATAGGAGTGCAAATTAGCAAAGATATCTCCAAAAGGAGAAGTCAGAGTCTCACTCTGTTGACCAGGTTGGAGTGCAGTGGTGCCATCGTAGCACACTGCAGCCTCAAACTCTAACTCCCGGACACGAGCAATCCTCCTGCCTCAGCCTGCTGAGTAGCTGCAACCATAGGCATGTGCCACCATGCCAGCCTAATTTTTAATTTTTTTTTTTTTTTTGTAGAGGCAGGGTCTTGCTATGTTGCCCAAGCTGGTCTTGAACCCCTGGTCTCAAGTGATTCCCTTGCCTCAGCCTCCCAAAGTGCTGGGATTACAGGTGTAAGCCACTGCGTTCAGTCTACTTACAACTTTTAAAATCTCACCCTATAACTTTTTAAGCCTATTCTTTATAATGTACACGTTATTTATATGTGATCTTTTAAAAAATGAGCTATAGCTCACATGCCAAAAGACTCACCCTTTAAAGTGTATAATTCAGTGGTTTTCTGTATATTCATAAGGTTGTGCAACCATCATCACTAATTCCAGAAAATTTTCATCACCCTATAAGGAAACCCATACCCATCACCAGCCATTCTCATTTGATCCTTCCCCCAGCCCCTGGCAACCACTAATCTACTTTCTGTGTCTGTGAATTTGCCTTCTGGCCATTTCACATAAGTGGACTCATAAATATATATAATCTCAAAATAATTAAAATCTATGTACTGAGGAATGTGTGATATGGTTAGGCCTTGTGTCCCCACTCAAATCTCATTTTGAATTATAATCCCCATAGTCCCCATAATCCCCACATGTCAAGGGAGAGACCAGGTGGAAGTAGTTGGATCATGGGGGCAGTTTCCCCCATGCTGTTCTTGTGATAGTGAGTGGGTTCTCACGAGATCTGATGGTTTTATAAGGGGCTCTTCCTCCTTCACCCTGCACTTCTCCTTCCTGCAGCCGTATGAAGAAGGTGCCTTGCTTCCCCTTTGCCTTCCCGCCATGATTATAAGTTTCCTGAGGCCTCTCTAGCCATGCTGAACTGTAAGTCAATTAACCCTCTTTTCTTTTTAAATTACCCAGTCTCGGGCATTTCTTTTTCTTTCTTTTTTTTTTTCAACTCAAATACTTGTGTGATATTATTATGACATAATTGAGGGGCATTTCTTTATAGCAGTGAGAAAACAGACTAATAAAATGTGTCTACAAAAATATTTTACTGATGGAGTGCATAACCAAAATAGTCTGGAGAGCCCTGGCTGAAAGCGTAAAGCCTTCTAGGATTTGTCCCTGGCTTCTCTATGAGCTTCCTCTACAGAGTCACTGATGGTTCCCCTAGTACAAAGCAAAGCATGAGGCCAGGCGCCTCATGAGGTGGCCCACGCCTGTAATCCCAGCACGTTGGGAGGCCGAGGTGGGTGGATCACCTGAGGTCAGGAGTTCGAGACCAGCCTGACCAACAAAGTGAAACCCCCTCTCTACTAAATACAAAAAATTAGCCGGGCGTGGTAGCACATGCCTGTAATCCAAGCTACTTGGGAGGCTGAGCCAGGAGAATCCCTTGAACCTGGGAGGCGGAGGTTGCAGTGAGCCGAGATTGCGCCATTGCACTCCAGCCAGGACAACAAGAGCAAAACTCCGTCTTAAAAAAAAAAAAGTAAAGCATGATCCAAAAATAAAATATATGCCTTGCAATTATTTGCTTGTTTTTGAGACAGAGTCCTGCTCTGTCACCTGGGCTGGAGTGCAGTAGTGCAATCACACTAACTGCAGCCTCCACCTTCAGAGCTTAAGTGATCCTCCCACATCAGCCTCTGCAGCTGGGACTACAGGCTCAAACTACCACAGCTGGCTAATTTTTTAATTTTTTGTAGAGACGGGATCTCACTATGTTATCCAGGCTGGTCTTGAACCCCTGGGCTCAAGCGATTCTCCTACATCAGCCTCCCAAAGTGCTGGGATTACAGGTGTCAGCCACTGCACTCGGCCATAATTTATGTTTTTATAAAACAATTTGTTTTTATAAAAAGATGTTCTCCTTATTATGCTAGATGGGCTTAACAAATTTTGACAAATTCCACACACATTTTTGCCTTCCTTTCTGATACCCAGGCAACTTCCCGAGTCTAGTTAAAACACTGCTTTGAATTACCAAAGTACTTACAGAGAATGCATGTTATCTCTTTCCCATTGGTATTTATTTCTTAAAAGCTCCTTGGGTCTGTAACATGACAGAGAAGATTATGCTATCACCCCCTTCCTTCCCAGGCTGACAATGTTGTTACCCAGGAGACGGAGTAGGAGGAGGGGAAGGAACCCTTGGGACTGGCCCAGGGCATTCACTTTGAAGGTCATTCAAAGCAGAGTTGCTTTTTGTCTAGAGAGTGTTTGGTCTAGAGGTCATGTAGAAACTGGTGTTTCCACCAGCCCACCATGTAGGCTGCTTTATAGCTAGTGGTTCCATTCTCCATATACTCTCCACCCCGGAAGTAACTGGCCCTCTCTCTGGTACTCGCATAGGTCTCTGCAGAACTGTGCCCCTCTCTCCCTCTTCAAGATCTAGAGCATCTGTGTAAGCCAAGTATTGCCCTTCCCCCAAATCTGGCACAGGCGCCGTCATGACACAGCTTCAAATTCAATGCTTCGTTTATTGTGTCATTTACTTGAGTTTAGGGATCCTG
Source organism: Hylobates moloch (assembly GCF_009828535.3). Taxonomy (NCBI): domain Eukaryota; kingdom Metazoa; phylum Chordata; class Mammalia; order Primates; family Hylobatidae; genus Hylobates; species Hylobates moloch. Next base: position 64,517,684 of record NW_026652278.1, on the reverse strand, counting down.
ATATCTCTTCGTTTTAGTAACAGAAAAATCCACAATTCATTTGAATTTTGTTAATAGCTGGATTCCTTTCTGTTTTTTGTTTGTTTGTTTGTTTGTTGTTGTTTTGAGACGGAGTCTTGCTCTGTCGCCCAGGCTGGAGTGCAGTGGCGCGATCTCGGCTCACTGCAAGCTCCGCCTCCCGAGTTCACGCCATTCTCCTGCCTCAGCCTCCCGAGTAGCTGGGACTACAGGCGCCCACCACCTCGCCCAGCTAATTTTTTGTATTTTTAGTAGAGAAAGCGTTTCACCATGTTAGCAAGGATGGTCTCGATCTCCTGACCTTGTGATCCACCTGCCTCGACCTCCCGAAGTGCTGGGATTACAGGCGTGAGCCACCGCGCCCGGCCTGTCTGTTTGTTTTTTAAGGAATAGGATCTCACGGCTGGGTGCGGTGGCTCATGCCTGTAAATCCCAGCATTTGGGGAGGCCAAGGTGGGCAGATCACCTGAGGTCAGGAGTTTGAGACCAACATGGCCAACATGGTGAAACCCTGTCTCTACTAAAAATACAAAAAATTCGCCAGGCGTGGTGGTGGGCGCCTGTAGTCCCAGCTACTCGGGAGGCTGAGGCAGGAGAATGGCGTGAACCTGGGAGGCGGAGCTTGCAGTGAGCCCAGATCGTGCCACTGCCCTCCAGCCTGGGTGGCAAAGACTCCGTCTTAAAAAAAGAAAAACTAAAAAAATTACTGAGCGTGGTGCTGAGTGCCTGTAGTCCCAGCTACTCTGGAGGCTGAGGCAGGAGAATCACTTGAACCCTGGAGGCAGAGATTGCAGTAAGCTGAGGTTGTGCCACTGCACTCCAGCCTAGGCGACAAAGCAAGATTCTCTCTCAGAAAAAGGGAAATAGGATCTCACTGTGTTGCCCAGGCTGGTCTCGAACTGCTGGGCTCTAGTGATCCTCCTCCCTCAGCTTCCCGAAGTGCTGGGATTACACGAGTGAGCCACTCCACTTGGCTTAGCAGCTGGATTCCTTGTTCCTTTCCAGTAATGCTTTTTTTTACATAGTTTTAGCCTTGCTTTCAGAGAGGATGTACCCACTATTCAGTTGACTTCCACTTTGCCCTTAAGAAACTCTCTTGGAGGTCATTAAATTCAATAAATTAGCATTTATTGAATACTTCCTGTCTGCGAGGCACTGCTATAAATATAATACCTCACAGGCATTAGTTCACAAGAACTCCTCATAAGTTTTATTTTCCCAATTTTACACATGAGGAAACTGAGGCTCACAGCAGTCAAGTAGCTTCCCAAAGTCAAATGGCTATAAGTTAACCAAGCTGAGATTTGAAATCAGGCTCCTCCCTTCTTAACCACTCTCTCACACTGTCCCTCAACCACAGAGCATCAGTCCCAAACCCTGTGGGTAGTAGAGGATAGATGGGTGCTCAGGGAAGAGAGGCATTTTACAAGTTTCAAACTGTGAGGAATATCAGCACAGCATTTGCCTTAAAAAAAAAAAAATCATAGATGGCATTATCTCAGTCACCTCAAACAAAAAGACTTAACTATAGTGAGCTTTGGCCCAGTTACAAATTACTGTGTATCCCTGGGAAAGTGTTTGCCTCTCTCTGGGCCTCATCTGTAAAACAAGTGGGCTTAAACCCCAGGATCTACCTTTTAAGATCCCGAGACTTGGATAGCTCTTTATTTTCTTTTTTTTTTTGAGGCAGAGTCTCACTCTGTCACCCAGGCTGGAGTGCAGAGCAGTGGTGTGAACTTGGCTCATTGCAACCTCTTGTTGCAGCCTCTGTCTGCTGTGTTCAAGCGATTCTCATCCCTCAGTCTCCTGAGTAGCTGGGACTACAGGTGCCTGCCACCACGCCTGGCTAATTTTTGTATTTTTAGCAGAGACGGGGTTTCACCATGTTGGCCAGGCTGGTCTCGAACTCCTGACCTCAAGTAATCCGCCCACCTTGGCCTTCCAAAGTGCTAGGATTACAGGCATGAGCCACCACACCCAGCCAGCTCTTTATTATTATTATTATTATTATTATTATTATTATTATTATTATTGTTATTATGGAGACAGGGTCTCACTCAGTCACCCAGGCTAGAGTGCAGTGGTGCGATCATGGGCTCACTACAGCCTTGACCTCCTGCACCCAAGTGATTCTTCCACCTCAGCCTCCAGAGTAGCTGGGACCACAGGCGTGCACCACCATGTCAGGCTAATTTTTTTTTTTAATTTTGGTAGAGATGGGATCTCTCTATTTTGACCAGGCTGGTCTCGAACTCCTAGCCTCAAGTGATCTTCCCACCTTGGCCTCTTAAAGTGCTGGGATTACAGGTGTGAGCCACCACAACCTGCCAGATTATCCCTTCATTCTTTTTTTTTTTTTTGAGATTAAGTTTTGCTCTTATTGCCCAGGCTGGAGTGCAATGGCACAATCTTGGCTCACCGCAAACTCTGCCTCCTGGGTTCAAGTGATTCTCCTGCCTCAGCCTCTGAAGTAGCTGGGATTACAGGGGCCTGCCACCACACCCAGCTAATTTTTTTTGTATTTTTAGTAGAGATGGGGTTTCACCATGTTGGCCAGGCTGGTCTCGAACTCCTGACCTCAGGTGATCCACCCACCTCAGCCTCCCAAAGTGCTGGGATTATAGGTGTGAGCCACCGCGCCCGGCTCATTCATTTTGTTTTACAGAGAAGGACAGAAAGCTACTTAATGTGAAAAGCCAGAGAGAGAGCCTCATGCAGGAGGGAGGCCGTCACAGCCCAGGCTACCCCCAACTTGCCTTGGGATGACTTGAGACACCTTTGCTTGCTCTTCATTTGGGCTCACTCTCATTTTTCCAAAAGGACAACATACACTGTCCTTGCAATCCAACTGTGGATTCTTGGCACAAAGCAGATGTGGGTGGGTGTTTGGGCTCTTTTCCTCCTCAGGAACAATGCTCTGGGAACAGTTCTTTAGTTGGTTAGTTGAAGTCCTGAAAACAGAAGAGACAAAAGATGTATTTGTCGTAAAATCAAGAGTCACCAAAGGCTTGCAAGGGGTAGAGCCTGCGCCAGCGTCCTGGGGAAGAAAGGCATCCTTGGATGTTACTCCAAGACTTGTGGGCAGGAGATGGGGCACTTGGATGCCCTTGACATTCAGACAGTGCTTCGTGGTTATGAAGTTCTTTTATCCCACTGAGACCTCAGAAACCTTGGGTGTGGGGACAGGAATGGTGACAATGGTGAGGAGGACGATGATATTGAAGACGGTGATGACAATGGCCACTCGTGTGCATTGAGCCGGGGATTGTGCTAAGGACTTCACGTGCCCTGATTCCTGGAAGTGTCCCAACAACATTAGGAGTAGAAACCCTTTTCAGGAGGGAAGCCCAAGCTTAGAGGAGTTAATTCAGGCACTCATGGAAATGCAACAGTAGCAGAGCTGGGTGTTGTAGTTAGGTCTCTTCAGCCCTGGAGCCTTAATTCTCTGTTTTATGGGTGCTCTAGCTGAGGCTTAGAGCAGGGGGTAAGTAGCTCAGAGCTAAAAAAAAAAAAAAAAAAAAAAAAACTCGGGTTTTAAAATGTGTGGAGAGATGAAATGCCCACTCTGTGGCCAAAATAGAGCAGGCAAACCTCTGGTTGGCACCTGAGACAGCTGGGCTAGACTTGGCAGCCAAAGTTCTAATGGATATTCCAGGCCACCTTTTTCCTTCCTCCTCCCTTCCCTTCCTTTATTCTTTGAGGACAAAAATCTTCTGTTGTTTCACTCTCTTTTATTGTGCACAATCGTAAGGGTGACTGACTCACCACCATTCCCCACCCAAACACTTCCTTTTTTCCTACTATTGTTATATCCTGTCTTCATGGAGCTTACAGTCTCTGGAGGAAACAGATTAAGAAATCACACAAATCACATTTGCAAATTGTGAATCATGATAGCTATCAAGAAGAAGTATAGGAAACCACAACATCTAATCCTGGGGTTCATGGACGGCTTCCTATAGAAAGTGATATTGAATCTGGGACACATGGGTCTAAGTCAGAGTTTTCTTTGGAGGCCGCTGAGGCAGGGATCAGGTAAGCCTCGATAAAAGAGGAGGATGAGGAAGAGAAAGAGGAGGAAGAGGACAGCACACCCTGGTACTTATTAATCTGCCCCTCTGCGTTTGGGATTTTACTGAGAGTGGGCTGGCTTGGTCCCCATCCTCTAGGGTGGTGGTTCTCAAAGCGTGGTCCCTGCACCGGTAACAGCAGCATTAGGTGGGAACTTGTTAGAAATGCACATTCTTGGGCCCTTCCCCAGATCTACTGAATGGAAAACTTTGGGGTGGAACCAAGAGTCTGTGTTTTAACAAGTCCTCCTGGTGATTCTGTGACCAGCTAAAGTTTGAGAGCCCTGTTCTAGATGCCTACAGTCATGTGGATTCACTCATTAAACGTATAGAAGATCCCAGTTCTCTCTCACTCTCTCATGTTCTCCACATGGAAGAGGAAGTCATAAATGATATTTTGAGAGGTCTGATAGGAGTCTGCAGCTATAGAGAGACATAGGACAGGTTGTTTGATAAAGTGGAGAGTAGGAGACAAAAATGCAAAGATTTTAGCAATTCAGAGATTAGTGGCACAGGGGATAAAACTCCAGAAGGTAAAAGCATATTATTTGAAAACTGGAAAGAACCTAGCACATCATATTCCACTCCCACCCTCTGTCTTAGTCCATTCAGGCTGCTACAACAAATTACCATAGGCTAGGTAACTTACAAATGATGGAAATGTATGTTTCACAGTTCTGGAGGCTGGGAAATCCAAGATTAAGTCACCAGCAGATTTCGTGCCTGCCTGGTGAGGGCTCATTTCTCAGCCTTGTCACTCTGTCCTCACTGGCAGAAGGGGCAAACAAGCTCTCTAGGGTCTCCTTTATAAGAGGATGAATCACATTCGTGAGGGCTCCACCCTCATGACCTAATAACCTCCAAAGACGCCACCTTCTAATATTATCACATTGGAGATTAGGTTTCAATTATGAATTTGGGGGGCCATAAACATGCAGACCATAGCACCCACCCAAGACAAGATCCAGATAAGTGCTACCTCACTCTTCAAAAAACCTTTTCCAGGCCAGGCATGGTGGCTCACGCCTGTAATCCCAGCACTTTGGGAGGCCGAGGTGGGCAGATCACAAGGTCAGGAGATCGAGACAATCCTGGCTAACACAGTGAAACCCCGTCTCTACTAAAAATACAAAACAAAAAAATTAGCCGGGCGTGGTGGCAGGCGCCTGTAGTCCCAGCTACTTGGGAGGCTGAGGCAGGAGAATGGCGTGAACCCAGGAGGCAGAGCTTGCAGTGAGCCAAGATCTCTCCAGCCTGGGTGACAGCACACGACTCTGTCTAAAAAAAAAAACAAAAAACCTTTTTTCATCATTGGCCGGTTAAATCTGAGATGCAATCTACCTCCGTCTGACCTGCTTCCCTTGGCCTTAGTTCTCTAGATTCTTGCAGGCAAATCCTTTCATCCTTTCTCGTGTCTGCCCAAGGATGACAATATGGGTGGTTCTTAGTGAAGACACAATCGCTGATCAACCAAAGTATAAAATAAGCTCCTGGACTTATAAATGCTTTTATTAAAGCAAGAGTGAAAGTGAAAGAAACTTCAAGCACATGTGCTCTCCAGCTGAGCAGCTGACATGAGGGTGGCTTTGTAGATTGGGCCACATTCTGGAGAATGTTAAGGAAATTTTGCGAGGTCCTGATTCCTAACTCTGACCCAGGCCTCCAGTGTCCTAAGTCACAGACACCTCTCACATGTGGTTTCCCTTAAGTCCTGCATTTATGACTTGACTGATGAGGAAGAAATTTTTGGACCACATATTTAAACTATCATTGCTTGTTATGTGTACTAAATACTTCACAGCCCAAGATCTACTTAGTTTCTGGAGAAACATGTTTCTTGGGTCATTCTGAGGTTCCCCATCAAACATTCGATCTACCTATGTTCATTCATACATTCATTTAACCATTCTGCACATCCTGCAAACCCCATGCAAACCCAGTTCAGCCTCGTCAGTCTACCTGCAACTGGGCACTACTCAATTTCTTCTCCAAATCAAGACACCAAAGTCAACCATGGACAAGTTCTACTTCAAAGAATATGCTAACAAAAGACCCAATTCAGAGCAAGCAAATGTGACAGAGTACAAAAGAGCAGCTTCAATTCTCCTTTGAACCATATTTGCATGTTGTCCCAACGCCCTTCACCAATGAGGAAGAGGGCAGAAAGAGGATTAGCCCATTTTAGAAAGAGCCAGACTAAAGCCCAGGAAGACATACAACACAGAGACCTGCCTCTCAGCCTGGGCCTCCCACCACCAACCACTGCCCCCTAGGCCAGTGAAGGGTCTTGGGGACACCATCATAAGGAGATGACATCAGCCCGTGAGTGATAATATAGCATTGACCAAAACAAAACTTCCAAAGAAACTTACTATGAAATGGGCCTCTGACATTTCTTGCATAAAAATAGTCTTTGAAGAGTCACACCACAATAAAAACTCACTCCTCTGAGGCTAGAATCGCAGCTTCTCTACACTCTTGATGATGCCGGACAAAAATGTGACCACATGCTCTTCAACTGGCTTCCCTCCAAACACTGGAGAGCGAGCTCATGTGCCCACCACTGCGTAATAACCCAAGCCAAATCTCTGTTTTATTTTTACCAATAAGGGAAAAAAAAAAAAAAAAAAACTTCATCTTACCACAACAGTCCATTGAATTCAAGCCTTTTCACAGAGGAAGCAAAAGACTTCCTAATCTCTAGCAAAAAATGCCAGCTATGTGCTCCCACAGGGTTCCAGTCGCTGGAGGCCGCAGGGCACCAGGACTACCACAGTAACTTCCCAGCTGATCTACAATTCAATTCTCTTTTGTGCAGAAACTCCAGACGCTGTCCAACAGTTCGGATCCAAGCTTCCATCCCGGGACGTTCCAGCCTTGTCGTCAGCCCCAGTGCATTCCCTGACCTGGAAAGCAGACTCAGAAATCAGGACTAGAATCTGGGGCCCAGAGCCTGACCTCATAGCTTTAGCTGCCTTTGAGAGGAGAGATGGATTTCCGATTTGATCCATAGTACTTTCCATGTAGCAGCCACCGGAGGAAAAGGAGATGGGTGAGTGGGCAGTGTGTGGAGTAGAACTACAAAGGCCTCAAAAAGCTTCATAGACAAAATACAGATTAAACATAGATATTCTCTGCCGAGCGCGGTGGCTCACGCCTGTAATCCCAGCACTTTGGGAGGCTGAGACAGGCGGATCACGAGGTCAGGAGATCGAGACCATCCTGGCTAACGTGGTGAAACCCCGTCTCTACTAAAAATACAAAAAATTACCGGGGCATGGTGGCGGGTGCCTGTAGTCCCAGCAACTCGGGAGGCTGAGGCAGGAGAATGGCGTGAACCCGGGAGGTGGAGCTTGCAGTGAGCCGAGATTGTGCCACTGCACTCCAGCCTGGGTGACAGAGCAAGACTCCGTCTCAAAAATAAATAAATAAATAAATAAAATAAACATACATATTCTCAAGGAAAGCCAGCCAGGCAGCCTTAGTGTGAGCAGTGAGTACTTTACAGCAAGTGCTTCAGATGTCAGAGGAAATGGCACAGAGGTTCCAAGAAGATGGATTGGAATAGGAACATTGGCTAACCTGTCAGTTTCCCTAGGAAATGTCAGTCTCATTTCCTCTGCCCCCTCAGTCCTAACCCTACCATCAGATTTATTTTTGTGCCCAGCTTTGTCCCTTATCCCTCCACAGTTCACTATAAAGCAAACCTTTTTTTGTTGTTGTTGTTGTTGAGACGTAGTCTTGCTGTTGTTGCCCAGGCTGGAGTGCAATGGCACAATCTCGGCTCACTGCAACCTCCGCCTCCCAGGTTCAAGCCATTCTCCTGCCTCAGCCCCTGAGTAGCTGGGATTACAGGTGCCCGCCACCATGCCCAGCTAAGTTTTGTATTTTTAGTAGAGACGGGGTTTCGTCATTTTGGCCAGGCTGGTCTTGAACTCCTGACCTCAGGTGATCCGCCCGCGTCGGCCTCCCAAAGTGCTGGGATTACAGGCATGAGCCCTGTGCCTGGCCTAAAACAAACCACTTTTATCAGCACTCAGTTACGTGATAAATAGTATTTTATTTAGGCTTATAAGGAGCTATAAAAATACAAAAGATGGGGAGTGGGAAAGCCTTTTTGTAATATATAATAATAAATGAAAAAAAAGCTAGATAAAATTTCTAAAGTAGAATCCTATTTATTTATTTATTTATTTAGACACAGGGTCTTACTCTGTCGCCCAGGCTGGATTGCAGTGGCATGATCATGGCTTACTGCAGCCTCGACCTCCCAAGGCTCAGGTGATCCTCCTGCCTCAGCCTCTGAGTAGCTGGGACAACAGGTGGGCACCACCACACCTGGTTAATTTTTGTATTTTTAATAGAGGCGGGGTTTCAACATGTTGCCCAGGCTGGTCTCAAGCTCCTGGCCTCAAGCAATCCTCCTGCCTCAGCCTCCCAAAGTGCCAGGATTATAGGCATGAGCCACTGCACCCAGCCAAAAAGAAAATTTTAAATGCTTTCAGAGATACAAAACAGATTACTCAAAAAGGAACAAGAACCAGATTGGCATTAGACTTGCAACAATGAGGCAAGAAAAGAATAAGTTAATAGATTTAAAGAACAGAAGAAAGGGATCTTTGAATGTAGAATTTTATATCCAGCCAAATTAGCATTCAAATATGATGGCATAATAAAAATATTTTCAGTCATTTAAACCCTCAGCTTGCCACATAATATCTCTCCGTCAAAACACTTAGAGGAAGCCAAATAAGTGAAGGTTTATGAATAATAACACAGAACTAAAATTCGAGACCATTTCAGTATAATGGGCTATAGGGGTAGGAGAGACCAAAATACATAAAAGCATGCTGAAATACTTGTCTTCTTTGGGAGAAGATACATCTATCAATCCTTTGCTTCCATCCTATGTATATGTAGGATACATATAGATATATAAAATATCCTATTATATGTAATTATATATTAACATAATAGTTATAATTATAAATGATTATTAATAATTAAATGATTGATTTGATGTTTATTATGTTAATAATTAATTTTAATCATTTAAAATTAATATCTTAAAATTAAGATACTGATTTTTTTTTAAGACAGAGTCTTACCATGTCGCCCAGGTTGGAGGGCAGTGGCACGATCTCAGCTCACTGCAACCTCTGCCTCCCGGGTTGGAGCAATTCTCATGGCTCAGCCTCCCGAGTAGCTGGGATTACAGGAGTGCACTACCACAGCCGGCTAATTTGTATATATATATATATTTTTTTTTTTTTTTTTTTTGAGAAGGAGTTTCGCTCTTGCTGCCCAGGCTGGAGTGCAATGACGCAATCTTGGCTCACTGCAACCTCTGCCTCCTGGGTTCAAGTGATTCTCCTTCCTCAACCTCCCAAGTAGCTGCAATTACAGGCGCCCGGCACCATGCCCAGCTAATTTTTTTGTATTTTTAGTAGAGACAGGATTTCACTATGTTGGCCAGGCTGGTCTCAACTCCTGACCTCAGGCGATCCACCTGCCTTAGCCTCCCAAAGTGCTGGGATTACAGGCATGAGCCACTGTGCCCAGCTAATACAGAATATATCTTAAGTGCACATGAAAAGCACTCAAATTTCAAAGCAAACATATTTATAAAGCAAGTCTTAATAAATTTGTAAATAATTAAGATAATTTAGACCAGGGATTGACAAACTGAATTGCAGGACAAATCCAGCCTGTCACTTATTTTTGTAAATAAAGTTTTATTAGAACCAAGCCGGGCCGGGCGCGGTGGCTCACCCTCGTAATCCTAGCACTTTGGGAGGCCGAGGCGGGCGGATCACGAGGTCAGGAAATCGAGACCACGGTGAAACCCCGTCTCTACTAAAAATACAAAAAATTAGCCGGGCGTGGTGGCAGGCGCCTGTAGTCCCAGCTACTCGGAAAGGCTGAGGCAGGAGCATGGCGTGAACCCGGGAGGCGGAGCTTGCAGTGAGCCGAGATTGCCCCACTGCACTCCAGCCTGGGTGAGAGCACGAGACTCCGTCTCACAAAAAAAAAAGACTTCAAAATTGTCGTTGTTATAGGTTCCTGCTGGATCTTGCTACATAATGCATAAATAAATACATGCATGTATTACCATAGTGCCACTTTAACATTTTAATAAATGTAATTCACACTATTAGTTTCCCTTGTAATCGTATGTATTTTATGCATTTAAAAACATTATTCTGAGAAAGAATACAAGGTTTCAAATGATTATCCAAGGAGTACATGGTACATGCACACACACACATACACATGCACAAAGGTTGAGAGTTCCTGATCTAAAGGATATAGGAAATGGTCAGGAACTGTCATCACCTTGTTCCTGTTTACCATGTTGTATTACAGATATTTATATATCTTTCTTTCCTTACTAGCCTATGAATTCTTACAGAGCAGGAATGATATCTTTTATTTCTTTTTGTCTTCAGTGCATAGAACAGGGCTTGGCATTCATTGAATCATCATTTATAGAATATCTTCTGTGTATAAGGATCGAGCCCCAGTGGGTTAGGAAGAAGAATGGAGAGATTCAAAGGAAAGTGATAATTAATTCATGTGCTTATTTGAGCATTCATTCATTCATTCAGAAAACTGTTCAACTGCTACTCAATGCCAGCCAGTATGGTAGGCTCTGGGGACAATAGGAAGAATGAAACCCAAGTCTTTATTCTCATGGAGCGCCCACTCCAGCTAATGGGAGAAAGATAGATAAAAGATTTCTGAAAAAGACAAATGAGAATGAACTCACTTGTTCTGGAAAGGCAGCATCATGGGAAAAATCTTATTCTTAAATCTGTATTCATCAATTCTTTCTGGGCCAAATGTTACTGGGAGAAAGTAACACTTAAAGCTAGAAAATGAAGATAAAGATGCTCTCTCTTCCTTTTTTTTTTTCTTTTTTAGACTCGCTCTGCACCCAGGCTGGAGTGCAGTGGCACAATCTTGGGTCACTGCAACCTCTACCTCCCGGGTTCAAGCGATTCTCCTGCTTCAGCCTCTCGAGTAGCTAGGATTACAGGCACCTGCCACTATGCCTGGCTAATTTTTTTGTATTTTTAGTAGAGATGAGGTTTCACCATGTTGGCCAGGCTGGTCTCGAACTCCTGACCTCCAGTGATCTACCCACCTCGGCCTCCCAAAGTGCAGGGATTACAGGCATGAGCCACCATGCCCAGCCAAAGATGCTTAGAAGGAAAAGTCAGCTGGGTGCAGTGGCGTGTGCCTGTAGTCCCAGCTGCTGGGGAGGTTAAGGTGGGGAGATTGCTTGAGCCCAAGAGTTCGAGAGCAGCCTGGGTAACATAGAGAGACCGTGCCTCGAAAAAAGATAGAGAAAAATAGTCTTTGGAGTTCTCGTGAGAACAATTTACCTTGTTGCGTGGTTGCTGGTCTTGCCTATTAAACTTTGAGAAGTTAACCCTCCTTTGCCCAAGATGTTTCAGGGGCTGGCCTGTCCAAACACAGCAAGATAGATGTCTTCCCTCTCTGGAGTTCTGGTTCTTTTTCAAGGATTCTATGATGCGATCAATTAGTCAGAATGTACAAGGTTGCCTAGATACCTTGGGGCTCCTTTTTCTTGTAAGAGACCAAGGCTGGGTGAGAGGGGACTGGGTGACCTCCCTAACCTGCCAAACATGTGCTGAGAGACCAGGTCATGGGAGAACTTAGTGGCACAACAACCTGAATCTATGGGTCAGATCATTTGTCCAGGAAGGACAGCAAAGAGAAAGACCCCTAGCAGAACCAGGGGAAAGAGGGACTGGAAGCTGAGGATGTCTTACCATGAAATGGGAGACCTAGGGACAGAGAATAAGGACAGCAAGGTTTTCAACTGATTAAGATGAAACCTGATAAGGTGAAACATTTCTCCAAAGAGGCACAACTTCAAAATATAAAAAGATATTATTTAATAAATTCATACGACATTTCTCTAAAGAGATGTAACCTTAAAATACACACATACACACAAAAAGATAATTTTGGTAAATCTAGGACCTGTTCACAGTAGTATCACCATACATTTGCATTGAAAGTATGGACCAGGCACAGTGGCTCACGACTATAAATCTCAGCACTTTGGAAGGCCAAGGTGGGAGGATCACTTAATGCCAGGAGTTTGAGACAAGTCAGGGCAACATAGTGAGACCCCTGTCTCTACAAAAAATTTAAAAATTAGCTGACATGGTGGCATGTGCCTGCAGTCCCAGCTGCTCAGGAGGCTGAGATGGGAGAATGCCTTGAGCCTGGGAGGTCAAGTTTGCATGTGCCATCATGCTCCAACCTGGGTGACAGAGTGAGACCTTGTCTCAAAAAACAACAAAAAATAAAGTGTAAAAAATATGTCCCGGGGAACCCACAGCTCCCTCATTACCCCAAGCCCTAGCTGGCCTCTCTCTCTCTCGGTCTTTAGACTCAGCCCCTTTTACTCCATTTGGACATCCTGCTTCAGCAAATGGTGACACTTAGAACTGGAATCCAAAATCTTTTTTTTTTTTTGAGACGGAGTCTCACTCTGTCACCCAGACTGGAGTACAGTAGCTCAGTCTTGGCTCACTGCAACCTCCACCTCCCAGGTTCAAGTGATTCTCCTGACTCAGCTCTCCCAAGTAGCTGGGATCACAGGCATGCACCACCATGCTCAGCTTTTTTTTTTTTTTTTTTGTATTTTTACTAGAGACAGGGTTTCACCAGGCTGGCCAGGCTGGTCTCGAACTCCTGAACTCAAGTGATCTGCCTGCCTCGGCCACCCAAAGTACTAGTATTACAGGCATGAGCCACCATGCCTGGCCAAAGCCATAATCTTTTGAAGAGACAGCAAGAGCACTCTGTGGAGTTGTCATAATTAAGTATGTAATTAAGCACATAAATAAAAATAAAATCACTCTGGATTATTCTTTTCAGTTTGTTTCCCATGACAATAGTTGACACTTTCCTTCCTTCCTTCCTTCCTTCCTTCTTTCCTTCCTTCCTTCCTACTTTCCTTCCTTCCTTCTTTCCTTCCTTCCTTCTTCTTTCTTTCTTTGCTTCTTTCCTTCTTTCTTTTCTTTCTTTTCTTTTCTTTCTTTCTTTCTTTCTTTCTTTTTCTTTCTTTGTCTCTTTCATTTCTTTCTCTTTCTCTCTTTATTTTTTAAGAAGCAGGGTCTCATTCCATTGCCCAGGCTGCAGTGCAGTGGTGCAGTCATAGCTCACTGTAACCTCGAACCTAGACTCAAGAGATACCCCCCACCTCAGCTTCCTGAGTGGCTGGGACTGCAGGTGTGCACCACCACATTCGACTAATTTAAAAAAATTTTTTGTACAGATGGGGGTCTTGATATGTTGCCCAAGCTGATCTTGAACTCCTGGCCTCAAGCAGTCTTCCTGACTTGGCCTCCCAAAGTGCTGAGGTTATAGGTGTGAGCCACCATACCCAGTCTATACTTTTTCTGAAGAAAATTTCTTGAGAAGTTCTGTTTTTTCAATCGTGCCTCCCACAAGTAAGTATTTGATAGGAATGGCACAGTGCTAGGTTCACTAGAGCAATACAAGAATGTGTTTGACAAAGAGTTTACAATCTATCTGGCCAGATGTGAAACTCATACAGATAACTATGTGGCAAAACAGAAAGGCACAGGCAGTTCAGGTAAAGTGGAGAAGAGAAGAGAGAGAGAGAGGAAGTCCACTGGAGAAATGGTCAGGGACAGGCCAATTCCACATAGTTCTGCAGGGTAGAATTGAGATCAGTGGGGTGTGTAGGAGGAACCGAGCTCAGAAGTCAGAAGGACTTTCAGTCAACTCCAGCCGTTCAAAAGCAAGAGCTGTAGGATCATGTGGGAAATGCTCAGTTACTGGAAGTATTCTAAAGAAATCTGGATAATCTGTTAAGGATATTGTAGAAGATATTCCATATATTTCCCCCTGTTGGTAGGAAGTTTGAACTCAAGAAAAATGTTCAAGCTCCTTCTGACTCTGCATCCCTTATTCCATCAACAAAGCATGGCGTTACCAAGTGAGCCTCCCAGAAGAAACATCAGCATCTCATGCAAAGTTGATTGGAAAATCAAAAATTTTTTATTAATTTACTAGATTTCCTATACCTAACAATCCTTAAAACAACTATCAACAGCTGCAACACAAACCACATGCAAAATGAAAAACAGATGCCCCAGACAGCACCCCACCGCATGGCACACACTTAATAGGAACAAAATCCTACAGGGTGCTGACATAACTCGCTTTAAGCATGCAGATTCCTGCAGGGCACCCTGGCAATCAACCTCTCTGCACCCTGGGGCTGGATACTTCAAAGTCTTTGTTCTCTTACCAGGTTTGAAATCAACATGGCAAGTTAAGGACAAGTTAGATGAGAACCCCCTAGTTCATAACGTGAGTTCCTCTTGCTCTCCAATGTTCATCCACAAGTACAGGGTCCAATCCCCTGTAAGAGATGGCTTAAGCATCCCAGTGGGGAAACAGCCTGCCAGCCACATGGGCAGATTCTATGTATTTCCAAGTCCAGCAGCCAAAGGACTGAAAGCCATAAAGAATTGACAGCTCAAGCCTCAACTGAAAAATGTGTTGAAAGGGGATCTCTCAGGACAGACACTTTGATTTCACAAGTTGGCCCATTTTGGCCCAAATATACCAAATAGAGATGTCATGTAACATCACTGCAAATCCGGTAACAAGATACTAAGAGTACCCGAGAACCTGGGGTTCTCTTTCGGCCATCCAGAAGGTGAGGTCAGCCAGGAGGGTGCCCGTTGGTCTCTGACCAACTGATCTGCCAGAGGAAAAGCTGGTCAGTATCCAAGATGCATCAGGTACCAATCCCAGGGGTTCCTAGTTCTCCTTCTGTGCCTGCTGTAACCTCTTGGCCACAGCAGTGATCAGCGCTGCCCCTTTTCCACTGCCATCTTCCGACAGCATGAATGTCACATCACATCGAGGGGCTAGTTCCTTCACAGTTTCCTGCAATATTCTAGAAAAGCTATGAAAAAGAGAAAGAAACATCATCAGCCCTTCCATGTAGAATCAGAACATTTATAAATGATCATAATCTAATTTCTTTAGCTTCTTCCCTTTGGTTTGCTTTTCAAGGCTCTAAACAGCTTCTTCTTCAATTTTTTTTGTTTTTTTTTTTAGACATGGTCTCACTCTGTTGCCCAGGGTGTAGACTGCAGTTGTGCAATCACAGCCCACTGCAGCCTCGAGTTCCCAGGCTCAAGCCCCCCAGCTCAGCCTCCCATGTAGCTGGGACTACAGGTATGCACCATCACGCCCAGCTAATATTTGTAATTTTTGTTCATTTTGTATTTTATATATTTATGTTTGTGGAGATGGGGTCTCCCTGTGTTGCCCAGGCTGGTCTCGAACTCCTGGGCTCAAGTGATCCTCCCATCTCTGCCATTACAGGCATGAGCCACTGCACTCAGCCAACTTACATTTCTTGAGCCCTGTGTGAAGCACTTTACATGTGCTAACTCATTTCAACCTCACACATTTAGCCCTTTGTAGTAAGGATTATTAGTGCCGGCCTTTTGTGGATGAGAAACCTGGGGTTTAGAGAGGCCGGCTAACATTCCCACATCAGATTACCAGGTAGCGGAGGCACCAGGGCTCACACCTTGTCTGTCAGATTGAATAGGTGACTTCACCACACAGCACTCCTTTCCCATAAAAGGACGGGGATGCATCTTCCCATGCCACAGCTGGGGAGGCTATGCCAAGTCCACACTTGGTCGCCAGCACCTCCCCTGCCCCACCTGCCACGCCTCTCATGGGCACTCACTGAGGGTGCAGCTTGTACAGGGTGCCGTCCACACCCACAGTGATCCTCAGGTGCTCCAGCCCCTGGTCTTCTCTCCTTTTTTCCACTACAGCGGCCAGGCCAGCACCGCAGAGCTGGGCCGCCCGCCGGGACACGGCTCCGCACACCTCCTTCACCACGATGCTGTCCTCACACGTGCTGTCCAGGCCCAGCTGCTGCAGAATCCTCCTGACCTGCAGGAGGGCCAGCCGATCGCTGCAGGCAATAGAGCAGGGAGTCAGGACCTGCTTCCCAGACCCCCAGGATGTGCCCAATGTGACCCACAGCCTCCCCATTCTTAGATGCCCTTGCAGGAGGGAGGAGAAATTGACCCAGGCAATGGCTAGGCTGGAGCAGAATGCCTTAGAAGCCAAGACTCAAGAAGGTCCACCACCCCTGAAAGTTCCATCAACTTTAAAAAATAAAGTGTGAATGCCTCTGGTGTTCAGCATGTTCATATCTATGATCTCACTAGAAGCCATATGAGCTGCAGCAACCAACACACCAGGTACCCATTTTTCAGAACAGGAGGCTGTGGCTCAGCCTGCTAGAGCTGTGCCCTCTCGTTAGAGAGCAGGGGCTCAAATTCAAGCCTTTTCACACCACCTCTCGCACTTTCCCACAAATCGTGCCAGCTCCCACACTCTGGCCCCCTTCAATTGGAGGCCAACTTTCCTTCTATTTAACTTTTTCTGATTGTCTGCATTTTCTTCCCTTTTTCTGATTTCTCTGCTCTTTGACAGTAAGACTGTATTTTCAGTAGTAGCCAGCAGGGTATATTCAATGAGCAAGTAAATAAATGAATATACAAAATACAATCAGAACCTAAGAGAAGGGGAACCTGGTAGGACTGTAAACACATGCAGAGAAACACCCATCATGGGGCAGGCTGGCTTCAAGTCTAGACCCTGGTCATCTCACAGTGAACTAATGGTACTTAAACGGAGCTCTGACTCCCACGCCAAGCAATGTGAAGTTGTATCCTTGACTGTCTCAGGTAATACTTAGAGAAGAAGAGTATTATCAAGAAAGACAATTGAGGGGATTCAGCAGGTAAATGGTGTAGCCAAACAATAGAATTCTTCGTAGATCTTAAAGATGAGTTTGTGGCCAGCACGGTGGCTTACACCTGTAATCCCAGCACTTTGAGAGGCTGAGGCAGGAGAATCACTTTAGGCCAGGAATTTGAGACCAGCCTGGGCTACATAACAAGACCTCATCTCTAAAAAATTTTAAATTAGCCAGACATGATTGTGTATGCCTAGAGTCCCTATTTGGAGGATGAGGCATGAGGATTGCTTGAGCTCAGGAGTTTGAGGTTGCAGTGAGCCATGATCATACCACTGTACTCTAGCCTGGGTAATAGCGTAAGATCTTGTTTCCAAAAAAAAAAAAGATGAGTTTGCATGAGAATATTTCATGCCATGGAAAATCTTCATGACGTAGTGAAAAAATAGATTATAAAATACTGTGCACTGTATGATGCTGGCTTTTTGTTTTAATGTTTGCCCTTGCCCAGATAAAAAAAAGACACACACACACACACACACACACACACACACAGAAGGAAATCTATTCAGACATTGGGAGGATTACAGGTAATTCTCTTTTTTTTGAGATGGAGTTTTACTCTTGTTGCCCAGGTTGGAGTGCAATGATCTCGGCTCACCCGCTTCCCAGGTTCAAGCGATTCTCCTGCCTCAGCCTCCCAAGTAGGTGGGATTATGGGCCCACCACCATGCCCAGCTAATATTTGTATTTTTAGTAGAGACAGAGTTTCACCATGTTGGCTACCTGACCTCAGGTGATCTGCCTGCCTCAGCCTCCTGAAGTCCTGGGATTACAGGCATGAGCCACCACACCTAGCTTAATTCTTATTTTTCTTCTTTTGCTTATCTGTATTTTTTAGATTCTCAAAAATGAATGAATAACGTTTGTATAGTAAGAAAAAAAGGTTTTTTAACTGGTGTGTCTAAAGAGAAAGCCTGCAATTCCTTCCTGGGCCCAGCCTTTCACAGCTTACCTAGTTCAAGTACATTCCCTTCCTGATCCTCAGAGCAATCCTGGGGATTAAGCAACAGGGCAATTATTTCTGTTATGAAGCAGGAAACTGAGGTTCAAAGAGGTGAAACAACCTGCCCCAGGTCACGCAGCATAAACAGGTTAAGTAGTGGAGATAAATCTTAAAACTCAAGCTCTAAGACTGTAAATTCAGGGCACTTCCCCCTGAGAACACTGTCCCATCCATTTGACAAACTGCTTTGAAATGGGCTGCAGTCAGCACAGCACCTACCAATTCCCACTGGCACTAGGTGGATATGATTTTCTTTTTATTCCATGAAGGTTTGAAAAAACAAAACCTGGCCGGGCACGGTGGCTCATTCCTGTAATCCTACCACTTTGGGAGGTCTAGGCAGATGGATGGCTTGAGCCCAGGAATTCAAGACCAACCTGGGCAACATGGTGAAACTCCATCTCTATAAAAAATACAAAAATTAGCTAGGTGTGGTGGTGTGTGCCTGTAAGGTCCCAGCTACTTGACAGGCCGTGGGAGCAGGGAAGAGGAGCAGTGGTGGCAGCTGAGGTGGGAGGATCACTTGAACCCGGGAGGTTGAGGATGCACTGAGCTGTGATTGCGCCACAGCACTCCAGCCCAGGCAACAGAATGAGACCCTGTCTCAGAAAACAAAAACAAAACAACAACAAAAACCTGTAGAAATCAAAACATCCAAAACAGACCCCTCTTGTGCAGCAGAAGCAAATCCTTCTGGAGGCATAAGAGTGTTACCACCTTGTGCTTGTCTACGAACAACTTTCCTTTTATTACGGAAAAAAAAAAAAAAAAGCAAGGCAAAGATAAATAAACTTGCTGGTCTATTGCTCATGAGGGAGAAGCTGTTTTACACAGCAAAATAGGATCCCTTTGGTCACCAAGCGTGATGATTTTTAACCCATCTGTTCAGATTGGATGGGGTGAAGACTAGACGAGAGAAGGATGCTGAACACTTGCTAATTAACACCCCAAAAATACATAATCGCTGCTGCTATTACTGATTCCGCCATCCTCTCCTTAAACAATAAGAACTCCCCTTAAACAGCCCATCTGATTTGCCTCATTAAGTAAACCACTTTCATGTATAATGTGTTTCTTTTTTCCCCGCTGAAAAGTGATTTTTCACTTGTGGGCATCTGACCATAAAGACCAAGAGAATTAAATGAATGAACACAAACGGAGAGAAAA
This sequence comes from Hylobates moloch, assembly GCF_009828535.3. NCBI lineage: Eukaryota > Metazoa > Chordata > Mammalia > Primates > Hylobatidae > Hylobates > Hylobates moloch. The sequence goes on along the minus strand of NW_026652278.1, from coordinate 64,498,549 downwards.
TCCAAAAACAAAGCATAAGATAACATCCAGTGCTAGCACAAAAAGCGGTGAAACTGACACATTTATACATAACTGATGGTGACGGAAATTGAAACTACTTTAAAAAAAAAAATACTGCACCCGTGGTGAAATACTCTTTTAACCAAATGTTTCTACTACTAAGGAAATTATTTACAATATTCAAATGACTATGTGTACTAAAAGAAAAACTATGGTGTTACTCAGAATAACAGGAATTTATAAATTACAAACTAGACATCCTATATTAAAGGGAAAGTTTAGTAAATTACAGTACAGTAACATAGTATAATATGCAGCCATTCAAAATGATAATTACACCAAAGAGTTGATAGGGTAAAGTTCCTCTTTCTAGAAGTATTCCAGCTAATAACTGCAGGAATCATCACCATTTACGATGTCTAGTGAAATAATAGATCCAGGCAATATGCATCAATGACTGACAACATCCTAAAAGAAAGAGAGACAGACAGACAACTCAATGCCACCTAGAAAATATTCTTGTCCAGAATTCACTACTGAATCTAACTAAGCATCTGGGCCTAACTATGAGTTTTTGGGAAATACAAGAAGACAGAGGAAAATGCTAAATGCTGCAATCCACAAAATCTAGAATACAGGAAACTCATAGATAAGACAACAGTTTCTTCAACAAATACATTGCAAGGGAAAGCAAGAGAGGGAGAGGAAACCCATAGATTAAAAGAGATTCTTTAAACATATCAACCAAACGCAGTGTATAAACTTTGTCTGGATACTGATGCAAACAAAAGAACTGTAAAAACCATTAATTTTTGGCAATTCAGGAAATAAGAACACTAACAGGATATTCCGTAAGATTGAGGTTTATCATTAGCTTTTTAAGTATGATAATGGTACTGTAGTTATGTTTTATTAAGAACCCTTATATTTCAGAAATACATTATGAAATATTTATAGATGAACTGATGTAAGATGTGGGGTTTGTTTCAAATTAGCCCAGCCTGAGGATGGGGACAGCAGGACTGTATAGATGAGCCCAGTTTGGCCATGAGTTTATTATTGTTGAAAGTGATCCTGAATCAGTTGGAAAGAGAAGAGCAGCCCCAGGAGGCAATCCCTTGCCAAGCCAGGGCCTTTCTGTTTTTATTTTTAAACCTCAAATTGGCCCAACCCCAGCGTGGTGGCAGTATATGCCAGTCAGAGCCTCACGATGAACTTGATCACAGGTCACCTTTCGATCTGGGACAGGAACTTGGTTTCGAAGATGCCCCTGGTCCGGAGACGCTCTGAAATCTGCCCTCGGAAGAGGAGACCCTGCTTGGTCAGGTCAATCAGGATCTGCCGCACAATCTCCCCCAAGTACATCCCACTGGTCATTTTCTCGTATCTGTTTGCGGAAGAGGGATAAGGTTGGGGCAGACATGCAATGCAGAAGACCACATGATGTGAGAAGGCCAGGCTTTGGAGCTACGCATGGAGCAAGATCCAGATCCCAGCTCTGCCACATACTAGCTGCTTGATGTGAGCAAGCACTGCAAGCTATCATCTGCAAAACAGGGAGAAGAGCAGTGCTCCTACAAGACTGTTAGGAGGCAAGCATCTGGGCACAGTGGGCACTAAGCAAAAGTTGGTCCCTGGTCTTGGCCCCAAAGCCAATTCTCCTTGGCTTTGTGTTACAAATCTGTTGCACTGGAGATTCTGCTCTGTGAGTTAACACATTGAAACTGTCTGCATGCACCAGGGGTGCTCAAAAGCATTAATTCCCTTCCTCCTTTCTACTGGACTGTGAGCTCCATGAGGGTCAAGAGAGCAAGAGAGAAAAGGCGCCTTGTACTGACCAGGCACTCTGCACAGGGTGTGTAATGGTGACACACATCATCATTAACAACAATGACACAGAGCCAGACTGCCACTGCTTGCAGAGTCAACTGGGAAGCATTTATGTGCTGGGCTTGGGTTCTCTTAACTGCTCAAGACCTCATCAGTCTAAGGGAATTAACACCAGAACAAACAATGGTGGTTTCAAGGCAAGTTCAAAGGTGCTGCCCCCTTAAAACCTCAGTCCAAAAATGTGAGCCTTCAGTGGCTACAGACACAAAACTAACTAGAATGAACGGCCCCTTGGGAAGAGCCATGACACTCAGATGCCCCAACTTGGGATTCAAAGGCAAGGTCCCTTTTCTTTGGAGCAATCCCTGCTTCAGCTGGGCTTACCACAACTCACCTGCCTTCCAGTTACAAGACTGGTGCCAAAGGGGAAAGAAACCACCAGGGCCAGTCTCGGTCTTGTCTGAGCCTCTTCCTAGACAACGTTCTCAGTTCAACAGCTCCCAAGGTGTCCATGGCCTAAGCATCCCCTCACATTTCCCATCTGCTCAAGCTCTCAACTTGGATAGCACCCATAACAATAAATCTATGTTTCCCATTATTTTCTATATTAAGACACTGAGCTTAGTTTTGATAAAGACCATATGCCCTGCAAAACCTAAAACATTTACTATCTGTTCTTTTACAGAATAAGTGTGCCAACTCCTCTTCTAGTGGATGGGCCTGGGTTAATAATCAAACTTTAGCATGTGATACGGTTTGGATTTATTTCCCCACCGAAATCTCATGTTAAATTGCAATCCCCAGTATTGGAGGAGGGGCCTGCTGGGAGGTGACTGGATCATGGGGGCGGATTTCCCCCCTGTCGTTCTGGTGATAGTGAGTGGGTTCTCACAAGATCTGGTTATTTTAATAGTGTGTGACTCCTCCCCCTTCACTCTTTCTTCCTCCTTCTCCAGCCATCTAAGACATGCCTGCTTCCCCTTCACCTTCTGCCATTATGATGAGTTTCCTGAGGCCTCCCATCCATGCTTCCTGTACAGCCTGTGGAACTGTGAGCCAATTAAACCTCTTTTCTTCATAAATTACCCAGTCTCAGGTAGTTCTTTACAGCAACGGGAGAATGGACTAATATCACATGCTAGCTCTATCTCTGCTACCCCTTTCTCTCATAATATCAGAATGCAAGTGAAATCTACTCTAATTTATTTTTTAAGCCATTCATTATTTTCAGTATTTTTCATGTGGTTAGTCATTGGAATACACCTCACAAGTGATTGTGACCCGTGGTGGGACATGACATCATGGTCGAGAACCAGCACTCTCATCCATCACAGGTGGCCACTTCCCCACTCCCAGAAAAGGTCACCAACCTGGTAGCCAGATCTTGAAGTCCTGAAGATGTTGGCCTCTGAAAGAGACTTAATAAAATCCCATCTCGAGAGGGCTCACCGAGTCACCATGCCCTTGGCGAATGAACATGCTGGCAGCCTCTGCCTCACTTCCAGAACCACCACTAGACCTTATGGGGCCTTATGGTAATTAGAAAAAGGGACTTTTCCCTTTTACCTGTTGCAAACTTATCATAATATTTTTCTTTTGTTCCAATAGGATATTTCACTGACATTCGACAGCTGTAATAAGCACACAAAGCTATGCTGTCTCTGGTACCCCCTTAGGTCTGGTAGTATTGCTCACTACATAACCCACATAAATGCACACATCCACCCTCTTCACCTCTGCTTGCCAGGATTCAAGGACCCCTCGTCCACCTCCGTGTCGTATCGGGTCCGGATGTCATCTATGCAGCCATTGTCTCCAAATCCTCCCCACTCTGTGTTGATGCACATCTTCCCTTCACTCCCCTCCACCATCTCGATGTTCCTCATGTCCTCCATGTAGCACATGTTGCTGCCTGTTCCTAGAAGGAATTGTGAAGGAACTTTAGTCTTCAAAGACATCACCCGGTTTTAGAAAGGCAGCAGAGTGTAGCAAATAAGAATTTAGGCTTGGAGTCAGATATGACTGGATGTGTTTCCAGCTTTACAGTAATAACTGGCTAACCTTGGGCAAGCATCTCATCTTCAGAGGCTCAGTTTCTTCATTTCTGAGGAGGAAATAATACCTGCCTATGGGTTTGTTAGGAAGTGATATTTTTAAGTTTCCTTCACATGGTAAGCATTCAATAAATGGTACCTGCCGATTTCTTCATCATCATCATCATCATCATTGTTAAGCCATAAGCACACAAAGCTTCCAAGTAGTCGTAAAATTAGCAGTCAGAGCTGGAAGGGACCATGAGGAATCATCTAGTTTTGGACAAGCAAATGCTTGGCATCTGTGAGTCACCCTCTTCTTCCTTGCCCGTGACTTGGCCTCAGAACTATTCTCAGCCCAGCAGTCCAGGCAAGTATTTTAGTCAATCAACAGGCCTCACCTCTTTGCCCTCCTAGATCTAGCCCAATCCCTCCCACAGATGAAGAAACTCAAGTCGGACAGAATAAGCCACCTGCCCAAGCTCACAAAGTGGGTAAGAGTTAGAGTGAGAAGAAACCTCTTACCTGGCATGGGAGATAGCTCAGTACATCCCCATCTCCTTGTTCCACCTGCTACTTATATCCAGAAAGCCCAGATGATCAAATGGAACAACTTTTCTAGGTTCTATCATTACTTAGCCTGTACCTATCACCTGGAATGCCTTTTGTCCCCATCTCCACCTGTTCCAATCCTACCCATTCTACCCCTCTTAGAGAGAGCATCCCCCTAGAATCTACCCTTGGCCTTAATCACTGCCAGACTTCTCCCAAAGACCCCTAAAATGCCTGTATCAGGCCACTTCTTTCCCCTTTTCTAAGTTTCTTTCCAGCTCCTCTCCTTCCTGTGCACCCTGAGAACCAGAAGAATTCTGCACAGATGAGGTGCACATTGGAGCCACAGTGAAAATCTATAATAGCTCCCTCAGCCACAGGCCAAGATGATCCAACTGTAGTCTCCTTCCCCCCCACGACAATTGACCCCAAGGACCTAATTTAAAAATCTCTTCTTCCTGTGTCATTATCCTTCCTCAATAGAAAGGATGACCTTGGCTTAGGACTCTTAATGCAGAAAGAACTTGGTGACCTGGAATCCCAATTGTAACTTCCTCTCTGCCTTGGGCAGAGCGTCTGTATAATGGAACAATGCCGCCCTCTCACTATGTTAAAAGGGAACCATCAATGGATCCAGTGGGATTAGGCCAATGGGCCATGCCTGACCACTTACCTGCAATCAGGCCAATCTCACAATTAGGATCTTCATAGCCACATGTCATCATGGTCCCCACTGTATCATTCACGACTGCAACAATGTCCAGGTCAAACTCCTAAAAACAAAAACAAAAACAAAAAAACCCCAGCTCTACTATGAGTTGAATGTGCAAGCCAAACATGCTTAGGAGGGGCATGTCATCCCAAGGCAGGCAGAGGCCAGAGTCATAGGAACTGGGCAGAGGACGGCAGAGCAGAGGGGCCTGGGGAAGGCGGCAAGAGCAGGTGTGAGCCTCAACACCACATCCTACGTTTCTCCTCTTGATGGCTTCCCTGAGCATGTCCACCACGTCCTCCCCTTCACAGTCAGTGGCCTTGAAACCTTTGGTCCACCCTATGAGTGTTCCCTGAAAGAAAGGAGGGGAAATTCATTTGAGCAATAGTTTGCTAGGACTGCACAACCTCAACATCCAACAGATGCAAGGCACTATAGCTGGCTTGTTGTCAAGTACGTGTGCTTTTGACTATGCCTCCACCACCACAACCCTAACCCTGGGCACAGCAGCATCACAGAGCACAACACTCAGACAAGGTCTACCACTGAGTGGAATCATTGCAGCAATTCATACTCGTCAAGGGTCAAATCATGTTCCCTGGCCGTGATTATGCAGAATAAAGGCCTAGGATCATAGATAGTGATCCTACTTCTTTTTTTTCTTTTCTTTTCTTTTTTTTTTTGAGATAGAGTTTCACTCTTGTCACCCAGGCTGGAGTGCAGTGGCGTGATCTCAGCTCACTACAACCTCCACCTTCCGGGTTCAAGCAATTCTCCTGCCTCCGCCTCCCGAGTAGCTGGGATTACAGGCGTGTGCCACCACGCCCAGCTAATTTTTGTATTTTTTAGTAGATATGGGGTTTCACCATGTTGACCAGCTGGTCTCGAACTCCTGACCTCAAGCAATCCACCTGCCTCGGCCTCACAAAGTGCTGGGTTTACAGGTATGAGTCACCGCGTCTGGCCGTGATCCTACTTCTAACTTAGTCAAGGACAGATTACGATGTGATCAAAGGCAAAGCTACCAAATGTTTATCAAAGCATGTTTCACAGTGAAAAACTAGAGGCATCCTACAACTCCAACAGTATGGATCTATCATCCTGTACCCCGATATGGGACATGATATACACCCATAAAGAATCACACTGTAAGAGAACATTGGATGTGAGAGAAAGATGTTTTCCACACACTGTTAAGTGAAAGCACGTCAAACAAATACAGATAGTGAATCATTCTATTTTTATTTTTAAAATTACACTGATACACACACATACACTCGCACTTGGAGAAAGGACTGGAATAATATATACACCAAAAGGGTTAACAGTGGTTCTCTCTCGGTGCAGAATTCACTTTTCCTCTCTCCTTTTTGTTTGTCTATATTTTCTAATTTTTCTAAAATTAAAATTAACATATATGATTTTTATAATACTGAGAAACTAGGTTTTTTTTTTTTTTTGAGACACAGATTCTTACTCTGTTGCCCAGGCTGGAGTGTAATGGCATGATCTCAACTCACCACAACCTCTGCCTGTGGGGTTCAAGCGATTCTTATGCCTCAGCCTCCCGAGTAGCTGGGACTACAGGCAGGCACCACCACACCCGGCTAATTTTTGTATTTTTAGTAGAGACAAGGTTTCACCATGTTGGCCAGACTGGTCTCGAACTCCTGACCTCAAGTGATCTACCCTCCTCGGCCTCCCAAAGTGCTAGGATTACAGGGGTGAGCCAATGCACCCAGCCCGAAAGTAGTATTTTTAATTCTCAAAAGGAAGCCCAAAGTTACATTGTTAGCCTGAGGCAGGAGTTAGTCTAGCCTCGGACTCCAGCATCTAGAAAGCCAGGGGGGTGAAGGCAGGCAGAGCTAGGGTGTCTAGGCCAGGAGAAGCCCTGGGACAGGGAAGGCAGTGAGAAAATCTGATGGCAGCGCCGTCAGTCCCGTGGCTGGACGCCACCTCACCCCGAGGCCGTTAGCCCACAAGCCCCGGTCTCCCTCCTTCCCTCCATAGTTCTTGGGAAACTGGACCCCTGGCTGGCTCCTTTCCTGGTTGGTATGTGTAGAACATTAGAGAGACACTCCCAACTGGGAAACCTGTCTTACTAATTGCAATTACACAAAACTAACCTATTTTTTGATGTCTCTCTTTTTTCTCCCCAACCATGGGTGTCTTTGCTTTTAAGCTGCCCACGGGTCTCCCCTCCCTCTTCACCGTGTCTTCACGACACCTTCAGAGCTGCTGGGAGAGAGGCCCAAAGGCCCAGTGTCCTGAGTCAGGAGCAGTAGCTGTGTCCTGGCGCCCAGTCAGGACCGCAGACTGCTGCACACGGCACCCTGTCGGATGGTGTATTAATTTTTAATGGCAGCAGCAATGCAGGAATGCATTAGTAGTGTAAAACATTAAAATGTTACTGATAAGGATAGAGTTCCCTTCAATTCCCATCCTCCCAATATGAAAGGTAACCTCTGCCATTAGTCTGATATTAATCCTTCCAGACCTTTTCCTCTCCACTCATTAGTATTTTTTTTCTTTTTCCCCCCATTTCTTCTTTCAGGGGTGAAATTACACATATTTTTAAGTAAATAAATTCACGCTGTGTGTGAACCACTGTAATTTTTTTTTCTAATTCAATAATGTATCTTCCAGATCCTTCCAGGCCATTTATATGGATCTGCCACATTCCTTTACTGAGCAAAATATTCCTTGAATATAACTGCATGAAAATAAAACCACAAAACACACCTATAAAATGAGTTCTATTTTTGCGATCATTTTCAGATGAGGAAACCAAGGAACAGGGAGATTAAATAAGTTGCCCAAGGTCACCCAGCCAATAAGTAGAGAAGCCAAGCCTCCGGGGGAAGGGGGACTAGGGAGTCAGTGCTTAATGAGTACAGAAATTCAGATGGAAAAGAAAAAGTTTAAGAGATGGATGGTGGTGATGGCTGCACAAAAATGTGGATGTACTTCATGCCATAGAAGTGTGCATTTAAAAACTAGTTACAGTGGGAAATTTATGTTATGTGTATTTTACCACAAAATGGTTAAAAAAAATTTTTTTTTCTTTTTTTGAGACTGAGTCTTCTCTGTCGCCCAGGCTGGAGTGCAGTAGTGTAATCTCAGCTCACTGCAACCTCCGCCTCCTGAGTTCTAGCGATTCTCCTGCCTCAGCCACCCAAATAGCTGAGATTACAGGCACCTGCCACCATACCCAGCTAATTTTTGTATTTTTAGTAGAGGTGAGGTTTCGCCATGTTGGCCAGGCTGGTCTCAAACTCCTGACCTCAAGTGATCTGCCCGCCTCAGCCTCCCAAAGTTCTGGGATGACAGGAGTGAGCCACTGCTCCTGGCCCTGGACAAAATCTTAGTGCATCTTTGGTGCTACCCTTATTATTGTCCTGAGCTCTCTGGTTGACCTGCTGAGCTGACCAGAGTTCTACCACAAATTTAGGAAGCTGTATTCTGCTTTATGCCAGTCTTGGAAGCTTGGCTGATGAGAGTCTGTCAGAAAGAGCTCCTCTCCACAAGCTGGTGAGTCTGTCTGTGAAGCTGAGGCCAGGGGTTGCAGAGAATTCACTGCCATGATGTCAGGCCCTGGCGACAGTGCACCCCTTCCTCACCACCATTACCAGCACCGGATTCCTCTTGGCCTTTTTCAGGCTGAATTTCAATCCTATGCTGCCTCGAGAGTGAAGGATGATACTAGGATTTGAGTGCCTGCCGGGTGCTGGACCCATGCTATGCATTTTACACACACGAGCTCATTTAGTCCTCGCCGTATTCCTCCATTTTCACCAATGGGGAAACCATGCCTCAGAGAAGTTAAATAATCTACTCAAGGTTATTCAGATGGGAAACAGTAGAGACAGGGTTGCAAAACAGGAGCCCATGACCCCAGAGCCTGTGCTTTTGACCACTGTGTTTCCTGACCTTAGGAAGGACACTGGGCCTCTCTGTGTGGCCACATCTGGGCCTGCTCCCAAGCCCCTGAAGAAGGACATGTCCCTGCCCGGAGGCTTTCTGTGTGGGCACTGGCAGAGGTTGCAAACTGTCTGCCTCCATCTGCAGAACAGACAGCTCTGCCCCAGCCTCACACAAAGGCCCAGCCTCACTCACCCACTGTCAGCTCCAGGCCGAGGCCCCATGACCCACTGGAGCTCTGGGGAGTCTAAGAGCTCAGCCCAGTGTCTAGTCCCCACTTCTAAGCTCTACCTCTTGGTCAAGCTAGTTTACCAAAAAAAACATGCAAAAAACACACAATGCTGACCTTCCTGTATCTTAGCTTCCCAATTAAAAATCTTTATTTATTACACATAAAGTTAAGCCTGGGTGATTTTTTGTTTTTACACACAGAAAAACAGACACACACACACACACACACACACACACATTTAGAGATGGGGTCTCGCTATATTGTCCAGGCTGGGTCTCAAATTCCTGGGCTCAAGTGATCCTCCCACCTTGGCCTCCCACGGTGCTAGGATTACAGACCTTGAGCCACTGTACTTGGCCTGCTTGTTGTGTGTGTGTTTTTGTTTTTGTTTTTGTTTTTGTTTTTAATAGAGATGAAGTCTCTGTTGCCCATACTGGAGTGCAGTGGTGTGATCATAGCTCACTTCCTCTCCAGTAGCTGGGACCACAGGCATGTGCCACCATGCCTGGCTACGGTTTTTTTGTTTTGTTTTGTTTTGTTTTTGAGACAGTCTTGCTCTGTCACCCAGGCTGGAGTGCAGTGGCGCGATCTCAGCTCACTGCAAGCTCCGCCTCCTGGGTTCACGCCATTCTCCTGCCTCAGCCTTCCAAGTAAGTGGGACTACAGGCGCCCGCCACCACGCCCGGCTAATTTCTTTGTATTTTTAGTGAAGACAGGGTTTCACCATGTTAGCCAGGATGGTCTCCAACTCCTGACCTCGTGATCCACCTGTCTCGGCCTCCCAAAGTGCTAGGATTACAGGCGTGAGCCACCTCTCCCGGCTTGGTTTTTTTTTTTTTTTTGAGACGGAGTCTCGCTCTGTCGCCCAGGCTGGAGTGCAGTGGCGCAATCTCGGCTCACTGCAAGCTCCGCCTCCCGGGTTCACGCCATTCTCCTGCCTCAGCCTCTCCGAGTAGCTGGGACTACAGGCGCCCGCCACCACGCCCGGCTAATTTTTTGTGTTTTTAGTAGAGACGGGGTTTCACCGTGGTCTCGATCTCCTGACCTCGTGATCCGCCCACCTCGGCCTCCCAAAGTGCTGGGATTACAAGCATGAGCCACCGCACCCGGCCTTGTTTGTTTGTTTGTTTTTTAAGAGACACAGTCTCACTATGTTGCCTAGGCTGGTCTTGAACTTCTGGCCTTAAGCAATCCTTCCATGTCGACCTCCCAAAGTGCTAGGATTACAGAGATGAGCCACCACACCTGGACAACCCTGGGTGTTTTTATCCTAGAATTACAAGAAAGACTTTGTGATAAATGTCTCCATATTTATGAATTATCTATTAAATGATAAACTATGATGTTCTTCAATGTCAGCTAAAGTGGCCATGTGATCAATTGCTTCTGAGATACTAATATTAGAAAAGAAATGCATTTCTTGCCAGGCACAGTGGCTCACGCCTGTAATCCCAGCACTTTGAGAGGCTGAGATGGGTGAATTACCTGAGGTCAGGAGTTCAAGACCAGCCTGGCCAACATCGTGAAACCCCGTCTCTACTAAAAATACAAAGGTTAGCTGGTGGTAGTGGCAGGTGCCTATAATCCCAGCTACTTGGGAGGCTGAGGCAGGAGAATCGCTTGAACCCAGGAGGCAGAGGTTGCAGTGAGCCAAGGTCACGCCATTGCACTCCAGCCTGGGTGACAAGAGTGAAACTCTGTCTCAAAAAAAAAAAAAAAATGCATTTCTTGTGATGTGCTGGCAAGCTTTCTTTCATCAGACGATAAAAACCCATTGTAATTCCCTGTTTACATGGCCGTCCAGAGAGACACAGATCGCATTATTGCCCAATTGTTATAACTGGCCTTCACTGGTCATTACCTCTTTCTCCCTCTCTCCATAATATGATTCAACCTCTCTTTTAGTAGGAATATTATGCCTATGTCCCTTTATTGCATACTACTCTAAATTCTCTTGTGAATGGTCAGTCTAAAAAATCGTGATAAATTGATGAAAATTAAATTGTTGAAATTCTTTATCATGTGTTCCCAGCTGCCCTGAACCCAAGGTCCCTGTGAAAATGAAGGCTGGCTGGGAGTTACCTGGAGATGGGCCCAGTAGAGGAAGGAAGCCCACTGGGCTGGCCGTGAGCCTGGTGGGGCTGTCTTACCTTGTCAATGCTCATCTGCCTGCAGGGAAATGAGAATGTGAAGCCCAAAGGTAGGGAGGCTCCCTTGAGGCCCATGTAGTCCAGGAAGTCGGCGATGCACTGCACAATGTGATCAAAGAGCTGCAGAGAGACAGAGAGTGGCATGCACACCAGGCGGACGTCAATGCAGGGTGGCAGGCTGGCACCTTGGAGCCCAAAGGCCTTGCCTGGCACCTACCTCCTCACCAGTGCCCTGCATGATCTCCAGGGGGATGGCGAAGATCTTGTTGTACATTCGCACTGACCTCCGTCCACTTCTGATCTTCACCAGGAGGACCCGGAAGTTGGTTCCCCCAAGATCCAGGGCCAGAAACTTTCCTTTCTCTGTAATGGAGAAAGCGGTGGCTGCATTCCATGACAGGGACTCGTGTTGGGGCACTGGGAGGAAGAGGAAACGCCGGAGCAGAGCAGACCCAGGGCCTGCATTCCTGGGCCTCACAGACCAGAGGGTCGTGGGGGCCACAGTGCACAATGCCCGGGCCCTGGGCAGGCATCTTGAGCCTGCGTGAGGCCAGGCTGCTTTCCTTGGCCTCCACTTCTGCGGTAAAGGCCCAGGCACCACCTACACTATCGCCAGTGAGGTGCCATGAAAAGAGCCCTGGCCTGGGGTCAAGAGACCTGGGGCTTCTGAAAAATGGCTTTTTATCTTGAGCAAGAGAGGCAAGGTCCCATCCTTCCACACCCTGCAAAATCAGGAGACTCAACCTCTGAAGGCTCTTTCAGCTTCACTGACTGACAGCCTTCTCGGGAGCCCCAAGGAATGGTGCGGGGCATCCAGTCAAGGACATGCATGATTCTTATACCCAAGGGGCCTCCGGCCTGGCGCGGTGGCTCACGCCTGTAATCCCAGCACTTTCGGAGGCCGAGGCGGGCGGATCACGAGGTCAGGAGATTGAGACCATCCTGGCTAACACAGTGAAACCCTATCTCTACTAAAAATACAAAAAATTAGCCGGGTGTGGTGGCAGGCGCCTGTAGTCCCAGCTATTTGTGAGGCTGAGGCAGGAGAATGGTGTGAACCTGGGAGGCGGAGCTTGCAGTGAGCGGAGATCACGCTACTGCACTCCAGCCTCGGCGACAGAGTGAGACTCCGTCTCAAAAAAAAAAAATAAAAATAAAATAAACAGTGTCTTTTACTGCTCTCAGTTAAGAGATCCTAAGTACAGCTGTTGGACCTTGAGTAGGTCATCTAGCCTCTGTAAGTCTCAGTTATGGCATCCATAAAATGGGAACCATTCCCTCTTTGGTAACATTCCAAGTGGTTGTGGGGATGAAATGAAATGAAAGTTTCAAAAGCAAATTATAAGATGTAAAGCATTTTACAAAGGTCATTATTTCTGGAAGAGCCTCGTGAGATTCAAAGAGGTAAAATAATTTGTCTGAACAACTGACTTCACTACTTGGTGGCTTCTTTTGGCTGAGCACCGAGGAACAGAAGGATCAAGGGTTGGAGAAGTTGGGGGCAGAAGCGATGAGAGGGAAAGGAAAGTGAGCCAAGCCACAGAAGAGAACAGAGCCAGAGAAGCAGCAGGAAGACAAGCCCAGGCAATCTCAGGCATCTAAAACAAAGTTCCCGGGGTCAGGATCTGGGGGTTGGGGGGGTACACTCATGTTCTCATCTACACACACTTAAGTGCGCACACATAACCTAATGTAGGTTTTTTGTGTTTTTGTTTGTTTTGTTTTTACTGCAAATGCCTTGGGTTAACAAAGGCCAACAGATTTAGAAAGAATACTAGCCTTCTACTTACTCCTGCCCTCCACTGGAGACGTGAACCCAAGTTTCTAAAAACCAAGAACCTCAGTGGCTTTAAGGAGTTTTGACTGGAGCCCTGGATGGCTGTTCGGAGAGGGAGGCTGTGCTGGCCCACCTGTGCCGTCCGGCAGCCCGCAGACATAAGTGGGCAGCATCCTGACCGTGGCCAGCCCGTGGCTCTTCTTCTTCAGCCCATACTCCAGCTCAGCCCGCATCTTGGCCTGCACGTCCACGAGCTGCTCTTGGGTCAGCTGGAACAAAGCCAGCACCCTGTCGATCTGCTTCCGCTGGGCCTGCACGCGGGAGGCCACCGCAGTCACCATGGCAGCCCCCTTGGTGCTGCCACTCTCTGACAGGAGGAAGCGGACATCACAGCTTGGGACCAGTTTCCTCACCACCTTGTGCAGGCGTTTTGGGTACCTGAAGCAGGGGTGATGGGAAAACATTGAGCAATCATAAAGGTCAGGCTCAGGCACAGACCCAGGAGCAGCAGTGAACCCGGTCCCGGAGGGCCCTGCGGGGCCGGAGCTCAGCCCTTTATTTGCTGATGGTAGGAGGGAGGGGATGAGAGGAGGGACTAAGAAGCTGGGGCAGTGGAAGGCACTTGGGAGGCTCAGGGAAGTGCCTATTCTGTCAACGAACATTTCAACCAGTCTGTGCATAATGTATTGGCCGAACATCATTTCTGTCCAAAGGGAAGGATTTTCTTTCTCGGCTCTTTCCAGGGTGTAACCACTTGACTTCCAAGTCCACCCCGGTAGCCAAAGGGGCTTTCACTCTCCTTCCTTTTGGAAAATTCCCATTTCCCTGTGTTTTCCTACCAGGACCCTTCCCATAAACTTGGCAACCTGTGCCATCTCTATTTTTCCCCATCTATGACTAGGTATATCTTACTTCCCAGTCTTAGCCACATAGTAGGTGTTCAGTAAATAATAATTAGATGGAAGAATGAATGGAGAGATGAATGAGCGGATGATGGATGGGTGGACATAGATAAATGGATGGACAGCATTCCTAATTAGGCAATTGGCTTTAGCAGAATATTTCTTTAAGAGTAATCCCCAAAAGCAACCCAGCCAGCTAGATGAATGCGGGCCCTGGATTCACCCTTTCCCTTGTAATCTCAGAACCAACAGGAGGGGTTGATGGTTCCAGACCCCAGATAGGCAGGATAGTCCAGAAGACACTGGGGCCCTGCTCCAGGGAGACTCATTTGTGGGGGCATGGCTGGCAGGGAGCACTCACTGAGGGTGTATCTTGTAGAGGGTGCCGTCCATGCCCACCGTGGTCCGGAGCCGTTCCACCTTCTTGTTCTCCCGGAGGCGTGTCAGGATGGCCGCCAGGGCTGCTGCACAGAGGTTGGCCGAGCGGAAGGAGACAATGGTACAGACATGCTGGACGGCAATGCAGTCAGCCTCAGACGGTTCCAGACCCAGGTCCACCAGGATCTCTCTTGTATTAGCAAGGCCTTCTTTATACCTGGCCAGGGGACAGGAATGAGTGAACCACACTTCTCCATCCCATTGGTATCCTCCTGGGGGAACAAGCTTCCCCACCTCTCAGGATTGTGAAAATTAATAGGCAGGCCCATGGTATAGAATAAAAATAACAATATCAACATTAATAGTAGCAGCTGCCACTAACTGAGCAGTCACTGTGAGCCAGGTACTTGTCTAAGGATTTTACACATATTAACTCCTTCAACGCCCACAAAAATCCTGCGGGAGGCACCGTCATTACCCTGTCGTACAGATGAGAGATGTGAGTGCCGAAAGGGTGAGTAACGTGTCCATGGCTGCACAGCTAGTAAGGGCTAGAGCTGAGATTTGAACTCAGCAGTTAGATTCTAGCACCCACACTTTTAATCACCCTGTGCTATGCTGACTTTCATGGAAATTCTGTCCCTGCCAAGTTCTGCATAGACGTAGATGCTGCAGGTCAGCGCCACGCGGCTGAGCTCAAAATCTAAACTGATCACAAAGTCAAGGCAATGCCAGGGTTTCTAAGCCTGAGGAGCAGGACCCTCAAATGTGTTGGACGGCAATGCAGTCACACCGGGGCCAGCCGCCTTCACCTGCAGCCTTCACCAGCCAGCTCCCCATGCGAGGGACCTGTGTGTAAGGCCTCAAATCACCACATTCAAAGCCAGTTCCTGATGGGAGCAGGTGGAGAAGGTTCTGCTATCACAGGAGTTCTGGACTTGGATTTCACACATGAGCTTAGTGGCCAAGAATGCCCTGATATTGTAAGCAAACTTGTGTGTGAATGTACATTTTCGGGGCTAAGGGTCTAGAACCTGAATAAAGTTCTCAAAAGGATCTGTGATCCTAAAAATGTGTTACAAGTTACCACTTTAAGAAGAAGGCAGTAGAACATGCGAAGAGGGTGGCCCTCTGACAGCAGAGTCCCTTACTGATGAAACCAACAAGAACCTCTCATCTGAGTCACGGCAGAAATTGCTAATCCATCTGAAGCCATGCCCAGGTCTGAAATCCTCCTGGTAAAGGAGGAGGATCTAGTCCCTCCTGCTGTCCTACCACATGGAGCACCCCACACCTGGGCCTCCCATCCCAGCCCTCCACAGAGCCAAGGCAGAGGGACTTGCTTACTTCTCCATGGCAGCCATGTGCCGTGTTTCGATCTTGCCCTTAGTGTGGAGAGCAGAAGATTTCTCACCGCCGAACAGGAGGCCAGCCTTGGCCATCTTCAGCAAGATAAGCCTGACAAGCTCCCCCAGGTACAGGCCACTGATCATCTTCTCAAACCTGCAGGTTGGTGAACAGATCTGTGGACACAGCCCCTTTGATTAAGCTGCATCATTTCCCGAAGACCAGGAGCCACTGCCCACAGGCAGGAGCAGATGGGAGAGGGCTGAGCTAAGATTTCCTCCTTCTCACAAAGTGCTGGATGGCAAGAACGTTTGTCTCAAATCACCCTGGCCATGGGTACCATTCTCACATGGAGCATAGGGACTCTCAATTTCATAGACTTTGAATATTTTCCCAAAATCACTCAAACATGATGCGACAAGTCAAATTTCACACTCAGATGCTTCCCACTCCTACATCAAGCTTCTTTCCAAGAGAGAAAGATGCTGTGCTTGTGAGATGGGCTTGGACAGCCCCAGACAGGCTCTAAAGCAATGTGGATTTAACATCGCCATGGCTACCTACAGCTTTACTCCAAGTCTGCACACCAACAATTCCTAATTGTTTCCCAGGCAGACTATTGAATATTATTATTATTATTATTATTATTATTATTATTATTATTACTAGAGTGTTCTGCCACCCAGGCTAAAGTGCAGTGGTGCAATCATAGCTCACTGCAGCCTCGAGCTCCTGGCCTCAAATGATCCTCCTGCCTTAGCCTCCCATAGGTGTGCACCATCACACCTGGCTAATTTTTTTATTTTTGTAGAGACAGGGTCTCATTATGTTGCCCAGGCTCGTCATAAACTCCTGGCCTCAAGAGTTTCTCCTGCCCTGGCCTCCCAAAGCCCTGGAATTACAGATAAGAGCCACCGCACCAGGCCTAAATATAATGCTTATTTTCCAAACACAATAAGACACAAAATCAAGAACAATCTATGTCATAATCCAACTTACATAGTTCACTATAAAAAGTCTTAGAACAAGCCAGGTACAGTGACTCATGCCTGTAATCCCAGCACTTTGGGAGGCCAAGGCAGGTGGATCACAAAGTCAGGAGTTCGAGACCAGCCTGGCCAATATGGTGAAACCCCGTCTCTACTAAAAATACAAAAAAATTAGCCGGGTGTGGTGGTGCATGCCTGTAATCCCAGTCACTCAGGAGGCTGAGGCAGGAGAATTGCTTGAACCCAGAAGGCACAGGTTGCAGTGAGCCAAGATTGCACCACTGCACTCCAGCCTGGGAGACAGAGTGAGACTCCATAAAATCTTTAACATTGAAAAAAGAAACAACAAAAAAATTAGATGGATTTAGAAATTATATATATATATATATATATATATATATATTTATATTTTTTTTTTTTTTTGTTGCCCAGGCTGGAGTGCAATGGTATGATCACAGCTTACTGCACCCTGGACCTCCCAGGCTCAAGTGATCCTCCCACCTCAGTCTCCTGAGTGGTTGGAACTACAGGCATCTGCCATCACACCTGACAAATTTTTTTTTTAATTTTCATTTTTGTAGAGACTGGTCTCACTATGTTGCCCAAGTTGCTCTCAAACTCCAGGACTAAAGCAGTCCTCCCACCTCAGCCTCCCAAAGTGCTGGGATTACAGGCATGAGCCACCAGGCCTGGAAGGAATAGAATTTATTTTAAGTAAAATGGAAATGGGTGAAGATGATAAAATTCAAAAAACGGACACCACGTCCTTGGGACATGACTGCAATGGGTCACTAGAGCACAGGCATGTGCCTGGAGTAGGTGCCACCAAAGTGGAATGTGCTTCCTGGGTGTGCAGTTCTAGTCTTTGAATCGCTCCTAGAAGGTGCTTGAAATTCACCGGCATGTCTTGACAAAATGGCTGATTCCAGGGCTGGGGCTAGGAAAGTGTGACATGAGCCGGGAACGTCTTACGGTGCCAGGAAATAAGGAAGTACTTAAAGAGTAATGGAACATGTCAAAAGGACCCAGGAGCCAGCTTCAGAGGCTTCCTTTGGCCAAATCTAAAACAATTTGAGCATCAAAATAAAAATGGTGGACAGCAAACACAGAGGGAAGGTCCTGCCAGAGCCACCACCTGCTGAGTGATTAGGCCTCCAAGAAAGCAAGGTGGCCAGGGGACATGGCGAACACGAGGAGTTCGGCTGCGCCTGCCTTCTCCTCGCTACCCAGGTGTGTTCTGTGGCCACGCGTCCGAGTGCTGTTATCTTCAGTGCCTTTCATGCACATACGTAACTCACGAATACTGACAGAATTAGAATTAGGGTTATTAGGATTATGACTTAGGGAAATCTTTCAGTGTCCTTGGTTTCTATTTCCTCATTTGTCAAATGAAACTGAAATACAAGCAATGCCTGTTGTAATGGGGCCAGGCATGGTGGCTCATGCCTGTAATCCCAGCACTTTGGGAGGCTGAGGCGGGAGGATTGCCTGAGTTCAGGAGTGCAAAACCAGCCTAGCCAACATGGCAAAACCCCGGCTCTATAAAAAATACAAAAATTAGCCAGGCATGGTGGCGCATGCCCGTAGTCCCAACTCCTCTGGAGACTGACGTGGGAGGATTGCTTGAGCCTGGAAGGTGGAGGTTGCAGTGAGCCAAGATCGTGCCACTGCACTCCAGCCTGGGCTAGAGTGTGAAACTCCATTTCAAAAAAAAAGAAAGAAAAGAAAAGAAAAAGAAAAAAAGAAAGCAAGTTGTGATGGAGAGCTAGTCACAACTGGAGAGCCTCCCAGGCAGCCAGGGGACCTGAGTGATTGGGCACTGCCTGGTGCCAATGCCCAGATAACAGCAGAAGGGAACTCACAGTTGCTTTCCTGGGTTGAGAGAGCCGAGGTCCAGCTCCCTGTCGAACTCAGTGCGAATGTCCTCCAGGGCCCCGTCGTCCCCGAAGGCCCCCCACTCTGTGTTGATGCACATCCTGCCCTCATCACCCTCCACCAGGTCAATGTTGCTCATGTCCTCCATGTAACATGCATTGGTGCCAGTTCCTGAACCAGGGATCAGAGAGAATATGCAGAGAGAGGGCTCCCAGCTGGGCACAGACAGAGAACTCTTGACTGCTGGGGTGTCCTCCTCAATGTACCACAAAGTGCTTTTCATTCCCTGGGGGCCGGCTCTCGCTGAGGGAAGCAGCTTGGGCAAGCCCCGAGCACATGGGGTAAACAGCTGACATGTCAAGTCTGCACTTCTCAGGGTGCTCAGGGTTTGCTGTTCTGAATGGAGTCAATTGTGAAGAAGTCCCCTGATGAATATGGATGAAAGCTGACGAAGCGCTCTTACAAGAGGATGATAAATGAAGATGATCTTGTAAATATTTTTTTTTAAAAATCACCAACCCAGGGTAATTTTGCAAATTCTTTCCCTAAGCTACTTAGCTTCCTCTCTATTTGATACTAAAAATATTCTTTACTTATGGCCTGCCACACATTGTTTCTAGCATAAGCTGCTTCCTTATCTTAGACTGTGATTAGCTACCACCTAAGAAAGCAACACTCCGTTATGCAAACACAAAATCGCTCCAAGGAAATGCCTCAAACACTTGAGCATTGGGGAATGACTGCAAGGGGGCACCATCTTTTTGGACTCTTTTGGGAGGACAGAAATGTTCTAAAATCGGATTGTGGTGATGGTTACGAAACTATACGTTTACTACAAATCATTGAATTGTACACCTAAAATCGGAGGACTTTTATGCCTCAATAAAGCTGTTTGAATTTTCAGGGTTTTTTTTTTTTTTTTAGTACCTTCCCTTGGCTGATACTCTGGTGTGAATATTTTAAATGCCAACATGGAAAATGAGAAATGTAGAAAAGCAGAATGTAATATTTGGAAAAAGCTTTTCTCAGAAATACACGGACACTGTTTAGGCGTGGCCCCCCAATCTGTGGTTACCAGATGCAGCCACAGTGACAGACGGGTGCCATGACTGGCAAGGGCCTGATCCATTCTGAGTCTCCTGGAAACAGAAGGGTGGAGGGAGCCCCTCAGCTTTAAAGACCTGCCCTTCAGGAAAGCCAGGCTGAAGAGGGTCTTGGGGGACATTAAGAAAAAGCAATTCAGAAGAACTTTCCCCAGGAGTGGTAAAGGAATGGGAAAAGGAGAAGGGGATATTCAAGAACAACCTATAAGTCAGAGCCATTCAGCATCACTGTACCCCAAACTGCCTTCCCACACATTCCTCCAGCAGACCCGCTAGCTCTGGTGTGGAGACCACCCACTGGACACCCCCACTGCACCACGACCTCCCTGGTCCAGAGCTGCAGTGCACCTTGCCTGACAGTCCAGTGGTCTCTTGGATGGTTGCCCTGCTTCCACTCTTGTCCCCAGTAATCGATTATCCACACAGCAGCCAAAATGGGCTTTTAAAAAATGCACATCCTGCCGAGCGTGGTGGCTCATGGCTGTAATCCCAGCACTTTGGGAGACCAAGGCAGGTGAATCACTTGAGGTCAGGAGCTTGAGAGCATCCTGGCCAACACTGTGAAACCCCATCTCTACTAAAAATACAAAAAATTAGCCAGCCGTGGTGGTGGGCACCTGTAATTCCCATCTACTCAGGAGGCTGAGGCAGGAGAATTGCTTGAGCCCCGGGAGGCAGAGGTTGCAGTAAGCCGAGATTGCGCCACTGCACTCCAGCCTGGGCGACAAAGCAAGACTCCGTCTCAAATTAAAAAAATAAAATAAAATGCTCATCCATTTATCCATCCCCCACCCAGAGTCTCCCAGTGCCTTCCAGTCTCCCTCAGGGGATAAGCCAGTGACCTTACAGTGACTGTGTCCACATCCTGTGCAATCTGCCCAGTCTGTCCTCTCCCTCTCACTTGAATGGCCTCCGACTTTCAGCCTTCACTCACCTCATCTGGACACCACTCGGCTATAGGGTTCCTCTAGTCCCCCCTCCCTGGACACCTTCCCATTTCCAAGCCTGTAGGTGTCCTCTTTCCTTTGCCAGGGACTCCCTACCCCTGGACCTCCACCTTGCTCCCTGGTTTGCATCACTGAGGTCCCAGCTCAAATGCCACCCCTCAGAGAGGCTTCCCTGACGCCTCATCCCACTCACAGTCACATCACTCTCTTTGTTTTTTTTTTTTTTTATCATGCTAACCATCACCTGAAATTATCTTAATAGTTTAGGCCTTCTCGGCCTCTCACCCACCTCCCCACTGAAAGTTCCAGGAGCACAGGAACTCCCCACTCCGAACCCAGTGCCAAGCCCAGGGCCCGGCACACGACGGGTGCTCAGTAAACACTTGTTGAATGGATGAATGAATGAATTTTTTCATGTCCCTATGTTGCTTCTCCTAAACAGTGTCAGTGCCCTTCCCGCCAAATTCACTCAGAGCTCGCTGAAATGAAACTCCCAAACAGTCCCTCCTCCCCCACCCTCAGAAAACCAGTCCAATTGAGTTACCGATGATGACACCAACTTCGCAGTAGGGGTCGTCATAGGCACAGGTCATCATGGTCCCCACGGTGTCATTGACCAGGGCCAGGATGTCCACATCCATGTCCTGCCAAACACAAGGCCAGAGGGCATCAGCGGGTGGGAAGGAGGTGTTCCCCTCCCTCCTTCCCCACAGAGGCAGCAGGCAGTGAAGGTGGCTGCTGAGACATCCCTAGATCCTGCCTGCTGGGCCTGTCTGAAGGAGCAAGGCCTCATCAAGGTTCAGGGTCTACGGGAGAGAAAGAGCCGATGGGAGCTGAAGAGGGGAGCCTGTCCTCCTGCTTTGTGGGTGAAGGCCTCTGCAATGGAAATATGAGGGACAGGCTACCAGGACTCCAGCCCTTGCTTTTCGTTGTTGTTGTTTTTTTAATTAAAAAAAATTTATTTTTTAATCTACAGATAGGGTCTCACTATGTTGTCCAGGCTAG
Organism: Hylobates moloch; assembly: GCF_009828535.3. Taxonomy (NCBI): domain Eukaryota; kingdom Metazoa; phylum Chordata; class Mammalia; order Primates; family Hylobatidae; genus Hylobates; species Hylobates moloch. The sequence continues at coordinate 64,476,796 of NW_026652278.1, read as the reverse complement.
AATGTGATGGCTGTTCACAGGTACAAACATAGCACACCATGGCCTCAAACTCCTGGGCTCAAGTGATCCTCCTGCCTCAGCCTCCCGAGTAGCTGAGACTACAGGCACACATCACACCCAAGTTTCAGCCTTTGTTTGTGGGACCCTGGGAAGACATCGAGGAAAGCATGTTTATCCTGGGAGCAGTGGCATTTCCAGGAGAAAACGCCAAGTCCTCACCCACGGGGACAACTCAGCCAGCAGGCACAGACTCGGCCAAGTCTTCCCCATGTGTGGCATGGTGACTTCCTGTCTGGATTTCCTGTTCTGCCAAGTCGGCTTGGGTTATTGCACCAACATCCCCCAAAGTTTGGAAGAACATTTTAAAATAAAATGAGAGCCAGGCATGTGGCTTATGCCTATAGTCCCAGCTGTGCAGGAGGCTGAGGTGGGAGGATCATTTGAGCCTAGGAATTCGAGGATGGAAGGCCACGCACTGCCAGCCTGGGCAACACAGCAGGACCTCATCTCTAAAAAAAAAAAAGTAGAATGAAAACAATAAGGGAAAATGCAGGCTATAAAAGAATAATATCCCAGCTTTAAAGAAAAAAAGGCTGGAAGGCTATGCAGCAAAACATGCCTCTTGCTGTCAGGGCAACAAGCAATTTGGGTTTGTGTACTTTCCAGCTCAGTAAGGAGCAGGTCTTGCTTTTGCAGTAGTTTAAATTATTGTAAAATACATTCAACATTTAAGGATATTTAATGGACAGAGAGTGGACAGTGAAATAGAGAACCAGCCCAGAAAGAATATGGAACCAGCCCGGAATGTATATGATCTTTTCGGCCTCAGAGAGGAGGGTGTGTGGGGCCTACACACAGCATCAGATCTAACCAAGAACTCTGGAAGAGGGCTGTGGCTGCTGGGGAGGCCCAGGGATGAGCTGGCCACCTTTCAATAGAGATTGGTGCAAGCCCCGCCTACCAAGGCTCTGTGGGTTCCTCCAAGTTGGCCACATCTGTACTACAGTGGGAACTTTTCTAAGATCAATTCCTTCTCTGATTCTCCCTCCAGGAAGGCACCATATGTGACCCCCTCACCGCACCCCCACCCCCCACCAACCCAAGAGAAAGGAGCTAGGGCTGGGAGAGCCTCCCACACCGAGGTGAATTCCTCACCTTGTGTCTTCTCATGGCTTTCGTCAGATGGCTCACCACATCCGTGTCCTGAACTCCTCGTGCCTTAAACTTCTTTGTCCATGAAAGCAGGACACCCTGGGAGGAGATTTCAGGTCCAGTTTGAATGAAGGAGGTGCTGAGATGTGCAACTGAGCTGCAGAAACTTCATGCCTACATGCATCCCCCATGGTCTTCTCTTCTCTAAGGTGAATCACCCCAATTTTTTAAAACATTGCTTCTGCAGCCTTTTCCAATAACTTAAATGCCTATGACTCTCATCTGAGTGGTTAGAAACATATGGTAGCAGAAGGAGGAATTATTGAAAAGTGAGAGCTCTTGGATTCATGAGACATTAGACAAGTTGTTTAACTTTTCGGAGCCTCAGTCTACTCCTCTGCAAAATGGAAATGTCACCTCCCTACCTCTCTCAAAGGAATGCTCTAATGAAAATACCTGGTGTATTATACATGTAAAATGCATGGTTTGCCAGGTTCACGAAACAGAACTAACATGGTGTAACCTTGCAGGACTGTCTCAGGAACTTCATTTCAACTTAGAAAAATGATTCTCAACAAGGCAGAGTGGCCCACACCGTAGTCCCAGCTACATGGGAGCCTGAGGCAGGTGGATTGCTTGAGGCCAGGAGTTCCAGGCCTGCCTGGGCAACATAGCGAGACCTCGTCTCTTAATAAAGAGAAAGAAAGAATAATGGTTCTCAATTTGCATTATCGATCATTGCTTACAAATGGTGTTTCCTGAGTTTCGTGTCTGAAATCGCAAATAGTCATAGAATTTTTCAGACTGGAAGAGAACTTGGAAGTTAGAAGAGAATCGCCCGAGTCGCCTCAGTCAAGAGCAGCTGACCCCAGCTCACAAACTTCCTAACCACACCCCTCCATTTCCCTCCATTTATGGATTTAAAAACCTGGGATTGACAGAGGGAGGAAATTGCTCTGAATCTCACCGAGAGTGAAGGACAGAGCCCAAGACAAATTCAGGTCTCTGACTCTGGACCAACCCTCAGGCTTTTTCCCTGCACCACAGCGCTGCCGTGTGGCAGCTCTCCCTAACTTCTGCCCTCATAGGCTATGACAACATCCCTGTCTCCAGGGACAGAGCCGGCAGAGATGCACAGGGTGGCTTTCTTCAAAAATCCCTGTCGCAGGGAAGGTGGATGGGGGAAGTGAGGGATAAATGCTTGTGATAGAATGTTAAATTAAAAAGGCAATTACATGCAACTGTACATTTTCTTTTTGTCTCAAATATTTGGTGACTAGAATCAACCATAGATTTGCTAAACTATAGATACAGGATAACATTTGTATTTAATATAGGTATGAGTGAAAGAAAAACCCACAATTCTAGTGGTGGGAATATTTGAATATTGAGATGAGTGGTGATTTCTATTTTCTTCTTTAAACTTTTCCATTCCTTCTCTTTTTTTTTAACGATGAAAAAGTATTACCATTTATTTTATTATCAGAAAACACACACACACAAAGAAATTTCTCTTTCGTTAAGACTTTCTGTTCCCTCAAAAATAAGAATAAAAGAACAAGTGACTTCTTTTAATTCTCACGCTCTTATGATGTTGGCTATGGGTTAAACATCATAATAATAATAATTCTCACGCTCCTACCTTCTTTAATCATTTTCAGTTTCTTGAAGAAGCCCCCTAATCACACCTCCTCACACAGCCTTCCCCTTTCCATCCCTCTGCAGTCGCGGAGCTGAACAGAGCCCATCTTCCCCAGGAGCCCTTATTCTAGTGTCACCGAACCCACTCCTACAGCAGAACCCTGCTTAAATAGCTTTGCTGCATGAGCCCACATTCAAGTATTATCAGGAATGAGTTTTCTTGTGGTTGGAACTTTACTATTTAACTTTAGATATTACTGAAAGGCAGTTTGCGAGGAAATTTAATAAAATATAAGTATATTTGATTAGACTGTGATGAGAAAAAAGCATTTTTCCCTTCCTTGATACAATTTTTTTTTTTTTTTTTGAAATGAAGTTTCACTCTTGTTGCCCAGGCTGGAGCGCGGTGGCGCCATCTTAGCTCACCGCAACCTCCGCCTCCCAGGATCAAGCAATTCTCCTGCCTCAGCCTCCCGAGTAGCTGGGATTACAGGCATGTGCCACCACGCCCGACTAATTTTGTATTTTTAGTAGAGATAGAGTTTCTCCATGTTGGTCAGGCTGGTATCAAACTCCCGACCTCAGGTGATCCGCCCTCCTCGGCCTCCCAAAGTGCTGGGATTACAGGCATAAGCCACTGTGCCCGGCCTCTCCTTGATATAATTAAATGCCCTTCCTTAGTTTAAATTTTACCTGAAAAATCTTTATTGTGATATGACACTAAATGGGTCAAAATGGGCCGGGCACAGTGGCTCACCACGCCTGCAATCCCAGCACTTTGGGAGGCTGAGGCAGGAGGATCACCTGAAGTTAGGCGTTCAAGACCAGCCTGGCCAACATGGTGAAACCCTGTCTCTACTAAAAATACAAAAATTAGTTGGGTGTGGTGGCAGACGCCTGTAATCTCAGCCATTCGGGAGGCTGAGACAGGAGAATTGCTTGAACCTGGGAGACGGAGGTTGTGGTGAGCCGAGATCTCACCACTGCACTCCAGCCTGGGTGACAGAGCTCAAAAAAAAAAAAAATGCTTTCAGTATGACATTTTAAATGAAGTTCTAAAGTGGTGTCTTTCTGGAAAGGCACTGTTGTTGGGGAGCTTATGAACTTGGGACTTGGGGTGGGCTACTCTTGGTCGTGTGGCTTTGTGCAAGTCTCTTAACCTCGCTGAGCTGCAGTGTTTCTCAAATATAGAATGAAGATAATCATACCTACCTCTTAGAATTGTTTGGGGGATTTAACAAGATAATGTGCATAAAGCATTTGGCACAGTGCGAAGTACGATGTCAAAACCAGAGACACGTGCTTTTGTCATTATTATTGAGAAAGATGTTGGTGGGTATTCAACATAGATAAACGACAAAATCCTGGATGGATAAACCATACGTTCACACCCTCTGCTGCCAAGCTGTCAAGAAAGCATGTGTGTTTAATTCTCAGAGTTGAATGAATTCTCACAGAGCTTGAGAATTTTCTTCCTTCTTCCTGGAGTCTCTGTTCCAGAGCTCTCTAATGAGAGCAGCTGGCACACTCTCACTCCACCACCTGCACTACAGGATCCAGCCAGAGGCCTGATTCCCAACCCCCAGACACACACATCTACTCACTCCTGGGACCTTTCTCTGCCAGCCAGCTCCACTTGGTCTCACCCAGACATTCCCTGGAAACTTTTTTGTTTGTTTGCTTGTTGTTGTTTTTTGTTTGTTTGCTTGTTGTTGTTTTTTGTTTGTTTGTTTGTGACAGAGTCTCACGCTGTCACCCAGGCTGGAATGCAGTGGCGTGATATCAGCTCACCACAACCTCCACCTTCTGGGTTCAAGTGATTCTCCTGCCTCAGCCTCCCGAGTAGCTGGGATTACAGGCACCCGCCACCAGGCCCAGCTAATTTTTGTATTTTTAATAGAGACAGGGTTTCACCATGTTGGCCAGGCTGGTCTTGAACTCCTGATGTCAGGTGATCCGCCCCCCTTGGCCTCCCAAAGTGCTGGGATTACAGGCATGAGCCACCGCACCTGGCTGCTTGTTTTAGAGATGGAGTCTCGCTTTGTGGCCTACGCTGCTGGAGTGCAGTGGCGTGATCACAGCCCACTGCAGCCTGGACCTCCTGGGCTCAAGCAATCCTCCTGCCTCAGCCTCCCAGGGTGCTGGGATTATAGGCATAAGCCACCATGCCAGGCCCCTGGAACCTTCTTTATATTATTTTTCTCAGTCCTTTCTTTATAAAAGAATGAAAAAGTAAAACTCAGTCTGTCCCCTGTATAGATGATGGCAAATTCTCACAATGGAATCAAATAAATGATTGACACCTTTCCACTGTGAGATAGTTATCAAGCACCTTTAAATACAACACATTGTCAGAGACCTTGGCAGGGAAGGTCTGTGCCCTTGGCGGGCACTGCTTGCCCTCCAAAAACCTCTGTTGAATTTAGGGATAAGATACAAAAGCACAAAGAGACAAGTAATCCAGAGACAGTCACCACAGCCTAGCAGCTACTGTGTAAGGCCCAACCACAGTGTTGGACGCTTTACAAATGCTTTGCCTAAGCTTCACCTCAGCCCAACAAGCAGATGTTATTATCCCTGCTTTACAAATGAGAAAACAAGGCGGGACACAATGGCCCATGCCTGTAATCCCAATGCTTTGGGAGGCGGAGGCAGGCAGATCACTTAAACCCAGGAGTTTGAGACCAGCCTGGGCAATATAGTGAGACCTCATCTCTACAAAGAAAAAAATAAAAATAAATAAAATTTTCTCAAAGAGAAAACAAGAGGCTCATGAAATTAAGGAACTGGCCCAAGGGGACACAATTTGTCCTGAACCATGATTCAAAGTCATGTGTGTGGAACACGAAAGCTCATTCCCTTTCACTATTCCACACCAATAAGTGACTCGAGCCAACAATATGAAGCACATCCCAAGGAGGTCCATGTGACTGTCAACTGGGCATCATAACCAGGAGGGCCAGGAGGAGGAGATTGATCAGGGTCCCCGACCCAGAGAGGAGTGGCCGGGGGAGACTAGACTCTTGACAGTAACTCCCCCAACCTGGCCCCAGAGCATCCCCTTATTTGCTGTCTTTATTCTCATAAGATCGAGTTAGCTTCCTCCTGCTTACAGATTGAAAACTGAGACACACAGAGATGAGTTACCAGGAACCCCGGCCTGGCTGGTGGCACAGCTGAGACTGTGCATCCCAGGCTCTGTGTCTGCTCCAGGGCATTCTCACTCCACCAGTGCCCCCATTTTTTTTTTTTTTTTTTTTTTTTTGAGACAAAGTCTCGCTCTGTCACCCAGGCTGGAGTGCAGTGGTGCGATCTCGGCTCACTGCAAGCTCCACCTCCTGGGTTCACGCCATTCTCCTGCCTCAGCCTCCTGAGTAGCTGGGACTACAGGCACCCGCCACCACGTCCGGCTAATTTTTTGCATTTTTAGTAGACATGGGGTTTCACCGTGTTAGCCAGGATGGTCTCGATCTCCTGACCTAGTGATCTGCCTGCCTCGGCCTCCCAAAGTGCTGGGATTACAGGCGTGAGCCACCGCGCCCGGCCCTCCAGTGCCCCCATTCGAATCCTCCTCCTGAGGGCTCACTACAGGGAGAGACTCCCCAGCCTTCCCATGCTTTTTCTAGTTGGCTATGTCAGTGGTCCTAAGTGCAGGCCGCAGGCAGCATCACATCTCCCGGGAACCTGTCAGGGAGGCGAATTTAGGGCTCCTTGCAGAACCACTGATTCCAGTAGGCCCAGCAATCTGTGCTTAAAACAAGCCCTCCAAGGAATTCCTCACACCAAGGTTTGAGAGCTACTGAAAAGCATTCTGCTCTCCCGAGCTGTGCCCATGTTAATCATAAAATCAAGGCCACTGCGTTAACAAGTTCTCTGCCTCACACTGCCACCTCATCATGAACAAAAAGAAAAGAAAAAGACAAACAAGAAAGCTCCTGCTGTTCTCTCCTGCATGCAGCCTGACTCCCGCCCATGCCCTCATTCCCAAAACCCCAATTCCTGCACAGCTGCTTCCCTCTGCGGGCTCTGGCCTTACCTCTTCCAGTTTAGTCTGTCGGCAGGGAAAAGAAAAAGTTAGGCCAAGGGGCAATTTCTTATGCTTTAAATCTTTGGTCTTCATGAAATCTGCCAGACAGTCAGCTACATATTCAAACAGCTGCAGAGAAGAGAAAGCAAAGGAAATGGGCTAAGGTGTGGTTTCCCCACACACGGATGCCACCGCCTTCCCTGCGGTCACAGGAGCCACCTGCCAGGTACCTCTGTGCCGTTCCCACGGATGATTTCATTGGGCGTTGGGTAGAACTGACTCTCCATCTGCACGTGTCGCTTCCCCTCTTCAGCCACTTGCACCTTCAGCACTCGGAACTTGGACCCTCCAAGATCCAGGGAAAGGAACTCCCCATTTTCTATTAAAAAACAAATTCAGTTTCCATTTATTGAGGGTCTACTACAGATATGGCAAGCTCTGCATTAGAGGTTGGACATATAATCAATGTCATCAAATCTTACAACCACTAGGTATCATTATGCCCATTTGCCAAGGCTGAGGACTCTGGCCATTTCTCAGAGCCCTCGAGGTAAGGCGCAGAGCTGAGATGTGAACTAAGTTGGCCTGACTCTGCAGCCTGAGCTCATGCTGTAGGAATGTGCATTTCAACTGGAAAGGCCAATGTGAGCACAGTCCTTGCGGTGGTATGAGAGGTGGCCTCGACGGTGGAGCCCATCCTGGGATGCCATCACCGGGAAGAGAGAGCTGGTACTCTCAGCCTGGGGAAACTCGGATAAAGGTATGAGGGGGAAGACAGGGTGTGCGGCGAGGAGCAGCCAGCCTCCTGCAGCTGATGATCCTATGGGCAGAGGGAAAACACTCCTGGAGGGGAGAGGAGACAGGGACCAAACGATGGCCCTTGAGGTGCCAAGGATGCTGAATTTTTTAGGCCAGAGCCACTCCAAAAGGAGACATTGGAACAAAACCCAGCCCAGCCCAAGACAGATGCCATTAATTGAAAGGTGGGGGCTGGGCACAGTGGCTCATGCCTGTAATCCCAGCATTTTGGGAGGCCGAGGAGGGCAGATCACCTGAGGTCAGCAGTTCAAGAACAGCCTGGCCAACATGGTGATGTTGCTGCTGTTGCTAGTCTATAGACCATAGTTAGAGTAGCAAAGGTGCAGCCAGCTCGATTTTTTGTTTTCGTAGAGAAATCTGGAAATTCTTACCTTCCCAGATCAGCTGCAAAGGAGCTGATGGAGCCGTTTATTATTTGATGAGGGAATTCAGGGAGTTAATCTATGCAACTTTTATTAGTATTTATTACGCACCAAGTAAGAGAGTTCTCCCAGATGCTGTCTTGCTGTTTAGGAAGTAGAAGAGATCACATAATCTATGTCCACACATGTACTGAGCATCTACCCTGTGCTGAGTAACATGTGTCAGGTGCTAGGGATGCACAGATGAAAGACGGTGTGCTCCCTGGGAAATTGATCCGAAATACAGGCGCATAAATCAGCCATCTCTATATAGTAGGACCAGTGCTCAGATTGTGAGAGGCACAGGAAGAAATATCCAGATCAAAGCTGGGAGTCAAAGGCAGCTGGCTCTGCAGGGAGGGGACACAGAGCTGAGTGTTGAAGGGTGAGCAGGAGTCAGGCTGCCAGGCTGCAGGGAGCAGGGGTCCCAGGGAGAGGAACCACGGGCAAAGGAATGAGAGAGCATCGGATAGGAGTGAGTGTGCTTTTGCCAAAGGAGGGGGCAGCTGTCACAGACATGAGGTTGGAAGGTGCTTCTCAGGTTAAATTTGGAAGGATTTGGAAAAGCTATCACACCCCAAGGAGCTTAGGCTTTATCTGGAAGGTAAGAGGGAGCCGCAGAAAGATTTTAAGTTAGGGAGTGCCAAGATCTGAGATTTTGGGGACAAATGCCTCTGACACCAACCAGAATAGACTGAGGGTTTAACAAAAGAACAGGCTGCTGTGCTGCCATCGGACGGGAGGGGATGTGCTGAGACCTGGCCAGTGTCGGTGCAGAAGCATCCCACTCCCGGTCCGCATCGTGATCACTATCAAACACCTCACTCCACCAGTGGCTCAAGGTGCCATTTCATGGATGCCACATGGTGTGATCCCTTCTGTCTCTGACCCCAGAAAAAAGGAACCAGCGGACCCTGGGAGAGGGAGGACTTGCCCAGGCAACAGCAGTCTCTGGGGCCTCAGGGTCTTCACAGACATCAAGAAAACAGCCCCAGCCAAGCACGGTGGCTCACACCTGTGGTCCCAGCACTTTGGGAGGCCCAGGCAGGAGAATTAATCCCTTGAGGCCAAGAGTTCAAGACCAGCCTGGTCAATATGGTAAAACCCTGTTTCTACAAAACAAAAGACAAAAAAGTCAGTTGGGTGTAGTGGCATGCACCTGCAGTCCCAGCTACTTGGGAGGCTGAAGTAGGAGGATCACTTGAGCCTAGAAGGTGATGGCTGCAGTGATCTATGACGGCTCCACTGCACTCCAGGTTGGGCAATGGAGGGAGACCTTGTTTCTAAAAAGGAAGAAAAAGGAAAACAGTGTCCTAAGCTGGGTAGATTGCTTTGGCCAATCTGCCTGCTCCAGAGGACCCTCCATGACCTGCCTTGGACCCAATGGTTCCCTTCTCCTAAGTCACTGCTGGGGCTCGTGGCTTCACTCCCTCCTTTTCCTCAGTGCACAGTCTCCCAAAGGTGCACAGTGGCTGAATGCGGAGATTCCTGGAGATTCAGAGTCCCCAGGGGGAGAGGCTGGGAAAGTGTGTATTAGGAAACGCTCCAGCCTCCGGGCTGACGACCTCAGGGCTCCCAGGCTCACCTCCAAGGCCTATTTGGCCTTGGAGGCTGATTGGAGGCCAAGGCCTGGAACAGAGCCAGCAGGGGTCAAGTCAAAGAATCACAATCACCCTCACGCTTCCTATGTCCCTTCCATGACTGACAGAGAAGGCTCCAGTATTAACACAGCACGTTCAAAGCACTTGATCCTGTCAGAACAGACCACTGCAGCCCCCTGGGTGGTAACTAAGGCTCAAACAGGTAAATCCCTCGCAGGTAGGTCCTGATGGGAGTAGGCAAACTCTGGAAACTTCTCCAAACTTCTCTGGAAACTGCACACATTTCTGAAATGGACACCATAAGGAACTAGGAGAGTTTTGTTTGTTTTTTTGTTGGTAATCATGAAGTTATACCACCAGCTCACAAGAGATAGGAGGACATGGGACGATATTTTAGAGATGTTAAAGCACGCCATCCACATGATCTCATTAAATCCTGACAATCATGTATGCAGAAACTGCATACATTTCTGAAACGGACACCATAAGGAATTAGGAGAGTTTTGTTTGTTTTTTTGTCGGTAATCATGAAATTATACCACCAGCTCACAAGAGATAGGAGGACTTGGGACAATATTTTAGAGATGTTAAAGCACGCCATCCACATGATCTCATTAAATCCTGACAATCTTGGTATGGGATTTACCAAGAACATCTGGCTTATTAGGGACTCTGGGCCCAGGGACCTCAGCACAACAGAATCACTGGCGAGATGCTTTGTGTGGTAAGAGGCTCTGCGGAGACAGGGATGGGGAGCTGGACGTCTTCCCGGCTAAGGAGGAGAGAGTTTCTATGACTTAGTTTCACTTCTGAACCTTCAGAAGCAGCCAGGGCCAGGAGGACACCACCTGTCCCAGAGCCTCCAGACCATCAAAGGCCTCCTTCCCTTGCTTCTGGGGACACACCTTGTCTGTATCAGGAGGAGGGGCTGCAGTCCAGGAAACCATGTGGACTTAGCCCTGGTGCTCCCCACATGACTCAGCTGCTTCCTCCCAGGGGCCCCAGATGCCCTGTCAAGGACACGTCCCAGCACTCTCGTCAGGCTGTGGCAAGGACAGAGCCAAGATTTCAAAGTAGGGCTGTCTCTCTCCGAAGCTCATGTCCCTCCAGGACAGGGCACTGTCCACCCCAAGCACCTACCCACAAGTGAGGGCACAGGGCCTTTCCCAGTGCAGTGTCCCGGGGCCTCTCAACCAGCAGAGCCAAGCCAGCTTGATCCAGGCATTGCTCCAGAGAGGTCCAGAACACGGCTAATCCCATCAAAGCCCCCTGGGAGCTCCCAAACCTCAGACCCTGCTCCTGCAAGAGCCCCAAGGCTCTTTCACGAGCTCGGTTTGGGCACTGGGACCCTGACACGGGAGAAACCCCTTGGTCCTTGGTGGTTCTGTCTGAACAGCCACACCACAGGGTTGTCACAGGAAATATGTGGCTCAGCGAGTCCCTAGCACCCCATGACCACAGAGGTTGCTCAGTAAATGGCAGCTTGCTTGCTTGCGTTTTCTTTATTTCTTCTTTCTTTCCTTTCTTTCTTTCTTCTTTTTCTTCTTTCTTCCCTTTCTTTCTTCTTTCTCTCTCTTTCTTTCCCTTTCTTTCTTTCCTTCTTTCTCTCTTTCTTTCTTTCTCTTTCTTTCTTTCTCTCTCTCTCTCTTTCTTTCCTTCTTTCTCTCTCTCTCTTTCTTTCTTTCCTTCCTTCCTTCCTTCTTTCTTTCTTTCTCTCCTCTTTCTTTTTTGATGGAGTCTCGCTCTGTCACCCAGGCTGGAGTGCAGTAGTGCAATCTCGGCTCACTGCAACCTCCACCTTCCAGGTTCAAGTGATTCTCCTGCCTCAGCCTCCCGAGTAGCTGGGATTACAGGTGCATGCCATCACATCTGGCTAATTGTTGTATTTTTAGTAGAGGTGGGGTTTCACCATGTTGGCCAGGCTGGTCTCGAGCATCTGACCTCAAGTGATCTGCCCTCCTCGGCCTCTCAGAGTGCTGGGATTACAGGCGTGAGCCACCACACCAGGCCAGTAGCAGCCCTTTTCCCTCTTACAGCTTCATTCAGAGGCTGAGAATGGAAGAGTTGGATGGGACCTCATAGATCCTCTCTAGAGAGTTCTAGGCCATTGTAGGCAAAATAATGTACCCCCCGCCACCGCCACAAAGATGCTCACATCCTAATCCCCAGATCCTGTGAATATCTGAGGGTGCAAGGCAAAGGGGAATTGAGGGTGCAAGGCAAAGGGGAATTAAGGTTGCAGATGGGATCAAAATTGCTCATCAGCTGACCTTGAGGTTGGGAGATTATCCTGGATTATCTAAGCATGACTAATGTGATCACGGGATCTTTAAATGTTGAAGGGAGGCAGACGGTCAGGTCAGAGAGGGACCGGAAGAGGATACACTGCTGGCTTTTTTTTTTTTTTTTTTTTTTGAGACGGAGTCTTTCTCTGTCCCCCAGGCTGGAGTGCAGTGGCACGATCTCGGCTCACCGCAACCTCCACCTCCTGGGTTCACACCATTCTCCTGCCTCAGCCTCCCGAGTAGCTGGGAATACAGGCGCCCGCCAACACGCCCGGCTAATTTTTTGTGTTTTTAGTAGAGACAGGGTTTCACCGTGTTAGCCAGGATGGTCTCGATCTCCTGACCTCGTGATCCGCCCGCCTCAGCCTCCCAAAGTGCTGGGATTACAGGCTTGAGCCACCGCGCCCGGCTCACACTGCTGGCTTTGAGAACAGAAAGGGGCATGCCTCAAGGATGCAGGTGGCCTCTCGAAGCTGGAAAAGTCAAGGAAACGGATTCTCCCCTCGAGCTTCCAGAAGGAACACAGCCCTGCCGACACCTGAATTTTAGCCCAATGAGACCCATTGCAAACTTCCATCCACCAGAACTGTTAGAGAATATATTCGATTGTTTTCAGCCACTGTGATTGTGGTAATACATCACAGCAGCCATAGGAAACAGATACATAGGCCATTTCTCATTCTACAGATGGGCAAACTGAGGCTAAACACTTGCCTCAGGTCACTGAGAGTGACAGAGCAGGGCCTCAGACCCAGGTTTGTTGAATTATCATTGAATATGATTTCCACTACATCATTCTTGATTCCATTAGTCATACTCTATGGCCTAGAATTTAGATACCTAGGAGCCAGCGCCATTTATTACTCATTCGACAAATATATCAGGGCCTGGCATGCACCCAGCGCTACAGTAGGTGCTGGGAACACTGTGGTGAGTAAGACCTTGGACCCAAGGAGTGAGTGGTTAATTTGGCGGAGACTCAAAGTGGGGACACAGCAAAGTGACAAGTGCCCTGACAAGCACCCAGGCCAGCACAGGGATACTTCCTAGATGGAGGCAGGGACCGCTACGCTGAGACGGAAAAGCCACGTTGATGCTCTCCAGGGAAGAACGTGGAGATGCTCCGGGAGGAGAGGGAGCAAATGTGTGAGGCCACGATGGGCAGAGAAGCCCAGGTGCCTGGGGCTGCAGAACCAAGAGGGATTCAGCAGGACTGAAGCACAGAGGGGCAGGGAGGGTGGGACGGCAGAGAGAGGGCTAGAGAGAGAAGCCAAGGTACAGGGGCAAACCTTAGGTACTTTAGACACCCGTCAGCCAAGAGGAGCCAGGGACCCTGGCAGCAGACGACTGCACTCACCGGAACCATCGGGAATGGCCCTGACGAAGGTGGGCAGCATCTTCACTGCAGCCGTGGGGTTGGTGTCCTTTGCCAGGCCCTTCTCCATCTCAGCCCGGAACCGACTCATGATGTCCAAAAGGGCGTCATCGGAGAGCCGCATGTGATACAGGAACCTGTCCACCTGGAACAGACACCAGCCACCACGGGGCGCTGCTAGGAGCCTTCGCCCTCCAGGTAAGGCTGTAACCCCCGACATCCCTCAGCAAGCTGCATTCCTGACTCTGGGGACAGCACTGAAATGTGGATTCCCAAAGCCTCCCTATCTGACCCCTCATCAGGCAGAGGACAGGGAAGGGAGTTAGGAAAGCAGAATGGAACGGAGGGCTAGGAAGGTGTGGAGTTACTCCTCTGAAGGGCAGAGTCTGAGGAGAAAATGATTCCCCCGTTATTCTGATGAGACAAGGGAGAGGCAGAAACTAAGAAGGATTCAGGGTTTCCGATTCCCAGTTCAGGGCCCTCACCAGTGTCCCATTCCTCTCCATCGAAAAAGGCCAGCTAGAGCTTGAATCGTAGATTTCTAAACATGGAAGCTTTCTTTCATCCAATGAGGACCGCAGATATAGCCAAACAGGTTTCTCTTTGTTTGCTGGCTGCTAGGAAGCTCAGAGCTAAATTCAGTTTCCAGAAGCAATGTCTAAAATCTAGCCCTTTAAATTCCCCTCCTTTTTTTTTTTGAGACAGAGTCTCACTCTGTCGCCCAGGCTGGAGTGCAGTGGCGAGATCTCGGCTCATTGCAACCTCCACCTCCCAGGTTCAAGCGATCCTCCTGCCTCAGGCTTCTGAGTAGCTAGTATTACAGGCGGGTGCCACCACGCCCGACTAATTTTTTTGTTGTTGTTGTATTTTTAGTAGAGATGGGGTTTCGCCATGTTGGCCAGGCTGTTCTTGAACTCCAGACCTCAAGTGATCTGCACGCCTCAGCCTCCCAAAGTGCTGGGATTACAGGCATGAGCCACCTCACCCAGCTATAAATGTCCATTTTGGTTTAACTGAGTTGTTCTAGTTAAGATAAAGCTGAATTTTTAAAGTCAGCTCAAATTGCTATTGAAAATGAGTGTATGTCACTCATGTAACCAGGAAATGGGGACAGAGGACCATACCCAAAGGAGGGCAGTTATACAAATCACTATGGCTATACTCAGTCCTCTTGGCGGTAATATGTTACATCAGGGATGGCAGCAAAGCCTCCTCCCTCACACTAATTAACACTAATCAATTGTTACTGGCAGTCTGGAGCCCGGGCTCACTGGGATGGATCATTGATGGGGGCAGGAGGAGAGACAGGGGCATGTGGGCCCTGTCCTTTCCAGCCCTGTTTTTATACTGAGCACTCTCCACCCTCCAGGTGACAGGAGGCTCCATCCCAGGCACATTCCCAGTGAAAGGGCATTTTATCCAGGGTGAAGAACACATGCTATTGTCTACAGAGTGCGTCCATGTACGTCACCTCTTCTCATCGCCACAGCATCCCTTTGAGGCAGCCACGTAAGGCCAAAGTTCTTGTCTCCAAGCGAGAGGTGAGGTGAGAGGGCTGCAGAGCTGCGGCTACGTGGGACTGTAACATAGGCTCTAGATCCCTCACCCCCATGGCCTGGCTTTGGCTCACAGCTCTGTGGGGGATGCATAAGCCCGACAGACAAATTATGCCAAATGCACAGGGCTCACATTACCTTCACACCAGGACAGGGGCCCAGCCATCAGCCAGGTCTCAGAGGCCAGGACCCAGCTCAGTCCCATGACAGTGAACAGACCCAAGACACTGAAATGGGTTCCATGGCTCTGGGGACTCGAGGGCCAGAGAAAGACCAGAAAATCGTCAGAGAGCCATTAGCAAAAAAGGACAATTGAGCTTTCAGCATATTTGAGAAAACAAGATGGAACCAGGTCAGGCTTCATTAAGGGCTTCCTGCTCCCCCAAGGCTGTTTATGACTAATTGGTTGGCACAGCCACACACAAACCGAGAAAACTGGATGCAAAGGACGTGACCCAAGTAATTGGGGTTGGGGAAGGGTGGGATGCTGTACGTGGGAACCAAACTTGATTCTTTCCTACCCAAAGGGCCCTCAGACAGTGCCCCTGAACCTACTGATCATTTTTCCTTAGCCTGAGAATATAAAAATCTCCAGGCATCCACACAATGTTATCCCTGCCATGTAAGTCCTGTTTTTTGAGGCCCAGTTGGGGTCATTTGTGACTGGGGTTTCATGGGGTCATTGAGCACTTGGTTTGCTGCTGCTCTTTCAATAAGTTAAGGTTATGACAGAAAGAATGTCAACTCAGCAACAGTTTCTTCGTGATTTTCCGTATCTGCCACAGCATCAGGAACAGTTGTTAGAAGGGAAAAGTGAAACATATGTTGCGACAAAAAGCACCTATTTTCAATCCAAACAAGTCATGTGGGGTATGTGTAACCAGGGACACACGTCCCAGGCACTAAGGGAGAGTACCGGTGCTGCAGAAAACCAAGCCCACTTTTGGAGAGACGCACAAACCATCATGGGAGATATCTTCTAAGCAAGAAAGCCAACCAGTAGCGCGTTTCACTTAGAAAGAGCAAATTCAAACATTCAAGACTCAAGACTGAATTACAGAAGGTGGGAGCTGGAGGGGCCTTAGAGGTCATCTAGTCCAAAGGTCTCACATTATGAATCCAGAGTCATAAAAAGATTTCGCTCTTTGACCCAGGGCTTTCATTTCCGGAACCTATTCTCAGGAAATAATCCTGACTATGGAGAACCATAAATCTCTACCAAGGCCGGGCTCAGTGGCTCACGCCTGTAATCCCAGCACTTTGGGAGGTTGAGGCGGGTGGATCACCTGAGGTCAGAGTTCGAGACCAGCCTGGCCAAGCTGGTGAAACCCTGTCTCTACAGGGTGGTGGGGGCCTGTAATCCAGTATCGGAGGTGAGGCAGAGAATGGTGTGAACCAGGGGGCTGGCTGGCCAAGTCGACCTATGATTAGCCTGGGAGGGAGACGTCTCAAAATAATAAAATAATAATAATAATAAAAATAAAATAATAAAATAAAACTCTACCAAGGTTTAACATAACAATACTTTTATTTTATTTTGTTTCATTTTATTTTTGAGACAGGGTCTTGCTCTGTTGCCCAGACTGGGGTGCAATGGTGCAATCACAGCTCACTGCAACCTCCCGGGCTCCAGTGATTCTGCCACTTCAGCCTCCCAAGTAGCTGGGACTACAGGCATGTGCCACCATGCCCAGCTAATTCTTGTATTTTTTGTAGAGACAGGTCTCTCTATGTTACCCAGGCTGGTCTCGAGCTCCTGGAGGCAAGTGATCTTCCTGTCTCAGCCTCCCAAAGTACTGGGATTACAGGCATGAGCCACCTCATCCAGCCTAATATTTTAATTATTAAAAATGTTTTTGAAATGAGGCCAGGCACGGTGGCTCATGCCTGTAATCCCAGCACTTTGGGAGGCCGAAGCAGACGGATCCCGAGGTCAGGAGTTCGAGACTAGCCTGGCCAACACGGCAAAACACTGCCTCTACTAAAAATAGAAAAATTAGCCGGGCGTGGTGGTGTGACCTATGATCCCAGCTACTCAGGAGGCTGAGGCAGGAGAATGGTTTGAGCCCTGGAGGCGGAGGTTGCAGTGAGCCGAGATCGCGCCACTGCACTCCAGCCTGGGAGACAGAGCAAGACTCCGTCTCAAAAAAAAAAAAAAAAATTAGATTGTGGTAATAGTTACACAACTCTGGATATCCAAATGTCCAACAAGAGGGAAAAGGTTAACCACATTATGGCATATCCACTTGATTGGATATTAGGAAGACATTGTAATGATAATTATGATGACAATGAAGAAATCTACATAAGTGGTTACACTATAACAGTAAGTGAGGGAAGTGGTTCAGAACTGTACGTACCTTATAAACATAACTAAAAACACACAGGATGAAGAAAAACTAGGAAGGCTTCCACCCAGCAAATATGAAAGTGTTTGAGATTAAAAGTAAATTAAAGGTGGAATTACAAGTAACATTTCCACTTTTTTGTAATGTTGACATACAGAGCTGTAAAAAATACACGTTGAAAACCTCCCAGTTCTCCTATGGATGAGCAATCTGCAGGTCAATGACCAGGTCTGGTCTGGTGCTATCAATAGGTCAAATAATGTCAATATATTGAATTGGAAAAGAATCTGTCAGAGTGGTTTCTATTTTCTTTTTTTTCATTTTGTTTTATTTTTGTTTCCATGATGGTATGGGGAGATTTTTAGAAATTGTTCCAGGGTCTCAGTAGTAACCCTTGAAGGCACGTCTGGCCCAGGATCTGGACAATTCTAGGGGCAGGAAGCACAGAGACGAAGAAGGGGACTCACTGCCTGACTGCAGAGAAAAAAGCTGTGCCTTTTGACCAGGTGTGTTTCCACCACGTGTTGGGAGGAGTGTTCTCAGAACCATGACTCAGCCCAGCAGCCATAAACCAGCCTCCCACACTACCCTAGAGACTTCCTGGAGCACTTGCTTAAGGTGGCTATAAGAGTGCTTCCAACTTTCTCACCTCCCACAGGGAGAGGGAGGTCAGCTCCAGGCATAGAAAAAGGCTGACTGTCCTTCCAGAAGGACCTGGAGCCAATCAGCAGAGGCTGCATTTCCCATCACAGGGTGCTCCTGAGCCTGCACCTGGGCTGGTGGACAAACATGTCCCGCCTGATCCTAGGGTACAAAAGGTTAACCAACACAAAGGGGCCCAAGGAAATGAAATAAGTTTGCAGAATCAAAGGTTTCAGGGTTCCAAAGACTCCACCTTGGGGGTGGGAGAGACACCGTGCAAGTTGTGCCTTTACTAAGCAGATAACAAAACAAAGTGGATTCCTAGGCAGTGCCTCCTTAAGTAGCCAGTAGAGGGCTCTGTGAATCTAATCAACAAGTGATTGCTTTATAATGTTTTTAAATTTGCTACAACCTCTAACTCAACTCTCTAATGAATAGAATTTAGTGGGAGTTTATCCCAACAAGTACCTGAGGGCCATAAGGGGCCACACTTCCTCTCTCTCTCTTTGTTGTTTTGTTTTGAGACAGAGTCTTATTCTGTTGCCCAGGCTGGAGTGCAATGGCATGATCTCAGCTCACTGCAACCTCTGCCTCCCGGGTTCAAGCGATTCTCCTGCCTCAGCCTTCCAAGTAGCTGGGATTACAGGCACCCTCCACCACGCCCAGCTAATTTTTGAATTTTTAGTAGAGACGGGGTTTCACCATGTTGGCCATGCTGGTCTCGACCTCCTGACCTCAGGTGATCCACCCACCTCGGCCTCCCAAAGTGCTGGTATTAATAGGTATGAGCCACCATGCTTGCACTTTTTTTTTCTTTTTCTTTCCTTTTTTTTTTCAGACAGGGTCTCACTCTGTCATCCAGGCTGGAGTGCAGTAGCGCAGTCTCCCAGGCTCAAGCCATCCTGCCACCGCAGCCTCCTGAGTAGTTGGGACTGTAGACACACACCACCATGACCGGCTAATTTTTACATGTTTTGTAGAGATGGGGTTGCTCCATGTTGCCCAGGCTGGTCTCAAACTCCTGGCCTCAAGTTTGAGATGCGCTCTGCTCATCTCAGCCTCCCAGCGTATGGAGATTATAGCAGTGAGCCACGGTGCCCAGCCTCCTTGTTCATTTTGAAAAGCAGGAGGGAGTCATGGCACAGCAGAAAGAGCATTGAAGGAAGAATCAGCCAACTTGGGTTTAATCTTCATTCCATCCTAAATACTTGGTGACCTTGGCTAAGTCCTCCTGCTAGGAGGACTTCTGTCATCTGCATCATGAGAGATGCTTTTTGCCCAGGGCTGTGACAGCCAGCCGGTGTGGCCAGAGTAGCAGACTGGGCTCATTTTAGCTGCCTGGAAAGAACCCTGGTTCCCTCCTGTTGACCCTTGGCAACCTTTAACCAGCCCACTTTGGAATGAATTTTGTAGACAAGTTCCCTGAGCAAAGTGACAAAATAATGCGCACCATGAATAGTGTACCATTGGCAAATAGCAGGTGCCAGTAATAGATATTTCAATTACTGTCTATTACAACTCACACCCTCTTGCTGCCCACATTTATATGTTTTCAAATACATGAATAAACAGATCTGCCCCAATAGTTCTTTTTTTTGAGATGAAGTCTCGCTCTTGGCCCCTAGGCTGGAGTGCAATGGTGCGATCTCGGCTCACTGCAACCTCCACCTCCCGGGTTCAAGCGATTCTCCTGCCTCAGCCTCCCGAGTAGCTGGGATTAAAGGTGCCCACCACCACGCCTGGCTAATTTTTGTATTTTTAGTTGAGACGGGCTTTCACCATGTTGGCCAGGCTGATCTCGGACTCCTGACCTCAGGTAACCTGCCCGCCTCGGCCTCCTAAAGTGCTGGAATTACAGGCGTGAGCCACTGCGCCCAGCCTTCTGCCCCAACAGTTCTTAAAACTTCTTTGAAAATGATTCTCCTCGCCTTTGTGGACTTTCTGAGCAAACATCCCTTACAGCAAACACAATCCTCTTCAAGCTTTCCAAAGACTCTCCTCACCCGCTTCCGCATCCAATACCTGCCAGGAAGTTCTGAGTGAAATGTAAGGTTCAGGACAGTAATGCAATGCCCAAGAGTGTGGGAGAATTACTCCCTCTTCCCTCAGTGAGTCTTTTACTGGTCATATGCTCCTCGTATCTTTTCTAATAAACTCTCTTAACTCCCTTCTGAATTTTTTTTTTTTTTAAGGGAATAAGTTTTGTCCGTGAAGAAGGAGCTGGGCATCTCTCAGCTTCGTGGGTCCTCCTTACCTTCTTGATCTGATCCTCCTTACCTTCTTGATCTGATCCTCCTTCAGCTTGCTGAAGTAAAATGCCATCAAGTGGACCGCAAACATTTTCCCCAAGTTTGGTTTCTCCTGAGATGGGCAGAGATTCCTGTGCAACTCCCACGACTCTGGAGCGTTGCACGCTTTCAGTCCAGGCTGGTAGACCTCCTGGGGAGCGAGGTGCTGCGGACTAAATACCTCCAGCCTGCTTGGTTCAATGATTAAACTCCCCCCCCAACCCCACCCCTTTGGTCCCTCCCTCTGGCACACACTTGATTGTCTAATAGGAGGCTCTGGATGGTAGCTGAGGGTTAGTGGAGGGGGAAGCAGGGAATTGATGGGTTGCTTGACTACTTGAGAATTGGGTGCCACCAAATCTCATTGCTAAGCAACCCTCTCAAGCCAGGGCTCCTCCAAGCCCACTCAGCCGAGGAAAATCTTCTGCGAAGTTGCACACTAAACAAAGCCAACTTTCAACCAGTGGAGCTGCCCTGCAAATTTCCGGTCCCAGGCTTTTCTCTTTAGTTTTTTATGCCGGTGGCATAACTCTGTGACCCCCTGCTCCTCAGAAGCACTGAACTAACTAAAACTAAACATCGTCCTGGTCAACCGGATTTCAAGAATGTTGGGGCAGATTCTTTCATTTGTAACAGATCAGATCTCTTAACTAATAGCCCATGGTTAACAGAAAATGATCAATAAATGTTTACCTATTCACAGTGTTAAGCCAGAAAATCTTTAGTTCACAGGTAGTGACCCAGGAAAAAATATTCCTAAGAAAGAGTGAACTGAAGTCACCAGTGCTCACTGGGAATCACTGCTGGAGAGAAGGAAGTCACAGATAAGAAATGTCTCAGTCTAGCCGGGTGCGGTGACTCACGCCTGTAACAATCGCAGCACTTGGGGAGGCCGAGGCTGGCGGATCACCTGAGGTCAGGAGTTCGAGACTAGCCTGGCCAACATGGTGAGACCCCATCTCTACTAAAAATACAAAAAACTTAGCCGGGAGTGGCGGCAGGTGCCTGTAATCCCAGCTACTTGGGAGGCTGAGGCAGGAGAATCACCTGAACCTGGGAGGCAGAGGTTGCAGTGAGCCGAGATCGCGCCATTGCACTCCAGCCTGGGTGACAAGATCAAAACTCCATCTCAAAAAAAAAAAAAAAAAAGAGAGATAACTGTCTCAGGCCACTGAGATGTTTTATTCACTCACTTCTCACTCATCATACTTGGCATGAGAAGGACTCAGAAAGCACCCAATACGCGGGTACAATCAACCTTGCACTCTTCCCACAGTCATTGGCTGGCTAATGAAACCAATAACAACAGTGTTAACAACAGCGGCTAACATGGATGGAGCAATTACCAATCCCATTTTGTTTTTGTTACTATTGTTATTATTATTTTTTAGACAGAGTCTCATTCGTCCCCCAGGCTGGAATGCAGTGGTGGAATCATGACTTGCTGCAACATCAGCCTTCTGGGCTCAGGTGATCCTCCCACCTCCGTCCCCAGGGTAGCTGGGGCTACAGGCATGTGGCACCACGCCCAGCTAATTTTTGTATTTTTGTAGAGATGGGGTTTTGCCATGTTGCCCAGGCTGGTCTTGAACTCCTGGGCTCAAGCGATTTACCCACCTCAGCCTCCCAATGTGTTGGAATTACAGGCATTAGCCACTGCTCCCGGCCCACTTTTATTTTACAGATGAAAAAATTGAGGCCCAGAAAGATTACGTGATCACAAAGCTGTAAATAGGACAGCAAGGGGTCAATCCTGGAAGTTTGATTGCAGGGCCCAGCTCATAATACATGACATTGGCTCTCCAGCCCTGCTTTCTCCATGCAATAGATACTCAATAGATATGCAATTGATAACTATTAGTAGCAGCAGCATTCTATTGGGTTGTTAAGAACTTCTTTTTCTTTTTCTTTTTTTTTGGAGACAGAGTCTCACTCTGTTGCCCAGGCTGCAGTACAGTGGCTCAATCTCAGCTCACTGCACTCTCCACCTTCTGGGTTCAAGCAATTCTCCCGCCTCAGCCTCCTGAGTAGCTGGAATTCAGTGCTCTGTACCCATTGCCGTGTGGACGAGCCATCAGGTCTCACTTAAGCCCACAATGCAGAGGGGCTCGGTTAAAATTACTCCAGATGCTGGCCGGGCGCGGTGGCTCACGCCTGTAATCCCAGCACTTTGGGAGGCCGAGACGGGCGGATCACGAGGTCAGGAGATCCAGATCATCTTGGCTAACACGGTGAAACCCCGTCTCTACTAAAAATACAAAAAATTAGCTGGGCGTGGTGGCGGGCGCCTGTAGTCCCAGCTACTCGGGAGGCTGAGGCAGGAGAATGGCATAAACCCGGGAGGTGGAGCTTGCAGTGAGCCGAGATCGCGCCACTGCACTCCAACCTGGTGGACATAGCGAGACTCCGTCTCAAAAAAAAAAAAAAAAATTACTCCAGATGCTTTATTCAGATTGATATAAGCATATTAAAACTGTCTCCCAGATTGAGAATCCCCATCCTTTTCAGTCCATTTACCCTCAGACTATGACTTTTAGCTTGCTCCTTTATTACACAAGCAAACAAAGATTAACCTTTAGTTCCCCAAACCATTCAGTTCCCCAAACCAGGTGGAATTGTTGGTATTCTGAAATGGGCATGCTAGGCCCTAGCCCACAATGGCTGAGGATAACATCCTGGGAAGGCCATCTGCCCGTAAGTGATGACATTATTTATCTTAATTCCCCCACTAGTTGATTTATTTCAGAAACAGAGTCTCACTACATCTTGTCTTGCCCAGGCTGGATTCGAACTCCATCCAGTCTTGCCCAGGCTGGATTCGAACTCCATCCAGTCTTGCCCAGGCTGGATTCGAACTCCTGGGCTCAAGCGATCCTCTGGCTTCAGCCTCCTGAGTAGCTAGGACTACAGGCTTGCGTCACCACACCCAGCATTTAATTCCCCCATTTAAAAAGTAACCTGGGCTGGGCGCAGTGGCTCACACCTGTAATCCCAGCACTTTGGGAGGCCGAGGCGGGAGGTGGGCAGATCACCTGAGGTCAGGAGTTCGAGGCCAGCCTGGCCAACATGGTGAAACCCCATCTCTACTAAAAATGCAAAAATTACCTGGGCATGGTGGCGGGTGCCTGCAATCCCAGCTACTCGGGAGGCAGAGGTAGGAGAACTGTTTAAACCTAGGAGGTGGAGGTTGCAGTGAGCCGAGATCACACCACTGCACTCCAGCCTGGGCAACAGAGTGAGACTCCATCTCAAAAAAAAAAAAAAAAATGTAACCTCGGCAGTGCAGTATGCACCAACTGTCATTGATTTGTTCAACACAGGGATAAGAGGTTACAGTAGCCAGTGGTCAAAAGGACGCAAACCATAACCAAAGATCTCTGCAATCTCACGGTTGCTTGTGTGAGTCAGATAGGCAGCCCTTGGAATTTTAATCGGGCAAATGACACTGGAGGATTTTCATCTATTGCATCATTCCATTTTTAATCTGAGCACATTAGCGTCTACATTCCAGGCCTGAGTAAGGTGACTAAACCAGAAATTTTAATGATTATAGAGATCACATGCATTTGGAGTCATCTAGCTCAGCCCTCTCACTTTATAGAATCAAGACAAAATAATTAGGTTATTTTATCATTCCTCATCTGATTACTCCAATTCAAGTCCTGGGATTTTTCACCCTTACTAAAGCTCTATTGGCTATTCAAGGATATCTAGGTTTAAATCTTATAAGTAGTTGGGTTTTGCTTAAGAACACCCATTTGAGGGCTGACACTGACAAGTGACGTTTTAGTTAAAGCGTTATCACCCATCTGGCCCAAATCTTCCAGGTAAAGGGAAACCCTCCCATCTCTAGACACATCTCCATTTCGTAGAGCTCCACTTTAATCTACATGGTCCATTTTGGCAAGGCCCGAAGGTAATATCTGTTTTCCTTTAAGTACTGAGTATGGTGGGAGGACTAGAAGTCCAGTAAAATTTACCTATTTATTTAGCAAACACTTCCCCATGGGGTTTACTAGATGTCTTACGATATTAATTCCACAGTAACTATCATTCTCCCTATTTTACAGATGGAGAAACTGAGGCACAGAGCCCAACTGGGACACAGTGAAATCAAGATTTGAATGCAGGCAGTCTAGCTGCAGAGTTCCTGCTTGCCCGCTGTGCTACACTGGCTAGGCTGGAAACAAGGCACGGGGAGACATGGGGCCTCAGCTGGAAAAATGGCCCTAAGCTCTGGCTAACACAGTGGAAAGTGCACAGGCCCTGGGGTCCCACTTTGGCTTTTTTTAAACTGCAGGTAAAGGTCCAAGTCTATATTCGTATCTGTAAAAGCTTCATAGCTACGTCAGTGGTCAACAATGAGAAAGAAAGCAAATTATCACACAAGGAAAGGCATGTGGTCTACAGTGGGCACGCTAGAAGCATCTCCTGAAGCTCAACCTTTCCCTGGCTGGGGACCCCTCTTCGCTCACCCTACTTGGTCTCTTGGGATAAGAAAATGTGTGCAGACCTTTCAGTCCACTCAGTAAGGCATGATCATAAACCATTAGAAAGTACCTGTTCCATGTGCTGGAATTAAAGGAACAGTTGGGAATTTTATGGAAATTCTATTCCTGTTACTAAAGAAAACAGCTCTTGAATTCTGCCCTGTATTCTTTTTAATGGTAAGTCCAAAGTTAAGTTGTCATAACATAAATCAATGTGACCTGCTGGTACTCCACTTGCTGCAAAAGAATCAGAAACTGTGTGAGAGAGAGCAAACTTCCATAATAAGAAAACCAATGTAGAAACTTCCGAATGCTGCCAGTGGTTACAGTTACAATGGTGTCTCTATCGGAGCAGCCACAAATGAAGCAGAAATGCTAACCTCAGCAAGTTTCAAAAGAATGCTGCTAATCATTTTTACAGGTTTATTCTGAACCGAAGACAAGGAATGCTCAGGAAGAAATTCTGACACGATTTCTCAATCACAACTGTACATTAAGGGTCATATTTGCAAAACACCTATCAAGGAAAGAAAAGCTATACAAGAAAATGCAGTTCATATGACTTTTAACATTCTTCAGAATAATTACAATCTCAATTGCACAAAATAACCAACTTTTCAAAGCAAATGAGACTTCTGGTTAAACATGGCAGTAACCTACAAGGACAAAAAGAAAGGAAACAGTGACTGATAAGAGATCTTAACATAATTCTGGAAGACAGGAAGCTCACAGAAGTAATTGCTTAGTAGAGGAAACACTGAAACCTGAGTGCCCGCAGAGGGTGACTCGGCTGAGAAGGGAGCTGTGACATTTGTAAAACTCTAAAATGCTCAGGAATCAGAGGTCCGGGGCCAAGACATAGAGCCAAAAACAGGAGATTGGTTAAAAAGCTATATAGAAAAGCTTGGCCAGGCACGGTGGCTCACCCCTGTAATCCCAGCATTTTGGGAGGCCAAGGCAGGTGGATCATTTGAGGTCAGGGGTTCGAGACCAGCCTGGCCAACGTGGTACCCCCATCCCTACTAAACATACAAAAAAAATTAGCCAGGCATGGTGGTGGACACCTCTAATCCCAGCTACCCAGGAGACTGAAGCACAAGAATAGCTTGAACCTGGGGGGCAGATTTTGCAATGAGCCGAGATCACACCACTGCACTCAAGCTTGGGCGACAGACCCACACTCCATCTCAGGGGAAAAAAAAAAAAAAAACCCACACCCACAGGTATGGAAAAGGGAAAACTATAGAGACAGTAAACAAATCGGTGGTGGCCAGGGATTCGGAAAGGTGGGGGATGCTGAATAAGTGAAACACAAGGATGTTTTTAGGGCAGTGAAACTATTCTGTATGACACTGTAACAGCAAATACATGACACACTTTCAGAACCCATAGAATTTGACAGCACAAAGAATGAACTTTAATGTACATACATTCAAAAAAACATTTAGGAGGTCAGCGACGCAACACAGACTGTGACATGAGTCTAACTGTGTTGCAAATGTGCGAAATAGCCTCACTGAAGGGGAAGGGGAGGGAAAATATGCTGACCTAAGAAATTTTGGAAATTAATAGAGTAAGACTACAAGCAAAAGGAAGTGTATGTAGCACTGTATTCTGATTGATAAAGTTGCTTCCTGCAAGAGCACGCTTAACAATTCTGAAACCACTACACCGGAATACTGGAATTGAACAATTAAGTACATGGATGGTGGATGGCGGGAGGGAGGCTTCTTGCTGTTGGAGTGAGAGGCTTCAAGCAGGGGAGAAGGCTAGAATGATCCATGTCACTGGATTAGAATTGAGGACATCAGTATAAACTCATGTTTAGCTTGATATTGATATAGATGACTATACATATATGTTTATATAAAGATTTGAAGACATGTGTATATAGTTTAGTATACACGTGCATATGTCCTTGCTTTGTCAGCTGAGAAACCCTAGAAGCAATGACACCAAGTAGCAACAAGCACACCTAGTGCCCAGATCAAAGAACCAGGTCTATACAAGATGGTCCTGGCACATCTTGTAGTGCCGGAAAGGAAGGAAGTAATCAACAAAACAAAAACCAAATGATACGGATGTGTCAAAGGAACACAGGAGACAACTGAAAGTGAAAAAGTTCCCAATAACCAAAGCTAGAAAACATTGATAGGAGTGTTAAAAAAAAAAAAAAGAAAGAAAGAAAAAATTGAGCAAGATAAAGTATGACTGGATTATAACCCAAAGTCTACATTTCCATTAGCCCATACTGATATTAACAAATAATTGCATAAATATATAAGTGAGGGAGAAAGGACCAATCTCCCATGCAGAAGAATGCACATAGATACTCCACCCTCAAAGAGGTGGAGCACAGTGTACACAGTGATTCTTTCCAGAGAGTTCAGTATGGAAAACGAGAAAAGGGTAACATGACAGTGAAGAAACCTGACACGTGTCCTCAGGCACGTGATGAAGGTCAACTTTAGCAGGGTGAAGTCATGTTGACAATACAGATCCGTGATATGAGGTGATAAGACCGGCACCTTACCTCTGGGCTCTTTCTCCCAAAACCCAAACCCTAGTCTAATCATAAGAAAAACATCAGACAAATTCCAACTGATGAATAGTCTATAGAATACATGATTAGTACTCAAAGCTGTCGAGATCATCAACAGCAAGTCTGAGAAACTGTCACAGCCAAGAGGAGCTTAAGGAGACGACTAAATGTCATGTGGTGTCTTGGATGGGATCCAAAAGAGACGAAGGCCACTGGGTAAAAACTAAGGAGATCTAAACAACCTATGGCCTTTAGTTAATAATAATGTATCAGTCTTGGTTCATTAATTATAACAAACGTACCATACTAATGTAAGATGTTAATGGGGGAAATGTAAGATGTTAATGGGGTAAATGTGTTGGGTATATGGGAATTCTTTGTATTATCTTTGCAATTTTTCTGCAAATCTAAAACTCTCCTAACTTTTTTTTTAAGTTTATGTTTTAAAAACCTTACAGGCCAGGCGTGGTGGCTCACGCCTGTAATCCCAGCACTTTGGGAGGCCGAGGTGGGTGGATCTCCTGAGGTCAGAAGTTTGAGACCAGCCTGGCTAACGTGGCGAAACCCCGTATCTAATAAAAATACAAAAATTAGCCGGCTATGGTGGTGTGCACCTGTGGTCCTAGCTACTCTGGAGGCTGAGGCAGGAGAATTGCTTGAACCCAGGAGGCAGAGGTTGCAGTGAGCTAAGATCACACCATTGCACTCTAGCATAGGCAACAAGAGCAAAACTCCATCTCAGAAACAAATAAACAAACAAAAAACCTTACAGATACTGCCAGGCATGTTGGCTCACGCTAGCACTTTGGGATCACCTGAGGTCAGGAGTTCGAGACCAGCCTGGCCAACATGGTGAGACCCAGTCTCTATTAAAAATACAAAAATTAGCTGGGTGTGGTGGTGCACACCTGTAATCCCAACTACTCAGGAGGCTGAGGCAGGAGAATTGCTTGAACTTGGGAAGCAGAGGTTGTTTTCTGTTTGTTTGTTTGTTTGTATATTTGTTTGTTTTTTGAGATGGAGTCTCACTCTGTCGCCCAGGCTGGAGTGCAGCGATCTCAACTCACTGCAACCTCCGCCTCCTGGGTTCAAGGGATTCTCCTGCTTCAGCCTCCCGAGCAGCTGGGACTACAGGCACACGCCACTATGCCCAGCTAATTTTTATATTTTTAGTAGAGACTGGGTTTCACCACATTGGCCAGGCTGGTCTTGAACTCCTGACCTCATAATCCAACCCCTCCCCCCCGTCGCCGCCTTGGCCTCCCAAAGTGCTGGGATTACACGCGTGAGCCACTGCATCTGGCCTTGGGCAGCAGAGGTTGTAATGACCAGAGTTCATGCCACAGCACTCCAGCCTGGGCAACAGAATGAGACTCTGACTCAAAAAATAAAGTAAAATAAACCTTACAGATACTGACATTTGGGGAATCATTTAAAAAGCCAGCTTATCATCCAATCAACCTGCATAAAAACTGAAAAGCATAAACAGAGCTCTCCATTAGCTTATTTCTTCACTTTTAAACATAGACACAGGCAAGGATCACTAGACACATGAGACAAGTTTCCAACAATAAAGGTAGAAATCAAACCAAGCTAGGAAAAAAAAGGAATTAGAATAATGTAAGAAACAGAAGAAGACTTAAAAATTACTTTATCTAGAGATAGTATAGGTGGCGGTTTATCTATTTTTTTGAAACAGGGTCTGGTACTGTCGCCCAGGCTGGATGGAGTGCAGTGGTGCCATCTCAGCTCACTGCAACCTCCGCCTCCTGGGCTCAAGTGATCCTCCCACCTTAGCCTCTTGGGTAGCTGGGACTACAGGCGCACACCAACATGTCTGGCTAATTTTTGCTTTTTTTTTAGAGACAGGGTTTTGCCATGTTGCCCAGGCCGGTCTTGAACTTCTGAGCTCAAGTGATCTGTCCACCTCAGCCTCCCAAAATGTTGGGATTACAGGGGTGAGCCACTGCACCCAGCCAGGTTTGTATATTTTAAAGCTGTGAAACAGGAGAGGGAAATCTCAGCATGATTCCCTGTCCCATAGCAAATCTCTACTTTTCATTACATCCTAATAGGTTTGAGTTAGACACACACAGAATGACTACATCATAATTACAGACTCCCAGTTTTGAGTCATAAGAGACTCTAATTTGTGATGATAGTTTTATATATTTGTGATTTACAGTCACTTTTCAAGAGTTTCATTTTGCAGATTTACACTCTTCCACATATATAACATACAAAACATTACAAGTCACTGGATATTATTCCCAGTCATTTTCTAATCACATTTTATTAAATTATCAGGTCTGTATAGTGATAGGCTGAGATTAGTCTCTAAGTCCTAGTCCACATCCCATGTTTAAGTTCAGTGGAATCCATAATAATCCACGGAGGGCTCTCAGGCGAGTACTTCAAAATCTGTGAGAAGACTGCAAGGGTAGGAAACAGCTGTCTTTCACAAAGAGTGACATGACCATAGTGAAATGGAAATGAACGCCTGGAATTTAGCTGGCCCTGAAGCCCACAAAGAAAGATAAGTGACATGTCAAGCTTGTTGCAGAGAAGGAAGACTAGGCTGCTTTCTTGGTAACAATTTTAGGTACACTGAAGAGAATTCTGCAGGGCCACTCCAATTCTATCTTTCCTGTTTTGCTTCACATGCTGCCATCTTTTCTTTAGTCTCTTCTTCTAACCAGTGCCCTCCTTTCCCTCCAAAGGAAGGAGACGTGAAAGGGCAAACTACCACTATTTATAAATGCTCGTTAGCTGAATGTTCAAGCAGCACCTCCCACCCCCACCTCTCTTGAGGCTTTAACTTTATTTATTTACTTATTTAGAGACAGGGTCTCGCTCTGTTGTCCAAGCTGGAATGCAGTGGCATGATCAATGCTCACTGCAGCTTCGATATGCTGGGCTCAAGCGATCCTTCCACCCCAGCCTCCCAAGGAGCTGTACTACTGGTGAATGCCACCACATCCGGCTAATCTTTTAAATTTTTTGTAGAGATGGGGTCTCACTGTGTTGCCCAAGCTGGTCTCAAACTCCTGACCTTGGTCTCTCAAAGTGCTGGGATTACAGGCATGAGCCACTGCACCCAGTCACTTCTTTAACATATTCAGGACTTCACTTGCCTTAGTTTTTAAGTGTCTTGCCTAAGTCTTTTCTCTGACTTAACAACTCTGGCCCCCAAACTGGAGAAAATGGGAGAGTTAACAGCACTCTAAGTGATGTACCCCATCACTTACATACGACGGGGCCAAATCCACTATTTGGTTCAGCTCATAGATATTTCTTGTAACCATCTGGACAAGAATGATTATGTCTGCTATGGTGTAAGTCACAGGGGTAAGCAAATTCTAGAAGTTGCAGTTGCCCCACTGCAGAATATCAAGAGATAAGCCCTTCCAGGCATTTCACTAGTTTATCCATAAGCAAGGGGGAAATAGAGTCAGTGCCACCCACTCAGCCTTTATTTCCATGAAGGCAAAGGTCAGAATGAAGATTGTCATCTCAGTTAAATGTTACCTCTGAACTATCAAAGAAAAAAGCAGAGAGAGGTTGCAGATCTGGCTACATTCCCTCACCCAATTTGAGTCAAATCATATTTAATCCCTACCATGAGGTCAGCCCCAATTCAATAGTTGCTCAAGAAATTAGTTCAGTTGTCAGAATAATCTGAGAGCTCAATTCACAGCCCAGAGTGGACCCAAACCTTCAGGTTCATTTATATAATAAAATGCTTCCTGTGTGCCAGGCCCCTGTGATAAATGGCACGTGATTACAAATCTCCAAAACAACTCTAAATGAGCGTACTGACCATTTTCTTCAGATGTGAGATCAAGCCCAGAGATGGCAAGGCTACTAAGCTGTGATATGAAAAGGAACCACATCTGTCTAACTCCAAAGCTTCCACCTTTAAACCCCTTTTAGCCAGGTTTCTGAACAGGGTTGAAAACTTCATTGGACAAGTGTAGGCCACTATGCATCAGACTGGCCTTTGGACAAGGGAAGACCACCCTACCTAAAACAGCCCTTCCCTGCCACTCAGCATCACTCTTTCCTTATTCTACTTCTTTCTAGCATTCATCTCTAAAATTACACCCATTCATCTGACAGACTGATTTTGCTCCTGCTATATTCCAGATACTGCGAATGCAGCAGTGAAACAGACTACAATCTCTGCCCTCACCGATCTGACAGGATTTATTTGTTAACCTGTTCTTATCTCTCCTACCAAATATGAGATCCATGAGAGTAGGACATTGTCAGTCTTGCTTACTGCATATTTCCAGCACGTAAATAGCCTCTGGTATATGGGTACAATAGACAGCAATGTTTGTCAAAGAGCTGCATCCACGACATCCTCAGCATGGCATAGGAAACTGGTCAAACAATTCACCAAAGTGATTTTATTCCCATGCAGAGTTCCTTATAGTGCGCTGTCTTAGTACTATTCTACAAATGGCCATTATATAAAGATTTAAATTAAACCTCTATGATATCCTAGTATTTTCTAAATGTTGAAAAAAAAAAAAAAAACAAGTTTAGTCGTCAAGAGTGATTTTTCTGTGCAAAAAAACCCAAAAAAACAAACAAAAAAACACACACACAAACACACACACACACACACACACACCAAAAATCCCCCAGTACCAGATAGCCACAATACTAGAGGAGTGAGTAAATGCATATGAGGAAAAAGGATTCAAAATAAATTTTTATTTGCAAAATTAAATAAAAAAAAAAAAACAAAACAGGAACAGAAAACTAGTCTGAATCAGGTTCCTTCTTTCTTCTCTTCCGTTTTGGATGAGTCCCAGACTTCTTTGTTGTGTTCAGTTTGTTGTGTCATCCACTCTTTTTCTAGCTGTTTCAGCATGTCTGGAGTGAGGAGTCCTTGCTGCACCAATCTGGAAGCAAGGGACAGCTCTCCTGCATCAGGGCTGGGTGGTTCAGTAGCTTTACTCCCTAGAGCTTTGGTGCCGCGTGTCCTTCTAGCTTGGCTCTTTAAGGTTCCTGACAATCGTGACTGGCTCCCTGATGGAAAGCCCTCCAAATTCAACAGCTTATGCGTCTCAGACATTTTAATCAATTTAGTGATATTGTGCACACCATCTTGGATAATACCATCTAGTTCTTTCTGGAGATCTCGAATAAGGCTGGCATCTGGAAACATATCCATAAATCGGTAGCTAGGAAAAAGACACATTAGCATTATAGCAACAGCTCTTATTGCAGTCTGGACAACTCTCAATGGCACACCTACATCTTGACATTGATTAATTCTAAATGTTCTTTTTGCAAACTCTCTTCAGTGCCTTTGCTCAACCTTGATTTCTGCCCCCACACACGTGAGGAATATGTCATCCTGAGGGTGGGTCGGCACTATACCTCAATAGACTCATATACTCCTGGAGAGGGACATGCCCCTCCTTTGAGAATCACTGGCCTAGAACAGGACTTCTCAAATGATAATGTACAAGTGAATCACCCAGGGATCTTGTTAAAATGCAGAATCTGATCAAGTCAGGGATGGGCCTGATACTCCTTAGTTCTAACAAGCTCTCAGGTGATACCAATGCTTTTGGTCCAAGGATCATCCTTTGACCAGCAGGAGTCCAGTGGACCTTCCTTCTCACCTAGCCATCTTAACTAGAATTGCAAGAACTCAAGTCATTTTTGGAATGGGTATAAACCATTCCATCAGTTGAACTGCCTTTATGGACAACAGACATAATATAGAGCATCTTGCAAATACGTCCATAATTTGAAATAGAAAAACAAATTCATAAAAACTTTAATTTGTCCACTAGAAAAATGAGAGCACATAAAGGAAAAATGTTGGTACCTTAGCCACAGGTAAAGATCCAAGACATCGTGGACAGCTTCAAGATCCATGAGGTCTTTAATATTCTTAGGTGGAACTAAAGGCCATCTGATGTATCGGCGTAACCATGCAAAGGTCAGGGGCTCATTCCTGCTATACTGCCTGGCAAACTGACAGAGAAAGAGGAAAAGAGTTTCAGAGAAGTGTCAGAATTCCCTTAAGTCTATAATTAGAAAGAGAAAAAAAAGAAAGCAAAACAAAACATTAATTGTGGTTGTATTTCAATAGACAGGTGGTTTCTTTTCTCCTTTATACTTTTCTACATTTTAAAGAACATTTAATACTTTATAAGGCCAGGTACAGTGGCTCATGTCTATAATCCCAGCACTCTAGGAGTCTGAAGCGGGTAGATCACTTGAGCTCAGGAGTTCGAGACCAGCTGGGGCAACATGGAGAAACCCCATCTCTACAAAAAAACACAAAGAGTTAGCTGGGCATGGTGGCATGTGCCTGTGAGTCCATCTACTCAGGAAGCTGAGGTGGAGGATTACTGAGCCCAGGGAGGTCAAGGCTACAGTGAGCCATGATCGTGCCACTGCACTCCAGCAGAGTGAGACCATTTGGAGAAAGAAAAAACAAAAAAAAGATGACTTCCTTCTTTTTCTAAAACCAGGGTAATAATATGTGCAGCAGAAGTTCAAGGGCTACTCTGGGCACACTACCTATAGGGTATCCCTGCTCCACACGGAGCAGTTAAAAAAAAAAAAAAAAAAAGAAGCTGTAGAAGGACTAACTTTCCAGGGCCTAAGTCTGTTAACTCTTATTTAGGAATATGTGATGTTCTAAGCTATGGATAGACAGTACCTGAACACTCCTATTTCTATCTCATTATGTAATAGTCCTATAACCTCAAATACAAGCTTAAGTTTCTCTATCTTGTTAATGTCTTCCCTTATTTTTTATTTTTTTGAGACGGAGTCTCGCTCTGTTACCCAGGCTGGAGTGCAATGGCACGATCTTGGCTCACTGCAACCTCCGCCTCCTGGGTTCAAG
The DNA here is from genome assembly GCF_009828535.3 of Hylobates moloch. NCBI lineage: Eukaryota > Metazoa > Chordata > Mammalia > Primates > Hylobatidae > Hylobates > Hylobates moloch. The sequence continues at coordinate 64,442,746 of NW_026652278.1, read as the reverse complement.
TGATTCTCCTGCCTCAACCTCCTGAGTAGCTGGGATTACAGGCGCCTGCCACAACGCCCAGTTAATTTTTGTATTTTTAGCACAGACAGGGTTTCACCATGTTGGTCAGGCTGGTCTCAAACTCCTGACCTTGTGATCCGCCTGCCTTGGCCTCCCAAAGTGTTGGGATTACAGGCGTGAGCCACCGCACCTGGCTGTCCTCCCTTATTATACAGAAACCCTCTGAGGTGGCCTGGTGCAAGGCTGGTCAGAAGTCAATCTTGGATCTGCCTCCTGCGAGCTGTGTGGCTTTGGCCAAGTCACCACTCTTTGCTTCAGCTTCCTCATCGGTGACGTGAGACACCACAAGACACTGCTGGGGAATGTGCTTTCAAAACCATGTTCCATTCCAGACATTAGGCAATATTATACATCACCTGTACTACAGAAGATAGACATACAACCACACAGCAAGACCCCTCAAGCAAGAGTTTAAATAAAATCTTCGGCTTCAAGATTCAAGCTGATTTCAAATGATTCACTTCCTAATTAGGGGAAATTATCTCTAAATGCTTAACCTAAGCAAGGTTAATACTTCAGAGAGGAAGAGCAGTTTTAGATCAATTGTGGTTAAATAATACCACAATTTTGTTAAATTCAGTCTGGTCCACTCTGCTAAGTTTAATAAATGCCAAGTAGGATAGCCATAAAGGATAGAAATGTGACCACACTACCTGCTAGGCAGGACAGGCCAAGCATGAGTTCTCAAGTTATCTTATAAAGCAGTGGCTCTATTTTTTTTGGCCACAAACAACTAGTGGAAGCCCAATACATAAAAGAGCTAAGTAAGGAGCTATGCAGAGAGGGCAGGGAGAGATGCCCGCCCATCCGCCCATCCATCCATCCATCCATCCATCCATCCATCCATCCATCCATCCACCATCCATCCATCCATCCATCCATCCATCCATCCATCCATCCATCCATCCACCCAGCCATCCATCCAGCCAGCCAGCCAGCCATCCAGCAGCTGGCCCTAAAGGAGCTCCATGGAGCACAGCTTCCAAATCACAGTCCTAAGGGGCATCCTAAGTCATTAATGTGATTGAGCTCTTTCATAGTTCAGTAATGACAAAGATCAAGAAAAAAGGAAAAGCCTCTAGATTTCATATTCTAATTTTTAAACAGAAAACACACGGAGTGGCCGGGCGTGGCAGCTCATGCCTGTGATCCCAGCACTTTGGGAGGCCAAGGCGGGTGGATCACTTGAGGTCAGGAGTTTGAGACCAGCCTGGCCAACATGGTGAAACCCCATCTCTACTAAAAATACAAAAAATTAGCCAGGCATGGTGGCGGGCGCCTGTAATCCCAACTACTCGGGAGGCTGAGACAGGAGAATCGCTTGAACCTGGGAGGCGGAGGTTGCAGTGAGCCAAGCTCATACTATTGCACTCCAGCTTGGGCAACAGAGTGAGAGACTTCATCTCAAAAAGAAAACACACCGCGCATCATGGCGCACACCTGTAGTCCTAGCTACTCAAGAGGCTGAGGTGGAAGGATCGCCTGAGCCCAGGAGTTTGGGGTTACAGTGAGCTATGATTGTGCCACTGCACTGCAGCCTGGGCAACATAGTGAGACCTTAAGAAAACAAGCAACTGTTGACCTGCACGTTCCAGAGACTCCCTACACCTTAATAAAGAGCTTCTATTCCCTAGAATAGCTGTTTAAAGGACGGTGTGAATGGGGCCAAGGCCATGGGACTGAGTTCCACCCAGGTCAGTTTACAGCAGTTTAAGACTGTTCCATAAACTTCAACCTTATGCTAGCTAAGTTTTTCACAAATGCCTAGAAACTATTTTCTAGGTAAATATCTGGACATGGAAGATCTCTAACACATATTATTAAGAGAAAAAAAAGGCAAGTTGTGAGTAATTCATTAAGATAGCGTTGATAGGGCTGGGCACAATGGCTCATGCCTGTAATCCTAGCACTTTGGGAGGCTGAGCGGGTGGACTGCTTGAGCTCAGGAGTTCATGACCAGCCTGGGGAACATGGCGAAACCCTGCCTCTACAAAATATACAAAAATTAGTCAGGCATGGCACGTGCCTGTAATCCCAGATACTCAGGAGGCTGAGGCACAAGAATCGCTTGAACCCAGGAGGCAGAGGTTGCAGTGAGCTGAGATGACACCACTGCACTCCAGCCTGAGCGACAGAGTGAGACTCTGTCTCAAAAAAAAAAAAGACAATTTTTTATGAGGAAATGCACCCTCACAACAAATCTAGTGTTTCCACATGAACATGCATGTAGGCAAACGCAATGAAAAACAGTCTGCAAAGATACACACAAACTTACACAAGGAGTTATTTCAGAGGACTAAGATTGGGGAGTGAGCCACATTTAAGCTATCTGTAATGTTTTCATTTTGTATAAAGAGAATGTACTATTTATGTAATTTTTTTTAAAAGGGCGGAGTCTCGCTATGTTGCTGGAGATGTTCTCGAACTCCTAGGCTTAAGCAATCCTTCCTGCCTCGGCCTCCCAATGTGCTGGGATTACAGGCATGAGCCACAGCACTGGACTATTTATGTTATTTAAAAAATAAGTTTAGAGCTAGATTTGATTAGAATATAGCTCATATGCAGAATGCTCAGGCCTACAGAGGAAATGGCAGTGAACTTCAGTGAGTCAGGACAAGATTCAGAGAAGAGGAGGCCTTTGGGTTTAGTGGGGTGGGGAGAGCATGCAAAGCAGAGGAAATAGGGTGGGAGGTGAGAGAACATGTTGTTTATAAGGTACATACAGTTCTGAATCGCTTCCCTCACTTACTGTTATAGTGTAACCACTTATGTAGATTTCTTCATTATAATCATAATTATCATTGCAATGTCTTCCTAATATCCAATCAAGTGGATATGCCATAATGTAGTTTACCTTTTCCCTCCTGTTGGACATTTGGATACTTTCAAAAACATTTTTAATAATTAAAATATTAGGCTGGACTAGGTGGCTCATGCCTGTAATCCCAGCATTTTTGGAGGCTGAGGCGGGATGATCACTTGCCTCCAGGAACTCGAGACCAGCCTGGGTAACATAGAGAGATCTGTCTCTACAAAAAATACAAAAATTAGCTGGGCATGGTGGCACATGCCTGTAGTCTCAGCTACTTGGGAGGCTGAGGTGGCAGGATCACTTGAGCCGGGGAGGTTGAGGTTGTAGTGAGCTGTGATTGCACCACTGCACTCCAGCCTGGGCAACAGAGCAAGACCCTGTCTCAAAAATAAAATAAATAAAATAAAAGAAAAGTATTGTTACGACAAACCTTGGTAGAGTTTTTGTTTGTTTGTTTTGGTTTTTTTTTTTTTTTTTTTTTTTGAGACAGAGTCTTGCTCTGTCACCCAGGCTGGAGTGCAATGGTGCGATCTTGGCTCACTGCAACCTCTGCCTCCTGGGTTCAAGTGATTCTCCTGCCTCAGCCTCCCAAGTAGCTGGGATTACAGGTGCCCGCCACCATGCCCAGATAATTTTTGTATTTTTAGTAGAGACAGGGTTTCACCAGCTTGGCCAGGCTGGTCTCGAACTCCTGACCTCAGGTGATCCCCCCGCCTCGGCCTCCGAAAGTGCTGGGATTACAGGCGTGAGCCACTGCGCCCGGCCTTGGTAGAGATTTATGGTTCTCCATAGTCCACTGTCCTTCCTGGCCCCCAGGAATCCCGTGCTTCTCAGAAGTCAGAGATTTGCATCTCTACCCAAATGAGTTAAAAGGGGCTAGAACCCTGGCATGGTGCTCATACAAGACAGTAACCCCTGGCTCAGTGCTTTACACTTACGAAAACTGAACACTACTGCTACTGTTAACCCCTATTTAAATTTTTACAAAGTCTCTCATATTACAGAGTACTCTTCTAATTATTTTATTTTGAATAACAAAGTACTGTTTGGGGAAACTGCATCAACCGGAAGGAACTCGAAATAGCTTAAAGATAAAGGCTTACCTGTAACAGTGAAGAACACACAAAAGGCTGCTTCTTGTTGATAGGGGCTGTGCAGAAAACATACCTCACTCGCAGACTTAGTGGAATATGCTGGATCAACTCTGCAGAAAATTTAAAGTCAGCCATATTGCAGACAAAATACTGCCCATCAACTTGTGAAAAGTCTACAAAAATATCCTGGGGAAAAAAGACACAAAATTACTGGACTGCCTAAATGAACAATGAATAACATACTCAAGTCTATAAAAGACAATCTCTTTAATCCAGAACAAACTTCCATAAAGGCTTGCTTTAATCACTCCCTCATATCCTTCCCCACCTGAAATACTGAGAGGAAATTCCTCAGGACTAAAGTCCCAAAAGATTTTGAGAAAAAATTTTCGCTTGTAAAATAAATTTTATAAATAGCAACTTCTCAAAGGCAGACTATCCATTCATGCTCATGAGGTTAACCAGTAATCACTTGACATATCAACATTTTTAGGAGAGATTTGAAAGGGAGTTTCCACTTACAATGAGATTGGAAAGTGTTGCATCAGGGAGATGGTAGGCAAACATTTCAATCTGCTCAGCAGTTGGATGAAGACCAGCTGCCTTTTGGTAAAAGAAAAAACAATCATAAGCTGATTTTTTTTTTTTAAAAAGGACAAATTTTCTTAAGTTATTGCATGATAAAGTCCTATTCAGGCTAAGCTCTCACCAAATAAATACAATCAGGCTAAACTCTCACCAAATGAAGTAAATGCCAAGAATTTGAGTAAAAGAGAAAAAATATCATTTTACCATTTATTACCAATTAGAAAAGTTGATGAGATGATTTAGTAAAAATGACAGATTATGGCCACTGAGAAATTAGTCTTTTGCTTACATTTTAGTCATATTTCTAAAGCCTATGATGATCTGGCAGCATATAAAAAATGATTTTATGGGCTGGGCGCCGTGGCTCATGCCTGTAATCCCAGCACTTTGGGACGCCGAGGTGGGTGGATCACGAGGTCAGGAGATTGAGACTATCCTGCCCAACATGGTGAAACCCCGTCTCTACTAAAAATGCAAAAATTTGCTGGGTGTGGTGGTGCGTGCCTGTAATCCGAGCTACTCGGGAGGCTGAGGCATGAGAATCATTTGAACCCAGTAGGTAGAGCTTACAGTGAGTCGAGATCGCGCCACTGCACTCCAGTCTGGCGACAGAGCAAGACTCCGTCTCAAAAAAAAAAAAAAAAGATTTTATGGCCAGGTGCAGTGGCTCATGCCTGTAATCCCAACACTTTGGGAGGTCAAGGTGGGAGGATCACTTGAGGACAGTAGTTCAAGATCAGCCTGGGCAACATAAGGAGATTCCCATCTCTACAAAAAATTTTTTAAAAATCAGCCAAGCATGGTGGTGAGCACCTAAAGTCCCAGCTGCTCAAGAGGCTGAGGTGCAAGGCTCTCCTGAGCTCAGGAGACTGAGGTTACAGTGAGCCGTGATCATGCCACGGCACTGAAGCCTGAGTAACAGAGTGAAACACTATCTTAAAAAAAAAAAAAAAAAAAAAGGAAAAAAAACCTGTTTTCCAGGGTAAAACCATTTTCCATGTCTCAATTCTCCTCACTGAATTAAAATGAATGAGAAAAACCCAGTCACTTTAACCAAGGCAATAAAACTAACATACATACATATATCTAGAAAGACATGAGAACATTTTTAAACTGGAAGTGAGTTCTCTTTAACTACACATTACAGCGTTAGGACATGGCCACAGGTAAGTATAAGGAACGAAGTATGAAACGGAGAAAGTGAATGAAAAAGACAAAGAGGAAAAGAGGCAAGAGAGATTAGTCATAAGGGAGGGAAGAAGAGTCCAAGACATGAGGTGCCCAGGAGGGAAGCAGGGAGGTCACGGGAGCCACCCACGAACCTAACTGTACTGCTAAGAAGTTACAGAAATGATTCCAGGACAGCCTTCCCTTGGAAGCTTCTCCCTGCATGCTTCTCCCTGCATGATCTCATGTCTATATTCCCCTTCATCTAGTGTCACAGACAAATGAGATAAGCCATGTAGGTGAATTTTCCAGGGAACTTTAAATTTTAACTATTACTAGAAAGTTTGTTTCAAATATGTACAATTCTAACTCATTAACCAATATTAACCAAAATTTAACCTTCTCCTCACTGGATGAAGTTGTATTGCTTAAGGCTGTTTTTGCCCCATGCTCAAGGGTTTCGTCTATATTCAGGCTTCTGGTCATTTTTCAGTCCACTAATGTAGCTCTGTGTGCTCAGCTGAAGAAACTCCTTTCTTCCCTGTTCCTTCCCGCTGCTAGATTCCGGAAGGAAGTAAAGGCAAATCAGGCTCACTAGACTTTGTCAATCTGGACCTTCACTTGCATACCATTCTCTGATCAGATCTCTGTGGCTCTCCAAAGCAGTAAAGTAGGGCTTTTTTTAATGCAGTTTTCATGGCACAAAATTTTCTTTCACTTATGTCTGTATCCAGAAATGTGTCTGAGGTGAGAGTCTGGATGGTGGGTGAGGGAAAGAATGACTGTCCTCCACAGAGAAGTAGTAATTAACATGTTACACCTTACCCTTATGGGATCCACAGGTCTCTTCAAAATTTCCTTTAATAAACTGAGATCTTTGTGATTCATTGTTGTAACCTCTCCTTCTTTAAACCGCGAGCTGAATCTGCCAGCTCTGCCAGCAATCTGCAGGGCTTGAGAGGTTGTGATTGGTTCTAGTTCTTTCTCTCCCTTTTCATTGATACTGGGCTTTATAAGGGAGTAAAAAATAATTCTCCTTATGCTCCTGAAACAGAAATAAAAGTGATCCTGCAGACTGTATGAAAAACCCTCCAATACTTGCATAATGCTCACTCCAATACCAGCTTAGGTCCTCTTGCAACCTTGACTGCCACTTACAAAATTAAGGAACATCTGGCACAGTGGCTCACACCCATAATCCCAGCACTTTGGGAGGCTGAGGCAGGAGGATTGTTTTGAGGCCAGGAGTTCAGAACCAGCCTGGGCAACATAGCAAGACCCAAGCCTCTACAAAAAATTAAAAACATCAGCTGGGTTCAGTGGTGTGTGCCTGTAGCTCTACAGGGGGCTGAGGCAGGAAGACCGCTTGAGCCCAGGAGTTTGAAGCTGTGGTGAGCCATATCACACCACTATACTCCAGTGTGGGGCACAGAGTGAGGCTCTGTCTCAAAAATAAATAAATACATAAATAAATAATATTTAGGTTTAACACTGTTACCATTTAGAGATAATAACTAGCCCCACATGCATAATAGGCACTCGGACATCTGACTGAGAAACTGAAAATAAAGTGACATAGTACAATAGGTTAGCAGTAGTGGAGGGCAGCATTCAAACGTCCTAGTGTGGGCCGAGTGTAGTGGCTCATGCCTGTAATCCTAGTACTTTGGGAGGCTGAGGTGGGAGGATCACTGGAGGCCAGCAGTTAGCGACTAGCTGGGGCAACAGGGTAAGACCTTGTCACTACCCAAAAAAACAAAAAACAAAAAAAAAAAAAACCAGGCTTTGTGGTGTGCGCCTGTGGTCCCAGCTACTCTGGAGGTTGAGGCAGGAGGATCACTTGGGCTCAGGAGTTCAAGACTGCATTGAGCTACAACTGGATCACTGCACTCCAGCGTGGACAGAGCAAGACCCTGCCCCTAAAAAAAGTCCTGGCACTATTTAATATTTTCTTTTTATTTCCCTCAACAGGTGTAGGCAAGATAAATCTCAAATCTAGCCTATAATATTTATTCTCCCAAATCAAAGTGCTTAGTCATTAATGCCAATTAGAAAATTGAAAAACAAAAAAACCACCATTTAACTCACCGAATATTCATGCTTATTAAAAACAAATTACTTACAAATTAAGTCCCATGCCAATTGCATCTGTAGCAACCAAGATTTTGCATGGGTCATTGGGATCATTAAACTTTTTTGCTTGAGCAAGTTTGGTCCCTAAAACAAGAACAATTTATGTTAAATCAGTGTTCTCAGTCTTTTATTACATCAAGCTAAGTACATCTTGGAAACCTTCACCTCCTGTTCTTCCCATTTTTAATAATAAAACCTTTACTGTTTCAAACTTTATTTCTTCATATCTTCAAGGAGCCACTTATCCTTTACACCCATTCCTTCAAATACTCCGTCATATAGCAACACAATCCCCCACCACACTAGCCTTATTCCTGAGGACACAGATTTCAGGACTACAACTTAAAAGGACATGGTCAAGTCCAGATTTCAATGACATTTCTGTAAGAAAATAATAAACTCAACATTTAATATACAGTCTAATAATAGCAGCAACTAACAAGAACTATAATTAAAATACTTCTATTTCCACTAAGATGAAATAGAAAATTATTTATTTTATATGACGTTTAACAAATTACCAATACATCAAGCAGCTTAATTCAATATTGTTTACTTTTTTATATACATATCTCAACATAAATTGCAAAGATAGGAGATTTCATATCTTGTCATGAGGAAAGTCAATAATTACCAGGTGGGAGACTGCCATATATAACAGCTGATTCTAATCCCCGAATTTCAATCTGCCGACTCACAGAATAAATATCATTCTTGCTAAAACAGACAATGCAGTCCCCAGGCCGAAGGTTATCTAAAGATTCTAGTGCATGGTCCAGCACGGAAATGGGGGTAAGCCTCTTATAGTCTCGAACCTACAATAAAGACATGAAATGGCAAGATGACACACCCAACTCAACTTCTTGCGACTAGTAATTAAGTGAAAAGCTTGTAATGCAGTTAAGAGTAGCTAAAAACTGATAAGTACCAATGTTTTTCAAAAGAAAACACAGAAAAACATTTATTTTGATATTATAAGTGTTACCATCACTTCTCACTGGCATCTCTAAATTAATAAGATGAAAGGAGTGTTTCATCTATTTTCAAAGCTTTTTCTCATATATTTCATTTTCATGGCAATGTGTTATGTTCAGAAAGGTTATTAACTGCTATTTCCATTTTTATAAAATAGTAAAACTGAGTCCAATAAAAAACTAATGTCTGAGGCACATTTTGCAAGTCTAACCTTCTGTGACTTGTCTAAAGAATGCAAAGCTAAGAATGGCAAAACACAGAATGGACTCCAAAATTTCTTCCACTACATTCCACCATCTCTCCTTGAAAACTGAGCACAAAACTAAAATAACAGGCTAATTCAAAACTATTTCCTTGGCTTATGCTTATAATCCCAGCACTTTGGGAGGCCAAGGTGGGAGAATTGCTTGAGCACTGGAGTTCGAGACCAGCCTTGGTAGCATAGTGAGATGCCCTCTGCTCAAAAAATAAAAAATTAGATGGGCATGGTGGCAAACACCTGCAGTCCCAGCTATTCAGGAGGCTGAAGTGGGAGGATCACTCGAGTCCAGGAGGCTGAAACTGCAGTGAGTTGTGACTGCACCACAGCACTCCAGCCTGGGTAACAGAGTGAGACCTTGTCTCAAAAATAATAATAATAATAATAATAATAATAATTCATTTTATTATAGAACTCTGATAAAGAAAAAGAGAAGTAGGATTAAAAGGAAACCAGTTACTTCCAACTCTAAGAATTTCAAAAAGGAATATAAACGGTGTCTGGCAATTAGATGTGTATCAAAGGCCCCAATATCTGACATACAAGACTTTGAAAATGACAAACTTGCTGGGTCTCCAACTTCTAAGAGTACTGATTTGTTTAATTTGAAGAGATCTACTCAAGCCCCACAAGGTTTTGTCAAGAAGTGAAGAATTTCCTGTACTTTTGGAAGACTTAGGGTGTGACGACCACTCTTGTCAGAACTTCAGATCATAAGGTTCAATTACATATATATGGTCTAGTTGATCACAAGAAAATGAAGCTTTCTTTTTAGTTAAGTTCTGACATTGGCATTATCTAGGGCCTCTGAAGCCACTGCCTAGGTACTCTGGACTATCTGACATGCCACCTGGAGAACAAAGCATCTAATCGAATACCTCCACTTCCTCCCCCGTTGTGTACATAAGCTCCGTCACCAGGTCAATAGCAGCAGGTTCTCCACACAAATGAACCTCTTTGGCACACAGTCCTGTCAATGCAAAACTGGGTTTCTTAATTTTAAAGATTTATAATTAAATATACAACATTTTACATAGCCAAAGTACTTTACGTTGGCTTACATATTGCTTTACAACCTTACCAAATATTTTCAAAAATATTATCTCTGATGCAAACTTTGAAATAATCACCAACTTCTAGTGGGCAAAGATTATCCAATTTTTATTAATCTCAGGACTTGTAAATTGCTTTGGCCGAAGTTTCAACTCTATCAGAGTGAAACGAGCCAGGATTAGAAGCTGGCATTTCGATGCTAAGTACTGAACACAGGTCCTATACTTGTATTTTTCAAATTAGGCTCCATGGAATCGCTGAGGTACCTCAGAGGTTAGGGGTTGGAGGGCAGAAGAAACTGCAAGCTCCTTATCCCTGAGCAGATCCACTTCCACGTATTTTACATAACAGGCTTCAATGTATACTCTTTGTTTAAAAAAAAGAGTTCAGCTTTTTTTTTTTCTTCGTGAGACAGAGTCTTGCTCTGTCGCCCAGGCTGGAGTGCAGTGGCATGATCTCGGTTCACTGTGGTTCACTGCAGTATCTCCTTTCCAGGCTCAAGTGATTCTCGTGCCTCAGCCTCTGGAGTAGCTGGGATTACAGGCATGCACCACCACGCCTGGCTAATTTTTATATTTTTAGTAGAGACGGGGTTTCGCCATGTTGGCCAAGCTGGTCTTGAATTCCTTGCCTCAAGCTATCGGCCAGCCTCGGCCTCCCAAACTGCTGGGATTACAGGCGTGAGCCACCGCACCTGGCCAAGTTCAGCTATTTGTTTTTAAATTTGAAAACACCTGCCCTAAAACATGATCAAAAATTCACTCCAACATCAAGCAGTAGAAATGTTCATTCATGTCTATGGACCTCAAGAATTCCACTTATAGGAGCCTATCCTAAAGAAATAATTTAAAAAAATAAAAAATAAGCTGGGTGTAGTGGCTCATGCCTGTAATCCCAGCATTTGGGGAGGATGAGGTGGGAAGAGTGCTTGAACCCAGGAGTTCAAGACCAGCCTGGGCAACATAGGGAGACTCTGTCTTTACAAAAAATTTTAAAATTAACCAGGGGGCATGTTGGCAAACAGCTGTGGTCCCAGCTACTCGGGAGACCGAGATGGGAGGACTGCTTGAGCCCAGGAGGTCAAGGCTGCAGTGAGCCACAACTGCGCCACCACACTCCAACCTGGGCATCAGAGCAAGACCCTGTCTCAAAAAATAAAAAGGTTTGGCCACAAAGATTTTTACTGCAGGGTTATTAGTAATAGGGAAAAAAAGGTTCAACTCTATGGAGCAAATTATGGCATTGCCTTTCAATAGAGATATGTGATCATATTAATATGTAATATGAAAAATGTCACATGAAAAACAGAACTGAAAAAAAGCAAGATACAAAATTAGATGTTCTCAAAACACCATATGCACATACAAAAAAAAAGACTAGCATGAAACACACCAAAATATAAATTTTAGTTGTGTAAATATGAGATTTGAACATTTTAACTTTAATTACATAGTTATGCTAGTTTTAGCACACGAAAAAATGGATTTCCCATTATTAAAATAATATTTAGAAAATAAAAACTCATACTTAGTTGACTTTTTTGTGTCAAAAAGAAAGGTTCTAGGTGACTCTATTTGGTTGGCAATGGCAAGCAGATAAAAATGCATCTCAGCACAGATGTCATGAAGCACAGGTTTTATAGCATTACGACCACCAACCTAGAAGTGCTCTGGTCCAGGCCCATCCTCTGGCTGGATCTCTAATCATTTGAATTTCATCAATTACAGCCACTTCATCTTAAAATAAAAAAGTTAACATGAGCAATACCATCTACTTAAATAGTATTATAAACAAATTCCAACATCAAAATTCAAGCATCACCATCACCACTACCACCATCATTTACTGGGTTCCTCTTTTCCGGCAGGTTTGTTCTAAGTGTTTTACCTCCTCTTAAGTACCTCCTCCTTAATCCTCACAACAAATCTATGAGGTTAAGTATTATCACTATCTCCATTTGACAGAAAAGTCAGAGGCCCAGAGAAATTAAGTTACTTGCTTTAAGTTATATACTAAGTAAGTGTAGAGATGAAATTCAAACCCAGGCCATCTAGCTCCAAAGTCTATACTCTTTTTTTTTTCTTTTTAATTTAGATACAGAGTCTCACTGTTGCTCAGGATGGCCTTGAACTCCTGGGTTGAAAGTGATCTTCCTAACAGTGTCTCACTGTCATACAGCCTAAGTCCAGTGGCACAACCATAGCTCACTGTAACTTTAAACTCCTAGGCTCAAGCAATCCTCTTGCCTCAGCTTCCAAGTAGCTGGGACTACAGGCACGCAGCACCATGACCAGCTAATTTTAAAAACATCTTCTTGGGAGGCCGAGGCGGGCGGATCATAAGGTCAGGTGATCGAGACCATCCTGGCCAACATGGTGAAACCCCGTCTCTACTAAAGATACAAAAATTAGCCGGGTGTGGTGGCATGCGCCTGTAGTCCCAGCTACTCTGGAGGCTGAGGCAGGAGAATCACTTGAACCCGGGAGGTGGAGGCTGCAGTGAGCCAAGATTGCACTACTGCACTCGAGCCTGGGCAACACAGCAAGACTCCAGCTCAAAAAAAAAAATTTTTTTTTCTTTGGAGATGAGGGTCTTGCTGTGTTGCTCAGGCTGGCCTCGAACTCCTGGCCTCATGCGATCCTCCCATCTCAATCTCTTAAGTAGCCAGAATTAATAGGCACAAGTCACCACACCCAGCTCCAAGTCCATACTCTTAGGTACTCTACCACACTGCCTCCCAAACTGAGCAGTTCCACTTGTCCTGTTTTTTTGCAATCTAAGAGACAGCCTGGGGAATTTGTCTGATGAGAACTATCACATCTGGACAGAAGTAAAAGAACGCAAGTTCCAGAACAAGGAGGTGACAGCCCTTCATTTACTAATGAAGCATCTCTACCACAGGAAACCAGGCAGCTCTCAGGAGCAGAAAGTGAAGTGGAAGGAATAATTCCTTGGGCTTCAGTCATGCTCATTGTTAGGGGTTTTAAATCCATCGCTATGGCAAAAAGTAGTGTCTCATCTCATTTTCTAAAGCTAAAATGCTTCCAAATACCTTATTCTATTCCCTGTAATTCATATATTATATTTTTACTTTCTTCCCCAAATACTACAGAATTGAAAAGAGAACATTTAAAAATACAATGACACTTAGGAAAGTAAAGAAAGCTAATTTTATATTGAAAAATCATCAGATTAAAAATTACTTATTGAGGCCGGACATGGTGGCTCATGCCTGTAATCCCAGAACTTTGGGAGGCCGAGGCAAGGTGGATCGCTTGAGCCCAGGAGTTTGAGGCCAGCCTGGGCAAGGAAGTGAGACCTCTTCTCTACAAAAAAAAATTTAAAAATGAGGCGGGAGGATTGTTTGAGCCCAGGAGGTCACAACTGCAATAAGCCATGATCGAGCCACTGCACTACCACCTGGACGACAGGAGTGAGACTCTGTCTCAAAAAAAAAGTACTTAGTGATCTGGATATGTACAAACAAGACTAGAAGAGAAGACGTAGATAAGAAATTCTGATTTATAAACTTCTGTGCTATTGTACAATATATTACTTTATAATGTATTGATTTTTTAAAATCTATTCATCTCACGAAGTTGATTATTAAAATGAAAAAAAGCAAGCTACCAAATAGTAAAGTACCTTCCTATTTGTTTAATATATATACCCACCATGCATACATAACTATATGCATATAGAACATGAACACAAATATTGACAAAGTCTGGAAAATATATAGGGTTAATTAACACCTATTGATTCTGGATAGGTGGGACTGGGAAATTATGTACGTTTGTTTTCTTCTGTTTGCTTGCTTACATTTTTATATTTTCAATAACGAAGATATGATTGCTTACATAATAAGGAAAAAGTTAATTTTCACTTAAATGTTAAGGCCAGGTACGGTGGGTTATACCTGTAATCCCACTGCTTTGGGAGACCTAGGTGGGAGGACCACACGAGGCCAGGAGTTAGAGACCAGTCTGGGCAACACAGCAAGAACCCATCTCCACAAAAAATTTATTAATAAAAATTAGCTGGGTGTGATGGCTCACACCTGTAGTTGTAGCTACTCAGGAAGCTAAGGTGGAAGGACTGCTTGAGCCCAGGAGGTCAAGGCTGCAGTAAGCTATGACTGCGCCATTGCACTTCAGCCTGGGTGACACAGTGAGACCCTGACTCAAAAACAAAACAAAACAACTTTCAATAGAAGCTCATTGTGGCAGTGTACATAACAGGAAAAAACTTTAAACAACCTAAATATCCTTTAACAAATGGGGAACAAATAATTTCAGTCCTAAGATGGAATAATATAAAACAGTTTAAATGAAATAACTACAAATATGTAGCTATAGATACTTCAATAAGACTAGATAGATCTAAACACATTTGTGGAGTAAACATGCAAGTGGTAGAACAATAATAATATAATAATCACATAAATGTTTTAAAACACAGCAATCTAGAATACTGATAATACGTATCAATGATATAATATATATCCTGAAAAGAGACAGGAAAACTATACACACCAAATATCTGTTACTAGTTAGAACAAAAGAGGAGAGAGGAATTAAACTGGAGAGTGGTACAAAGGAAATTTCAATTATACTTATTAACATTTTAGCTCTTTTAAGAGAAAAAGGGAAAGAACTTCAGGTGCAAGCATTTGTCAGTGGTGGCAGGATCACATGTTTGTCATACTTATTCTCTTCTTTTTCTAGATTTTTAAATTTTTTCTTCACACAAAAATATCGTATTTCACATGTTCAAGTGTATTTTCAAATTAAAAATACCATGGCCAGGCGCAGTGGCTCATGCCTGTAATCCCAGTACTTTGGGAGGCCGAGGTGGGCAGATCACCTGAGGTTGGGAGTTTGAGACCAGCCTGACCAACATGGGGAAACCCCATCTCTATTAAGAACACAAAAATTAGCTGGGTGTGGTGGCGGGTGCCTGTAATCCCGGCTACTTGGGAGGCTGAGGCAGGAGAATTGCTTGAACCGGGGAGGCAGAGGTTGCAGTGAGCCGAGATAGTACCGTTGCACTCCAGCCTGGGCGACAGAGCAAGTCTCTGTCTCGAAAAAAAAAAAAATTAAAAATACCAAACCATAGTTTCTTAAACAGCATATACATACAAGGAGTTGTAACACTGCACATCTCAACTGTACAAGAAACATGTGAAGCCTGTTTCCCATTTGGCTGAACTGTCACACGATCTTCACCTGTCACCAAGTCACATGGCACACCCTAGAAAGACAGAAAAAACCCTAGAATTATTGAAAATAATGCAAAAATACGTTTTGGATATTTAACAGAGTGTTCTCTCCACTACCACCAAATTAGTTTGTTTCACAGTTAAAACATAATGTTCCCACGGCCGGACATGGTGGCTCATGCCTGTAATCCCAGCACTTTGGGAGGCTGAGGTGGGCAGATCACAAGGTCAAGAGATAGAGACCAGCCTGGCCAACATGATGAAACCCCATCTCTATTAAAAATACAAAAATTAGCTGGGAGTGGTGGTGCACACCTGTAGTCCCAGCTACTTGGGAGGCTGAGGCAGGGGAATCACTTGAACTGGGAGATGGAGGTTGCAGTGAGCCGAGATCATGCCACTGCACTCCAGCCCCTGGAGACAGAGCAAGACTGTCTCAAAAAAAAAAAAAAAAAAAATTCCCAATGCTTTTTTCCCTTTTCTAAAAAATAAAGTAAAATAAGAGCCACTCTCTTACACAACCTGGGTAAACCTGGAAACATCTCAAATCAGCTAAATCCTCAGGTAACAAAAGCATGAGACACTGCAGCAGTTTCACATTTTAACTTCGTACATCTCTGAACTATTCGACTTCATTAAAATGAGTTGTTTCTATATTCAAGAAGAACATTATAAATACAATTTAAGAATGTAAAGACCTCCTATTATAATTCCCTGAGAGGGACCAACATTAATGCTGTACCAGGGTGATCAACCATTCTGGTTTGTCTAGGACTAATGGGTTCCCTAGAATGGAGGATTCTTGGTGCTAATTCTGGAGAAGTCCAGGCAAACTGGGATGGCTGGTCATAATGGCCTGAATCTAATCATGGGGAAACACCAGACACATCCAAACTGAGACAGTTCACAACATAACTGACCTGTAGTCTTCCAAAATGTTCGGGTTATGAAAGACAAAGGAAGACCGAGGAACCGTCCAAGATTAATGGAAACTAGAGATATGACAACTAAATACAGTGTGAGACCCTGAAAAGAACCCTGGAGGGGTGGAGGATGGGGTGTAATTGGACAATTGATAAAATTTGAATATGGATTGTGTATTAAGTAAGAGTAATCTATCAATATTAAATGTCCTGCCTCAGACAAATATCCTGTGGTTATATAAAAGTTTGTTCTGAGGAAACATATTCTCAAGTATTTACAGATAAAGAGGCATTATGTATGTAAATTACTCAAACTGTTCAGAAAAAAAAAAAAGAGAATGCAAATTACCTACCAAAACTGGTTAAACTCACATTATAAAGTCATAATAAAACAATGAACCAAAATGTAGCCCATTTAGTGAAAATGATGCCTCAGACCACAGGGATTCAGTCCTTTCAGTTTTGAAAAGGTGGCTTCAGTCTTTATCATTAGTTCTAGCTGATAGCATCAGAGGTCTAATCTATAAAAGGTAAATTAAATATCATAGAGTAGTGCTTAACTGAGGGGGGAAAGAACTACAGAGTTTTGACTATAGCAACAATATTTTATTTCTTAAAAAAGTAAGTGGAGCAAGTATGATAAAATGTTAAGATATGATGAGGTGGTGTAATAGGTTCAAGCTTCTTTGTATGTTACTTTCTGCATTTCTCTACATATGTAAAATGTTCTTTAATATTGTATTTCATTCACTGTACTGGCACATGTTTTCACGTTTTTGTATCTCTGAAATCAAGATGCATCTTAAGAATTGACAGAGTCGGGCGCGGTGGCTCACGCCTGTAATCCCAGCACTTTGGGAGGCCGAGACGGGCAGATCACGAGGTCAGGAGATCGAGACCATCCTGGCTAACACGGTGAAACCCCGTCTCTACTAAAAATACAAAAAATTAGCCGGGCGTGGTGGCGGGCACCTGTAGTCCCAGCTACTGGGGAGGCTGAGGCAAGAGAATGGCGTGAACCCGAGAGGTGGAGGTTGCAGTGAGCCGAGATCGCGCCACTGCACTCCAGCCGGGGCAACAGAGCGAGACTCCATCTCAAAAAAAAAAAGAATTGATAGCATGTCAGAGTCAGCTGGAAGCATCTTTTTCTTTCTTCCTAACTGTATATAAAATAATGGTACATCTTACAACTGACAGCCTCTTAGATAACGATGAAATATGGTAATTTCTTGTTAACAGTAAATTACTACAAACATCTTTTCCCACTCCCACCAAAAAAGAAAATTAAGAAAAAAACGAGCAAATATTTGGTAATATACTGACAGCAGCATTACTCTTTTCGAAGATCTCATGGGCCAGTAATTTTAGAGGGCCACAATACACTCCAGACTTTGCTGAGAAGTATTTCTGGATTGCGTGATAAGTCTTTCCACTGTTTGTGGGGCCTGAATGAAATATTATCTTGCGCTGCATGGCTCTAGCATCTGGGTACCTAAAACATGAATAGGTAAACAGCTTAATCCATTAACCTCAAAATCCATCCTGGCAAAGATAGCAAATGAAACAAATTCCAAATGAAATGTCCTCTTAATATTCACAAGATCAAGTCTTTGAAAAACTAAACAATGGGTTTCATATCCACATTAAAATGACTGTTTTCCAAGAATGGCATTTACTAACTAGAGGACAGAAAAACCCAAATGCAAATTAATGTCTTGGATATTTTTCCCATTGTACAAATCTCTTTTTCTCAGCGGTTACTAAAAATAAATTTAAGCTATCAGTTCCATACTATGTTCACATCATTCCCACAGCGCTAAACACATAACTCTAAAGGCAAACATTCCTAGGCCCCTGAATTCCAACATATACAAATATAATAACAGAGTCTTCTACCTCTGGCCATAGTGGAATAACTGGCACTAGACTCGTCCTCCCACTAAAAACAAGTACAGGCGAGGCATGGTGGCTCACGCCTGTAATCCCAGCACTTTGGGAGGTCAAGGCAGGAGGATCACCTGAAGTCAGGAGTTCGAGACCAGCCTGGCCAACATGGTGAGACCCCGTATCTATTAAAAATACAAAAATTAGCCAGGTGTGGTAGCACATGTCTGTAATCCCAGCTACTCAGGAGGCTGAGGCAGGAGAATCACTTGAACCTGGGAGGTGGAGGTTGCAGTGAGCCGAGAATGCACCACTGCACTCCAGCCTGGGTGACAGAGTGAGACTCTGCCTCAAAAACAAACAAACAAACAAACAAAAAACAAGTACAAAGCGGGGCAAAATACATGCAGTAAATGTGTGGGGACATGGGCCACAGGCAGTGCAGGACTGCAATCCTTGAAAGGAAAGAACACTTGGGATGAGCCGTACTGCACCCCAGCAAGGCATAGGGAGGTGGAACCCAAGCAGAATATGACAGTCCCACTGAAGCGGGCAGCAGAGATCAAGTTCAGAGCTGCTTCAGCAGCTAAAATGTGAAGAATAGAGTGTGGAAGAGAAGGGTGCATAGAGTGTGGAAGAGAAGAGAGCCCAGAAGTCTGTGTGGGGGTTCCCTGTGAGTTCCTGGCCAAGGGCTGGGCTAACCATGTACAAGGTAAGAATCGGCAGGGTCCAGGAATGAGCAGCCTACCAAGGGTTTGAGTGGAAAGTCTCAAAGATGTCTCAAGTGCTAGGGGATGTTGCAGTTCCAGCCATGGTGGAAAGAACTCATTAACACCCAGGCACTCAGCTAAAACACCAGGAAGGCCATGGTTTAGACTTAAGGACAACATCCTTAAGTCAGGGCTATTATAGATCTGCCCTAATAAAACCTAAAAACCACACTCAATCCGGATCAAGGTGAGATACCAGTGAATTGCCTAAAAGAGTTAACTGCCTCTTTTTATTTTAGGAAAACAACCTAATCCAGACTCCTTATAATTTGTTATCTAGAATACGATAAAAAAAAATAATGACCATGAATCATCCAAGATTAGAAACTGAAAATTTCAAATCCACAAATGGAGAAACTAACCAGTTAGGTGGTATTCTTAAGTCACTGATTTTACGTAGATCATCCTTACAGTCCAACACAGGAAATATTTGTTTGGCATGTCTCAAGAAAAATGGAAATAAATCATCCACATGAGCTGGAAAATAAAACACTGTATTAACATGTGCAATCAACATAAAATTCGTAACTAAATTTAGTGAAATCTTTTTTCTTAACAAGCTAAGTTGCGGGGGCATTGCCAGGGTAAAATGAAAAGTCCTCTCCGGGCACAGTAGCTCGCGTCAACAATCCCAGCACTTTGGAAAGCCGACCTGGAAGGATGGCTTGAGCCCAGGAGGTTGAGGCTACACACTGAGCTGAGACTGAGCCACTGCACTCCAGCCTGGGTGACAGAGTGAGACCCTGTCTCAGAAAAAAAAAAAAAAAAAAAAAAGGAAGAAAAGAAAAAAAAAAGTAGAAAAGTCCTGAAGTTACGGGCCTTATCCTTTTCTGGGATCCTGTTTTGTCTTACTTTTTCCTTTTAATTTCATTTATATTTTCAGGAAAACAGGAAATTGGCTAGCAACCACCACGCTCTACTCCTTTAGTACAAACAGGCAAAGATTAGCATTGGCAAAAGTTAAATTAAAAATAAAGAACCTAGACATGTACATTACAGAGATGAAGGCGCAAACATTTTTTAAACCTCGAAAACCACAGACAGGCAAAACATGTGTTTGTTCCTCAGCAAGAATTCTCCACATCTTAGTGGCTCTGAGAGGAGGCTGGGGCATGTCCCATTCTGCATTGTATTCTCAGTGCTGGGCACAAGGTACAGGTCTAAGAGTCAAACACATAACCAAAGCCAAACTGCCTGTGGGAATAAAATTATGATATTTTGACTTTCTTTTTCTTTTATAGCAAGAACTTTGTCCTGATATGAGGGAGAAGGAAGCCAGTGGCAAAAACAGATGGAATCTGCTATGCACTAATTCTAACTTGTGTGAGAGCTTATTTCACTGGGCCCCAGTCTTCCTCCAGTCTAAGACATACGGGTGATGTCATAACTAGCTCAGGGACCCAATATAAAAGCAAACAACCTAGAAGTCATCCTGTCAAAGCACTGAATTATTTACAGAGGATGTTACCAGACCCATTCTAAACCAAATAAGCCCTTCTAGAGAAATGAGCATGAAGTTTGAGAAGAAATAGAAGGTATGTTCAACAGGATTTTAAAAAGTCTCTAAACACTTGCCTGCACCGAAGCAAATATCATTCAAAACAATGTGAATGTCCACATCCAGAGAATGAGACTGCATAATATAATTTCTAAAGCTTATGAAAGCTTGGTGGAAGAGACGAGCTGTAGAAACACAAAAAGATGTAAGGTGTAGTTCTCATTTTAAAAAGCACACAGACACACCACACCAAACTCATCAAAGAGTCTTTTTTTTTTCTTTTTGGTAGTACAGCTGATTTATTACGATCTGGGCTAAAACTGAAGTCCTAGCACAGCATGAAGGAAGGCCACAGCTGCAGCTCCTCTGCTGTGCAGTATGGCTCACCAGGTGAGCCTCGCCCGTCTCCCACCCAGCCAGAAGCAAAGGGCAGGGACGTGTCTCCAGACTACGACAGCCAGGTCACACAAGGGGTCACACAATCCTGACCAAGCTGTACTGTAAAAGGTAATAAAATACCTCTATGAAGATGTTTTGGGCCTTACCATCAAGTCCATAATCAGCACCCAGTTCCTGAATTTCTTTCCTCTTGTAAAATTTGTCTAAGACCTTCTTTACTTCATCTAGAAGAGAGATGTCAAAATTTAACGTGTTTCCTTATCTTAGATAAATGCTGAAAAAAAAGCAAAACTGAAGTGTTACTGAAGCAGTAACACTAAAGGCAGCAGTCTAATGAGTGTTGCAAGAACTAGAAGGTTTTAGTCAATCCTTCTTTATGAATTGATATGCCATGGGAGTATTAAGAAAAATGATCAAGTCGGCCGGGCGCGGTGGCTCATGCCTGTAATCCCAGCACTTTGGGAGGCTGAGGCAGGTGGATCACGAGGTCAGGAGATCGAGACCATCCTGGCTAACATGGTGAAACCCCGTCTCTACTAAAAATACAAAAATTAGCCAGGCCTGGTGGCGGGCGCCTGTAGTCCCAGCTACCCGGGAGGCTGAGGCAGGAGAATGGCATGAACCCGGGAGGCGGAGCTTGCAGTGAGCCGAGATGGGCCCACTGCACTCCAGCCTAGGTGACAGAGCTAGACTCCATCTCAAAAAAAAAAAAAAAAAGAAAGAAAAATGATCGAGTCAAATAATGCAGCACCCTGTTATACCACAGAGGAATGAGCAACGCACTCCGGGATCAGAGGCAGCCTCAAGCCTTCACCAGGCCACTTATAGGTAGAGAGCCACACTGTCATTCACTTATAACCATTCTGCACATCCAAACAGTGAGCAGCTAAAACACATCCAGAAAGACAACCAATATAGCAAGGACCAGATCCTCATGCTTAAGGAAGCCAGGCTGATCTTAAGTTTGAGGATGATGATTTCAGAGATAAAAGATTACACTCATTTTGTGCTAGATGGCATAACTAAAGTCAGTGGGAGCAGATTTCAGTGGAATTTATACAAGAACTTCCTAACAATTAGAACAGTGAAAAGTGAGAGCTCCTTGCCAATGGAATTACTCAAGCAAGGGTTAGATGACTGTCAAGGGTGACGGCAGAAAAATGTCTATGCTATTGGGAGACAACATGCCACTATGAATCAATAATCTTACAGGTAAAAGTATTTTAAACTAATGAAGCTGAGATTGTATTATGGTTGTATATGTTAAAATACTACAGCATTATTCAATAAACATTTTACTGACTCAGTCACACACTATGTATTTCTAGGAGGAGAAGCCACAATGAGGACACAGCCTTTACTCATGAAATTCAGAAAGGCCAAGTGACCTGTATTTTTACCTTTCACAAATGTGCCAACCACATTTTCACACACAACACTCATTGAAGAAATCAAGCCTGAACAAAGCATTCCACTAATAAAACTTTGTTTGACAGAATGAGGAAATTTCAGAATCACTAGATCTGCCCACAATTAAATATGAGATACACATACACACACAGTGTGTGTGTGTGTGTGTGTGTGTGTGTGTGTGTGTGTGTGTGTATATATATATATTTATATTTTAGATCACAGGCAGATTTCTGGGTCTCTGTTACTTTGTGCCAAGTAGGAACAACAGTTTCTTTTTTTCTTTGGAGATGGAGTTTCACTCTTGTTGCCCAGGCTGGAGTGCAATGGCGCGATCTCAGCTCACTGCAACCTCCGCCTTCCGGGCTCAAGAGATTCTCCTGCCTCAGCCTCCCAAGTAGCTGGGATTACAGGCATGCATCACCATGCACCATGTCCAACTAATTTTGTATTTTTAGTAGAGACAGGGTTTCTCCATGTTGGTCAGGCTGGTCTCGAACTCCTGAGGCTGGTGATCTGCCAACCTCAGCCTCCTAAAGTGCTGGGATTACAGGCGTGAGCCACTGCACCTGGCCAACAATTTCTTGGTACCAAGGGTAGAAAAACCAATGACAAATAAAAGATTGGAAAAAGGTACATGCCATTGCTTGGGAAAATTCTGCTGACCTATAAACTCGACACAAACTAAAGACAGATCACATTTATTTAGAATTAATCTATTTTCTGTGACTAATACTACGGTGTTATGTAAGATTCATGCTGCTTTACTCAAATTAAAATGCTTCCAAAATGTGAAATTTCTCATTATGCTAAATAAAAGAAACCAGTTACAAAAGACCACATACTATATGACACTATTAATATGAAATACACAAAACAGGCAAATCAACAGACAGAATGTGGATTAGTAGTTATCTAGAGCTAAAAAAAAAAAAAAAGATACTGGGGACTGGGGGACTAGAGAGTGACTTGCTAATAGATATCAGGTTTCTTTTCAGGGTGATAAAAATGTTCTGAAATGAAATTATGGTGATGATTGTACAATCCTGCAAATATACTAAAACCCAGTGAATTATACACTTTTAAAGGGTGAGCTTTCTAGTATGTAAATTAAAATTGTATCTTTCTTTTTTTATTTGAGACAGGGTCTCACTCTTGTCACCCAGACTGGAGTGTGGTGGTGCAATCTTGGCTCACTGCAACCTCTACTACTACCCAGGCTCAAGCAACCCTCCCACCTCAGCCTCCCAGGTAGCTGGAACTACAGGCACACACCATCATGCCTGGCTAATTTCTGTATTTTTTGTAGAGATGGAGTTTCGCCATGTTGCCCAAGCTCATCTTGAGCTCCTGGGCTCAAGTGATCCACCCTCCTGGGCCTCCCAAAGTGCTGGGATTGACGGCGTGAGACACCACGCCCAGCCTAGTCTTTTTAAAAGAACATTCTGACTGCAGGTAGAGAATAGAAACGAGGGATCAAAGGCATATGGGGAGACACATAAGGGGCCATATGTGCAGTCCAGTCAAAAGATGAAAGCTGGCAATTTAGACTACAGCTGGTTGCAGTGGAGAATAAGGGAAATGAACGAATTAAATATTTATGAGGTAGAATCAGCAAGACTCATCAACTGGGCTTTCTCTGATTGTTAGATGTAGGGGTGAGGGATGGAAGAACAAAGACTACCAGCTTTTGACCTGAGCACCGGGAGGAGCAGGCTGAGGGGAAGGTAAGTTGTCTTGACATGCTAAGGTGAGGTGTGTGTAAGAAAGACAAGTGGAGACACCTGGTAGGCAGCGAGATATATAGGTCCAGGGTGAAGGAGAGAGGTCCAGGGTAGAGACAAAGATCTGAGAGGAATACTGAATTAGTGATGGGGAGAGAGAGAATGAGACACCCCATAGAGAGCACAGAATAAGGCAGCAAGGTGACGCAGGACAAAGCCTTTAAGTACCTCAACTTTTTGGGCTATGAGTAGGCAAAAGAGATTGAGAAGTGACAGCTTCTTGTCCTGATTGCTAAGCTAAGTGGAAATCTGACACCTTGACCACATGGCTATATCAGAGTGTAGTAATTCACCATCTTCTGTAGCCCCTCCTGCCATGCTGAAAAATCATTCTAGTAAATTCAACATCTGGACCAATCCCAGTCAAAGGAGATGAAAAATCACCTGGCACACAGACCCAATGAAGTATCTAAGGATTCTCCACCAGAAGAAAATCTAGTGCTGACAAACCCATGTCTTTATTCTATCTTCTTACAGGAAGCAGCAAAGACATTTACATTTTCAGGTGAATTGGAATAGCTGCAGAAAATAAGAATTTAACAATATTTGAATACAATAAGGCAAATTATCTCATCCAAATTACCTTATGCCTTCAAATAATATAAAATAAATGGAAAATTGTTCTTTAATGGGTAAACTATTGTTTGAGTTTCAACTCTACAAGATGAAAAAGTTCTCATCTATTTCGCAACAATGTCAATATACTTAACACTAGTGAACTACGTGCTTAAAAACAATTAAGACTGGCTGGGTGCAGTGGCTCAGGTCTGTAATCTCAGTGCTTTGGGAGGCCATGGCAGGAGGATCCCTGGAGCCCAGGAGTTTGAGACCAGCCTGGGCAACATAGCAAGACCCTATCTCTACAAAAAATTTAAAAATTATCCAGGCATGGTAGTGCACGCCTGTATCCCTAGCTACTTAGAAGGCTGACCCAGGATTGCTTGAGTCTGGGAGTTGGAGGTTACAGTGAGCTATGATCATACCGCTATACTCCAGCTTGGGTAACAGAGCAAGACCCTGTCTCTAAAAAAAAAAAAAAAAAAGTAAAGAAAAAAACTAAAAAAAAGTTTAAAAGAGTAAATTTTATGTATTTTTACAATTTAAAAATAAATAATAGTATAATTACATTATTAAAATAACACATTCTCTGCTATGGTTTGAATGTCTTCTCCAAGACTCATATTGAAATTTCATTGCTATTTTAACAGTTGAGAGGTGGAACTTTTAAGAGGTGATTAGGACATGAGGAGTTTGCCCTGGTGAGTGGATTAATGCCATTATCACAGGAGTCAGTTATCACAGGAAAAAAAGGATAAGTTCAGCCCCCTTTCTCTGTCTCACAGGCTCACTTGCCCTTCCACCTTCCACCATGCGATGATGCAGCCAAAGGCCCTCATCAGATCCCGGCTCAGAACCATGAGTCAAATACACCTCTATTGTTTATAAATTACTCAGTCTCAGGTATTATATTATAACAGCAGAAAATAAAGACAGTCTCCCAACTCCAAGTAAAGTGAAAGGCCTTGCTTAACACTGGAAGAATACGTCAAAGAGTAGCATATACTGTGAGTTCCATCACATGTTTAGTGAAAGTACTGTACTTCTGCTCTGAAAAACATATTTTAGATTTACAATAGGAGGCACCAATGTCGCTTGTTAAAGTGAGACATTTCTCCTCCTATTCCTGGAGACAATTCTGGATAGCATTTCCTCAACCTCCCACTTTCATATGGTCAGAGGAAACTCCCTTACCTCCCTAATCATCCCGAAACTCACCTTGAAAACATTCACATGCCTCTCTGTCAACGAATCCATCCAAACTTAAGTTTTGTTGAGCAAAGCCCGCTGCCACTCACTGATGCTACCCTCTTCTTTTCTCTCTCGAGCCGGGAACACCCTACCTTGTTCTAGACCTTGTCATCATGTTCTACCGTGTATTACCGTTCACTTTCCCTACACGTGTCCTCCCCCACGATACCGTTACGTTTCTTAAGAGGGGATATGGATCTGAGTCTGGTTCCTCTTGGCAAGCACCACACAGCCTAACAGCGTGGTATGAGTCGGCGCCTCCTCAATGACAAAGAATCCAAAAGAAGTCTCCGCTGGCTTTTCACTGCCACATCCCATTCGGGGGCGGGAGAGAAACAAAGAAGAATGCAAGAAAGAGCTGGCGTCTACCTAACAACTCAAAAAAAGTCAAATTTTCCCAACATATGAGTGTTTAAACCATTCAGAGAGCAGGGCAGTAAAAGGGAAAAGGCCGCTTCTGGGACGAGGCGTTAAGAATTAATCAGACATAGTCCCAAGCTGTTTGAGGGGCTCACACACCAGCGAAGGAGGCAGACACTGAGAGGCACGATGACAACACTCGATGGGACCAAGGATCCCCAGGGGAAGGGGGTGCAGCTTCCTACCAACCAGCCTCGGCCCAGCAGACACCACCCCCTGCCGCCCTCGGTAGTTCCCGCACTCACTCTTGTCCAGAGGCCGGGTTAGCTCGGCCCCGACATCGCCATCGGCGCTGGGGCCCTGAGGTTTCACAGTCAGGGGCACGAACAAGGACGTGTTTGGTATTTTGGAGCCACCGGAGGCAGAGGAGGAGGCGGTGGCAAGGACAGAAACTTGCCCCAGAACCCCGGGAAAGGGCCCAAAGTGGGGGCGAAGGGAAGAGCAGATGGCTGCCCGGTGGCCAGCCTGGCGCCCCGCCGGGAGCCGAGCCCACAATAGGGCACGGGAGAAGGACATCGAGGCCGCAGGTTCTACAGGTACCAGCAGCAGCCGCGGACACGGCGGCGGACAGTGACGCGCACCTCCAGCGCCTGCTGTCCAGAAAGACCCAGGCCGAGCAGGTAAGCTGCCCGGGAAAACGCCTGACCGTTAAGGAAAAAGCCGTGCCGTAAGGGTGTTCTTTCAGGGAAAAAGATTAGAAGGGAAAACCGCTAGAGATAATTCTCGTTCTCTTTCTCTGTTTTGTTGGTGATTGGGACCAGCTTTCCCTAAAGAAGGGAAAATAATCAGGCATCTTTGGGATGTCATAGATGAGCGGAGGGGGCCTGCTAGTCGTGTCACGTGATGCAAACTAGTACTTGGGTAAGCAAGTGTCCAGAAGCACGTGGGTGAGCAGTGAGCGAATAGATGGTGGAGCAGCAACTGCGAATGCTCAGGGTACGAGTATGTCTTGCGGACTCAAACACTAGATAGCATTTCCCAAAAGTTTCTTGCATTGTTAACCGTCTTTCCTGATATGGTAACGTTAGCGATAATAACTTGATATGCCCCTCAGAAATGTTGCTAAGAAATATTGTTGCACTATTAAGCCCCTTGTATTACATAAGTACTTTTGCTTTAATGTGAGCAGTTTGTGTACATCATCCTAGCAGCTATGACCACATAGTTGTGCCCACATGGCAAAAATATGTGCTCTGTACCCCAGCCATAGTCTAGTTCCATTGCATTTGTTGAATACCGTGTCCTTATGTGAGGCTGCAACATGTTAAATTCACAAGTTTAACCTGGGCGTGGTGGTTCACGCCTGTAATTCCAGCACTTACGGAGGGCGAGGCGGGTGTATCATCTGAGGTCAGGGGTCCGAGACCAGCCTGGCAAACATGGTGAAATCCCGTCTCTACTAAAAATACAAAAATCAGCCGGGCGTGGTGGTGCACACCTGTAATCCCAGTTACTAGGGAGGCGGAGGCAGGAGAATCGTTTGAACCTGGGTGCCAGAGGTGGCAGTGAGCCGAGATCGGGCCACTGCTTTCCAGCCTGGGCAACAGAGTGAGACTCCGTCTAAAAAAAAAAAAAAAAAAAAATTCACAAGTTTAGCATTTCCACATCTCTTTATGCTTACATCATTAAGATCTTACAACTTGAAGGAACGTGTTATGTAATATACAATACTGTATGTCTAATAGGATTCCAGTAACAATTTGCCACGTGCCTTTGATTCACAAAATAATTTTTAAACATCAGGGATACAAGGAGACAGTCCTTTGCTTTCAAAGTTTCTGATCTGGTTTTGGTAATAAGAACAGTACACGTTAAATAATGCACTTATTGCTCTAATAGATTAATGGCAGTTCAAAGAAAGAAGCAATTTTAGATTGGTAAGGAGATTTCTGCCAGACTTAAAAGTAAAACATATAGAGAAGCGGTAAGTAAATTCTAGTCGGAGGAAACGATGTAAGCAGAGGCTTAACTAAGGAAAAGACATATTGAAAAAAATGTAAGTAACAGAGTTAACGCAGACCTAATTCTATGGCTTACAAATAGTGATTATATTTTTGAGAAGAGAAATCATTCATTAGGAAGTACCTAGGATAGACTAGGATCAACACAAATATGCAGGGAGGAAAATTACAACTTTAGCAACAGTTCTAGCTGAAGGTGGTAGATTCCTGTGTCTGAGTTATGATGGAGACCATGTATGTGGAATGGAAAGGTTTTACAAGACTCCTTAGATAATGTAGTGAGTGACTATGCTAGAAAATGTCAATAAACAATGATGTCTCGTCAGATTTGGAAACTAGGAGAATGAAGGATAAACCAAACATTTAATATGTAACTGAGGCAAGCACTATGTTGTTCCTTTTAATCTTTTAATATGCTTGACAACCATTTAGAGGTATTATTGTCACCAGGTTAAGTAACTTGCCCCAATAAGTGGTAGAGTCAGATACTAATCTAAATCTTTTTTTTTCTTTTTTTTTGAGACAGAGGCTCACTCTGTTGCCCAGGCTGAAGTGCAGTGGTGCAATCATAGCTCACTGCAATGTCCACCTCCCAGGCTCAAGCAATTCTCATGCCTCAGCCTCCAGAATAGCTGGGACTACAGGCCTGCACCACAATACCTGGCTAATTTTTGTATTCTCTTTAGTTTCACCATGTTGGCCAGGTTGGT
The DNA here is from genome assembly GCF_009828535.3 of Hylobates moloch. Taxonomy (NCBI): domain Eukaryota; kingdom Metazoa; phylum Chordata; class Mammalia; order Primates; family Hylobatidae; genus Hylobates; species Hylobates moloch. Next base: position 64,413,816 of record NW_026652278.1, on the reverse strand, counting down.
CTCAGAACTCCCGGCCTCAAGTGATCCACCCACCTCGGCCTCCCAAAGTGCTGGGATTACAGGTGTGAGCCACCATGCCCAGCCAGTCTTTCTGATTTCAAAGCAAATAGGTGGGCTTTTTGGACCGGAGCAGCATATTGGGCCAGAATCAACATTTGTACTAGTCTTTTTTTTTTTTGGAAGGGTGATCCTGAACTCCTGGGCTCAAGCAATCCTGCGTCAGCCTCCTGAGTAGCTGGAACTACAGGTGCATGCCACAGCACTTGGCAGTTACTAGTCTTACAGATCTAGCCCAACCCTAGTATAGTTTTACAGAAAAAAAAAATTCTCAAAACTATTTTAACTGTAATTTTGTTTGCACCTCCTTGCAGGTAGAAAGTGCAATCTGAATTTTGTGATAGGACATAACAGGCTTTTCCTTTCAGCCATTCGTTAAGTTCTACTATAAACATTGAAATGGGAAAATTCAATATAAAATTTTTGCTTTTACAAAAAAGATGTCATATCTATACTGATTATGTCATATTTATAGCAGTAAGTGTAATCAGCACCTAACACATATTAGAGCTTCTATAAATGTTTTATTTTGCTTGTTGAATGGATTAGTGCAGTAACTATGTAAATAGTATCCTCCTATACTTTGCCGTAGCACCATAATGATCTTTTGAAAACACAAATCTGGTAAGTTACTCCTGCTTAGAGTCCTTTGGTGATTCTGAATAAATGTTCAGATAAAGCCCATATTCCATTGTATGGCATCCAGGTTCTGTGCTACATTGGTTGGCCCTATATGCCTCTTCCAGCTTTATTTCTACTCCCCACATCTACCATTCTATTCATGCTGGAACTATACACCAGTTATATCATCGTTTCTCACCTCTGTACCTCTGAACACACTGGGTGCTTCTCTTACACATCACAGGTCCCAGTAGAGGCTCTATCATAGAATGAAAACTATCGTAATTGTGTCTCTGGGTCAGTGGTTCTTAAACGTTAGAGTGCAACAAGATTGTTGGGTCCGATCCCTGAAGTTTCTGATTCAGTAGATCTGGAGTGGGATCCGAGAGTTTACATTTCTAAAACATTTCAGATGATGCAACTCTGCTGGTCTGAGACCACACTTTTGAGAACCACTGCTCTGGATTAAAGTTCCTTCAGGGTAGGGCCAAGATAACACTTACTCCATTTTGCATTGCTATAACAGAACACCACAGACTGAGTAATTTGTAAAGAAAATGAATTTATTTCTTACAGTTCTGGAGGCTAGGAAGTCCAAGATCAAGAGGCTGGCATCTGGTGATGGCCCTCTTGACATAACCTGGTAGAAGGCATCACATGGCCAAAGAGCAAGACCTTGTGTGCCATCTCAGGTTTCTCTTTTCTTACGAAGCCACCAGTCACATCATGGGGGACCCACACTAAGAACTTTTATCTAATCCTAATTACTTCTCAAAGGCCTCACCTCCAATCAATATATAAATTTGATGATTAAGTTCCAACACAAAAAATTTAGGGGACACATTCAAACCGTAGCAAGCACTAACTGATAGTCTGTAAATATGCTAATGAATATTTACATGAATACGGAAATATTTACATGAATATTTACATGAATACGGAAATAAATAGGAGAAGGAAAGGAAGTGGGAGAAGATAACCTAGGTGGCAGAAATAATACAAGTTAATTTCTTCTTCGCCTTTGCTTTTGCTATTAACAAAATCTGGTGTAGGTTTCACAAAAGCACATCCTGTAGATTACTCTCTCATACCTTGTCTACCAAATTTTGTAATTTGAAGTTTCTAGTATTTTTCTGACATTAAGGTTATCATGATCTAGACACTATTGCTTATCCTAAGTGAACTTTTAAGATTTACTCTTGGCTGGGCACGGTGGCTCACGCCTGTAATCCCAGCACTTTGGGAGGCCAAGGCAGGCGGATCATGATGTGTCTGGAGTTTGTTGCTTCTGGTGGGTTCGTGGTCTCGCTGATTTCAAGAATGAAGCTGTGGACCTTCGCAGTGAGTTTTATAGCTCTCAAAGGTGGCATGGACCCAAAGAGTGAGCAGCAGCAAGATTTATTGTGAAGAGCAAAAGAACAAAGCTTCCACAGCGTGGAAGGGGACCCAAGTGGGTTGCTGCTGCTGGCTGGGGGCTGGGGTGGAGGGGAGGGTGGCAGCCAGCTTTTATTCCCTTATTTATCCCCACCCATGTCCTGCTGATTGGCCCATTTTACAGAGTGCTGATTGGTCCATTTTACAGAGCACTGATTGGTCCATTTTACAAATCTCTAGCTAACCACAGAGAGCTGATTGGTGCGTTTTTACAGAGTGCTGATTGGCACATTTTACAAACCTCTAGCTAGCCACAGAGCACTGATTGGTGCATTTTACAAACCTCTAGCTAGCTAGAGTGCTGATTGGTGCATTTTACAATCCTAGCTACAGAGTGCTGATTGGTGCATTTTAAAATCCTCTTGTAAGACAGAAAAGTTCTCCAAGTCCCCACCCAACCCAGAAGTCCAGCTGGCTTCACCTCTCAATGAGGTCAGGAGATCAAGACCATCCTGGTTAACACGGTGAAACCCCATCTCTACCAAAAATACAAAAAATTAGCCAGGCATGGTGGCACGTGCCTGTAGTCCCAGCTACTCAGGAGGCTGAAGCAGGAGAATCGTTTGAACCTGGGAGGCAGAGGTTGCAGTAAGCCAAGATCACACCACTGCATTCCAGCCTGGGCGACAGAGCAAGACTCTATCTCAAAATTAAAAAAAAAAAAAAAGATTTAGCCTTAGAATCATGAAATGTTAGAGCTGAAAGGGATGGGGCACCTGTCGGTTGCATTTGTAGAACTTGTACAGATGGTACCCACATGGTCCTGCTCTGTCTTGCTTTCTTTCCGGGGCATAATACCACTCCTGGAAAACCTTTGCTTTATTCTAATACTGAGCTGCGTAACAGTTCTAATCCATAATTGTTTTATATTTTAGACCTGTATTTTTTTTCTAAATGACAGCATCTTTAATTTTATAATCACTTGTTTTTGAAATCCCTTAGCTGTCTAAAAGCCTGGGCTCTCAAGAGAGCTAAAAAATCCCCTTCCTGGGAGCAACCAGGAAAGACTGACTTTTATCCTGAGACAATAAATGGGTACCAGACGTGAACAGACTTTGTAACAAAATTTTATCTTCCATCTATTTTCATAAAAGCTTTTATCTTTTCTAAGTCATTTGTTTTCCTGTAACTACTCTTACGCCCCACCACTTCCCCTATGTTTTCTGTTTTTGTTTTTGTTTTCATAGAGATGGGGTCTTGTTATGTTGCCCAGGCTGGTCTCAAACTCCTGGGCTCAAGTGATCTTCCCACCCTGGTCTCTCAAAGAGTTAGGCACCTGGCCACGTCTCGTTTATTTAATTTGCAGGCCCCCAAGAACTCATCCTAAGAGGATAAAAGTTTTTCTTCCCCAGCAATATCAAAACAATGAGAAAATTCATTAGTGAGAGAAATAAAAATTTTAATGGTTTAGATCAGTCGTTCTCAACTCTGGGTAGATTTTTGAGACGTGGTGTCTCTGTCACCCAGGCTAGAGTGCAGTGGCATGATAACCTCAGTGTAATTTCAAATTCCTGTACTCAAGGTGTGTCTGGAGTTGGTTCCTACCAGTGCGTTTGCGGTCTCGCTGACTTAAAGAATGGAGCCATGGACCTTCGCTGTGTTACAGCTCTTAAATGTGGCACAGGCCCAAAGAGTGAGCAGCAGCAAGATTTATCATGAGGAGTGAAAGAACAGAGCTTCCACAGTATGGAAGGGGACCTGAGCTGGTTGCCGCTGCTGGCTGGGGGGTGGCCAGCTTTTATTCCATTTGTCCCCACCCACGTCCCGCTGATTGGTCCATTTTACAGAGCGCTGGTTGGTCCATTTTACAAACTTCTAGCCAGGCTGAAGTGTATTGGTGCGATCTCAGCTCACTGCAACCTCTGCCTCCCGGGTTCAAGCAATTCTCCTGCCTCAGCCTCCCTAGTAGCTGGGATTACAGGCATGTGCCACCATGCCCGACTAATATATTTTTGGTAGAGACGGGGTTTCTCCATGTTGGTCGGCCTGGTCTCGAACTCCCGACCTCAGGTGATCTGCCCGCCTCGGCCTCCCAAAGTGCTGGGATTACAGGCCTGAGCCACTGCACCCAGCCTGATTGGTGCGTTTTCACAAGCACTGATTGGTGCATTTTACAAACCTCCAGCTAGCCAGAGTGCATTTTACAATCCTAGCTACAGCATTGATTGGTGCATTCTACAATCCCCTTGTAAGACAGAAAAGTTCTCCAAGTCCCCACGCGACTCAGAAGTCCAGCTGGCTTCACCTCTCAAAGGGATCTTCCTGTCTCAGCTTCCTAAGTAGCTGGGAATACAGGTGCATGCCACCATGCCCAGCTCATTGTTAATTTTTTTGTAGAGATAGGATCTCATTTTGTTGGCCAGGCTGGTCTCGAATTCCTGGCTTCAGGTGATCCTTCTGCCTCAGACTCCTGAAGTGGCTGGGATTACAGGTATTTTTTTGAGGTTGTTTTGTTTTTAATGCCTATGGCCCAGTCTCTGAGATTCTTATTTTATTGGTCAGAGTAGGACCCAGGCCTGGTTATTTTAAAAGCTTCTAAGGTGATTCTAATATGCAACCAGGGTTGAGAACCAATGGGTTAGACATTGTAACTCTTCATCAAAGACACAAATTTCTTTTTCAGTTTATGACTTCTAATTAACTGGCTGACTTTTGACTGAAATCACCAAATATTAAATTTGAATTTTTATTTTTCAAATTGGTTATGCTACGAAAAGTCTTGAGCAAAATGGACAGGCATCCTGTATATGAGTTTTAAGCCAGCCTATTAAAAGCATTATATAGCTATTTAAAATCGAAACCAGTAATATTTATAAAAATTCATTATCACAGTTACAGCTTCCTAAACTATTGAACAATCCTATCCTCGACAATAAATGTAACAATGAGAAGAGATTTGAGAATAGAGCTATTTTAATCATGCAAACAGCAAGCTCAGTTTGTTTCAAATTCTTTATTATACATCATGGTTGCACAATTTGAGGCTGGTTAAATACAATTGGTTTTCAAAATCTCTTTGAATATTTTCTAGATTACTACATGCAAATGACCATGAAAATATTTGGCATTTTAAAATTTTGAAACTCTGAATAGGCACTTACATGAAGGAAAATATTACCATTCATAGATATCCACATGTAGAACAGATGCTCCAGCACATGGTACATGGACCCTTTTGCTAGTAAAGTTGGTTCCTGACCATTTTATCAAAGTGCCATAGTAGTAAAACAGGTTTAAAGAAATGTAATTTGGGTTATTTAGCTTACTCATAAAGTAAGGTTAACTGACAAGACTTGCACTGAAGTGCATAAAAAAATATTGGGACAAACACCAATGAACCATAAGTGAAAGTAGTTTCCATACAGCAGGTTTCATTTTGGTTCCTACACTCCACATTTAGTGTATTTGCGATCAGACCCCATGCATATGAATGGATGACTGCAATCTTCTTTTTTAGAGACTTTAAACAAATGACTTGAATTTAGTGTTAAAAAATTAAGAGACTGGATGAAGTTTCAATGTGAGTTTAACTAGCCAAAGTTCGAGTTTAATAAACATGAAATTACCCAGATCTAGATAACTACATGTTTCACAGGTCCTCCTGAGTCCCCCATCCCAAAATTTTCCCCTGAAAAGAAAATGAATGTATGAAGAAAATAATATTTGCATACACATGGCAAAAAGATTCCTTAAATTGAAATATATAAATATGTTTCAAAGTATTTATGGAAAAAATAGTTTTAACAAATCTAAAATGCCAACCTAAGTCAACTCCACATTGCAGAAAACACACAATGGTACTACTGGAAAATAGCAAAACTGTTACTTAATATGGCCAAAAAAAAGAAGGCCATAATGACCTGCCACATAATCCCTTGGGGAAAGAAATCTAATATTCGTAGCACAGAAGACCTCAAAGAGGATAAAATTCTGGAAGCCACGGAATGGTACTCAGAAGCGCCTGCAGGGAAACACTCCATATGCTTTTCTCAAACACATACGTTAAAAACAAATGTAGTTCTCAAAAATATTGAGATGCCATGTTGTAAATCTCTGCAGGACACAAGGGGCCACTCAGATTTTCTAATTTTATTTGAACACAAAATATTTAATTTTTTGCATGTAGAGAATAAGAGGTAATCATTAGCCTGAAAAGAGAGAAGGATTTATAATCAACATTATGCAGAAAGAAAGCAAAATTACAAATACCAGCCTACTCACATGAAAATTTTTCATGTTTATGCTGATATATATCTGAGTGCTTATCATCAAAGTAGGAAGTTAAAAAAAAAAGGCAGCTTAACAAAGTTCCAGTGTTTCAAAGAAAGCACTTTTAAAAATGTATATACATGAAAGAACATTTCATTGTATCATAAAATAAATGCAGCGCTGTAAGATAAAGGAAGACTAATATATATGGAGTTTTGGCCTTTTTCCGCCCCCTCCAGCTGCAACCATCTTTAACCTGCTGAACTTAATCTCAAGGGTTACAGGAGTTTTTTGCTTTTCTTTTTTTCTCCTGTTCAGTTCACATTTCAGGCTGTTCGGCAGATGCCTGTGATTCTGGAGATTCAAATCGCTGGTGAAAGTTTGTTCTCTGTTTCCTCAGCTTTTCAGGAGCTTTTCTCCATAAAATTATCTCCTAGTAAACAAATGCAAGATATTAACAAATTAATGTTTGATATGATGCCTTATCTCTATGATGCCTTAAATTTTCACCATGGAAATCATGATTGCCACTTCAATTTTAACAATAAAATTAAATTCTTCCCTACAAAAGCCCTCCTCTTTTCCAACTGATCTACTTTCTTCCAGCTCTAATCTTGACTGCCCCTTCTACCTCTAGTGCTCCTATCACCAGCACCCATGCATTCCACCACCACCAATCCAATGTGTCAACAAGTCCTATTGTTACTTTAAAGAATTCCCCAAATCCATCCTTTAATTGTTCCATTGCCATCATACAAATTCAAGTTCTTGTACTTAGATATTAAAACAGCTTCCTCAGAGGCAAGAGAGGCAGAGCCCTTTCTATCTAATCCTTCATTATCACTACCAGGTTAATCCTCTAGCACACTGCTTGGATTGCTTTTTAGTAGTTCTCAGTGCCTCCAGGATAAATCTCCAAACAGGTATTCATGCCCCTCTATAACCTTTATCCAATTTACCAACATTATTCTCTTCCCTCCCTAGACCATTTTCCCCCATCAGCCAAACTGAGTTACTCTCTGCCTCCAATGCAATCCAAATAAACTCGCCCTACATCTTCCCCAGTCTTCAAATCTTGATTTCTCTACCTAACTCTTACCCTAACCAATCCATCCTGAGAACTTCCCTCTTCTAAATTCCTAAAATTATTTGCTTCATGAAGTCATTATAGGCTGAGTTTTTTTTTCCCCCAACATATCAGAATTTAAACATCCAAATGAGTGCACATGGGAAATAACAGACTACCTCCAATAGTGCCATGATATGCAATTGATTTTGAAATTGTAAAAATCATGTAGTTTATTTCGAAGTTATAAATCATGTATGTTTAATTATACAACATTAGGATGGCAATACTGGAATAGGTTTTCTCTCTTCTAAATTACTGTCAAACTACTATTTAAGTATTCTGTTAATTATTATTTTTCTTTTTCCCAGATATCTACAATGTGAGAACATGGAGGACAGATCACGTTTATAAAAGGTAGTTTTTGTATTTTTCACAGTACTTAGCCCAGAATAATTTCTAACTTAGCTTTGAACACTCAACTGACATCCAACATGTTTATTAATCTGATTCAGAATACAAAATACCATTCTAATTACTATCTTCATTCAAAATTCACCAAAAGCTTTTAATTGATTTTCAAAGGAGAACAAGTTTGTAACGAACACTTTATATTAAACAAAGAATTAGAGGCAGCCGGGCGAGGTGGCTCATGCCTGTAATCCCAGCATTTTGGGAGGCTGAGGCAGGCGGATCACCTGAGGTCAGGAGTTCGAGACCAGCCTGGTCAACATGGTGAAACCCAGTCTCTACTAAAAATAGAAAAATTAGCCGGGCGTGGTGGTGCATGCCTATAATCCCAGGTACTCGGGAGGCTGAGGCGGGAGAATTGCTTGAACCCAGGAGGTGAAGGTTGCAGTGAGCTGAGATCGCACCACTACACTCCAGCCTGGGCAACAGAGCGAGACTCTGTCTCAAAAAAAAATAATAATAAATAATTAAAAAAAAAAAAAACAACAAAACAGTATTAGAGGCTGGGCATGGTGGCTCACGCCTGTAATCCTAGCACTTTGGGAGGCCAAGGCAGGTGGATCACTTTAGGCCAGGAGTTTGAAACCAGCCTGGCCAACATGGCAAAACCCTGTCTCTACAAAAAAGAAAATACAAAAATTAACCTGGTGTGGTGGCACACACCTGTAATCCCAGCTACTTGGGAGGCTGAGGCACAAGAATCACTTGAACCTGGAAGGTGGAGGTTGCAGTGAGCTGAGATCACACTACTGCACTCCAGCCTGGGCAACAGAGCAAGACTCTGTCTCAAAAAAAAAAAAAAATTATTAGAATTCAGTCATCTCATGGACATTTATAACAGAATTGCTTAAAAAGGGATAAATCAACAGGGCACAGTGGTACGTGCCTGTACCTCCCAGCTACTCAAGAGGCTGTGACTGGAGGATTGCTTGGAAGATCCCCATCTCAAAAAATAAAAATAGTAATAATAATAATGCATATTTGTTGATAAGAGAAAGACATTCAAGTCACTACTGAGTAAAAATGCAAATTAAAGAATACAGCTGGGCACGGTGGCTCATGCCTATAATCCCAGCACTTTGGGAGGGCAAGGCAGGAGGATTGCTTAAGCCCAAGAGTTCAAGACCAGCCTGGGCAACATAGTGAGACTCTGTCCCTACAAAAAATTAAAAACAGTAAGAAAAAAAAAAAGCAGTATCCATAATATGATCTAAACACACATACACACATTAGTTGCAATGGTGGTGGAAATTCTGCTGACCTTTACTTCATTCTTTGTTCTTTATTGCCTTATTTTTTTCTAAATAAGCAGCAGGTGTTGTTTTTATTAAAAAACAAAAACAAAAGAACTTGTAAGAGAAAACTAAAAGCCCTGAAAAATTATAGCTCATCCTGGAGTACTGCAGAATGATTGGGGAGGGATCTATCACAGGATTTTATTCTCCTCTACTTCTTTATCTATCATACCCACAGTGTTATTTATTTATTTAGAAACTCCCACTCGCTCAGTACAATGAAGCTTAGAAGAGTGCTTTCGAGGTATTTTTAGATCTGCCGCAGAACATAATACCAGCCTAAGTGGCACCATACCTGCTGTTTGAAGTACCTCCGGTCTTCCTCATCAACAAGCACTAAATTCAAAAAGTACCTTACTGAAAATTTTTTGTTCACATCTCTCATTGTTGGAGTTGGGTCATATCCTGCTAAAAATAGTCTTATTGGAATTGATTCACCTGAAAGAAAAGGAATTTCCACTTAATTCTAAAGATGATTAAATATAGTCACATAACAGGTAGGACTAGCACTATAGAGTTGACACTAATGCTTCACATCCTCATGAGATGCAAAATAACAAAGATCAGACAGGGTTCATCCTCAGTAGTACTGATATTTTGGGCTGAATAATTCTTTGTTGTGGGGAGGGTCCTATCCTTTGCAGGATGTTTAGCAGCAACCCCGGCCTCTACCCACTAGATACCAGTAGTATTCTCCAAATGTAACAGCCAAAAATATCTCCAGACAACACCAAACATTCATTGTAGGGTGAAGTTGCCCCTAGACGAGAACTACTGTTCTAGAGTCAGAATACCTGGCTTCAAATCTCAACCACTTATTGGTTGTGTGACCTTGGAAAAATCACTTACTCATTGTTTAAGTTATTCATCTGTGAAATGGGGAATAACAATAGTATTCACAAGGAATGTGTAAAGACTATATGGGTTAATATGCCTAAAAAACTCAAACAGTACCAACAGATAAGTGCTCTATAAGTTGTTTTGTTATCTTCTTTCATGAAGTTTACCATAATTTCTAATCA